>NC_045699.1:47694934-48294934 GCF_009834535.1 Camelus ferus | reverse complement strand
ATTCTATCCTTAATTAAGTCCTTCCTTACCTTTTCCAGAATGAAACTTTAAAAGACATTTCCCTGTCTTTTTGAGATAACTACCAACTTACCACTTATCAATTAAAACTTTCTCTGATCAAATTTAACATTATGTACAATATGAAGCCCACACCAATCAGTGCTTAAATTATTTAAACTTTAAGCAACTTAAAATTTTCAATTAAACTGGATATTATCTATTATAAAATACCCATAGTCGATCTATTATTTCACCAATTTCAGGACTGAGGAAGAATATTTTTTACAATTAGAAAGGAACCCATATGCGGAACACACACTGAGTTGATTTGGCAACCATGTATTTGTTTTATTTCACCCTTACTTAAACCATTTAGAATTCACTTATCAGTGCTTATGACTTAGATGAGTCCTCTTGTAAGCATTACCCAAATACAGTACCACCTATCTGAAAAGAAAATTAAATTTTAATTGGCTTGAGGTAGGTTAAGGCCCAGAAAGAGCAAAGGCATCAGACATACCTAGCACTTTAGATGGCTTCTCCACACAATTAATAAAAAATAGCAATGAAATGGAGAACACAGAGCAAGCTTTGGCTCCCCCTATATTCTCCCCTGATACTGTGGGGCCGGGGTGGGGCTCACTCATTACTGCACAAAATAACCTCAAATCCTGGCTTCCTACTTGACCTTCTCTGGTATACACCAGCAGGAGTCTAAGATAGCCTCCTTACAGCCTGCCAAGGGTACAAGTCCAGGGTCCCCACTTGGTCTTTGCTGATAGAGACAGAGTAGGGGACTGTAATTTTTTCTGTGGTTTTGGCTGTAGTCAAAATGTTATCTTCTAAAAGTTTTCAATATTGCTTGGCTGCCCTTTTCCTGGCCCCTTGGCTACAGAAGGGGCAGGCTTTTCTTGGGCCTATTTTGTCCATGTATCAGTATTCCCAGGGGGCCAGCTTCTCCAATATCCAGTCTGAGATACGAGGCAAAAAGAAAATCCTGGGAACTCAACGACTGTGTTGTTTCCTATGTGAAGTCCCCAGCCAGTCCACCTTTCCTTTCTCTGAGCTTTGTCTGTTTACATGTAATGTCTGAGAGTTTTGGTTGATTTCGTGGGAGGAATGGTGAAAAGTACATCTTACTCCATCCTCCAGAAGCAGGAGTATTTTTAAAGGAGTCCTGCACATGGCAGTGACCTAGATTCTTGTGTAGCCCAGCCCTGCTGTGTTCTCATGAATTTGAGTCTCTTGGTGCCCAAGGTTTCAAAATACCAGAACAAATGGCGTTATTCAATTGTTCCCTTGTGAGTCCCTAATTCATGCCAGGTATCCCTTAGAACTAATGAATTAGTCAAATACCCTGTATTTAAGGGGCTGACAGCTATCAAGAAAAGACTTATACTTTTTGTATATTTGCTTTTCAGTGAGTTATAAGTAAGGAGGACCAATGACTAGCTCTAACTGTTAAGGTCAGAGGTCTCTTATCCATTTGGCATAGTAGGTACAGTGCCTAGGACCCACAGTACTTTTAGGGGCCTATAAAAACATTTAAATTCTTTAATTTCTTTTAAAATAATAAACTTTTAAGTTAGGTAGAAAAATATTTTAATGTATTATTCAATTCAGTTTTTTACCAATTCAACTGTAAAATATAAATTTTAATTTTAATAGAGAAAGGGGTCCACAAAGGCAAAATTACTTAAAGTCCACAAAAGTAATAAGGCAGTCCTAGTCAGGAGAAAGTTAGGGAAAGGTTTCTTAGAGGAGATGGCTATTTAAGTCATTAAAATAAAGGTAGCTGCTCCCCCATCAGAGGAGGACTAGAGAAGCATTTCAGCTAAAGGGAGAAGCAAGAACTAAGGTTCCAAAGATAGGAGTTGGCCTAACATTTTGTGAAACTCTAAAAACACCACCAGCTCAGATGTATGAAAACATTCAAGGATGAGTATAGATGCTACCAAAATTTGTTTATGTGCATGTAGCTCTTTATGCACAAACTTAGAAGCAAAATACTGCAAGGATAAGAAATACAAGGTTGGTCTATTTCCATGTCAGACAGGAGCATGGGGGGAAAAAAGAGTATTGACAGACAGTACTGTTTCCTAGTAATTAACTCAGATGGAACTCCTCATTTCTAGGCAGATAAGTATGTTATAAATCAGACCTGTCCAATAAAGGAGTCAATGACAGCTCATGTGTTTCCATTGGATTTTCCATGTAATTCTCTCTTGTTCATGAGAAGTGTAACCGTTCCTAATCAACTCAGGACAAACACAAAAATAACTGCTGATTACAAAGTATCTGTTTTCATGAGACTGAAGATAGAAGGGGATGGAGTACGGTCAGAACTGGATGGGGATAAACCTCATTTATTTCTAAGTTATGCAGTGTTGGCTCCAGCTGACCAGTCCATGAGGTATCAAAGAACAAAAATGCCCTTGAGAGTCACCATGATTCAGTGGACCTCTGCCCAGGCTTGGTGTGAACCTAGTATTTCCAGTGGCCAAAGTCACAGCCTGTAGTCATTCTCAGCAGCCCAGAGTCCATGATTTCAGGGAAGCTAGAGCTTGCTCTTTTTAAAAAGAACATTTTGAGCTAATTTTGCTAAAAATGCCATGGCAGTTCCCTTCAAAGTTAGGATGATACAAATTTATTGAGTTCACTAAAACGAACATTTAAAAATCAAACAGGCAACAACAGGGCCACCAAAAATGGTACTTTTCCGAGTAAGCCCAAGAATTCTGCACTCTGAGGCCACACTGACTTAGGACAGTGTTTCTCAACCCAACCATTGTTGATATCATGGGCTGGACAATTCTTTGCTGACCTGAGTATCATTGGATACTCATTATCATTGGATATCTAGTTACATCCCCAGCCTCTACCCACAAGATGCCCATAGTAGTAACTCTTCTCCCCCAATATTGTGACAACCAAAAGTGTCTCCAGACATTTCCATATATTCCCCTTCAAGGGGGGACAGAAGCAGGGGATGGGCATGGCCCTGGGAGAGAATCACTAATTTAAAGGGATTGAAAGTAAAATCTAGTCCTAGTCTAGACACGGCCCTGCCCACCAGAGGTCCAGGACCAAGCTTCACCCAGCAGTGGGCAGGCATCAGCTCCTCCTGCCAGGAAACCTGCATAAGCCTCTAGTACAGCCTCATCCACCAGGGGCAAATACTAGAAATAAGAAAACAACAATCCCAAAGCCTGGGGAAGGAATCCACAAACACAAGCCACACTGGGAATGGCTGGACCCTGACCTTTGGGTGACAAGAGAGAGTGTACTGCTGGAACACATAGGATGTCTCCCACAGAGGGCCACCTCTCCAAGGTCAGGAAACATATCTAACCTACCTAAAAATAAAAATAGAAAGATAGACAATATGAGACAGCAAAGGAGTATCTCCCAGGCCAAGGCACAAGATAAAATCCCGGAAGAAATAAGTGATGAGGAGATAGGCAATTTATCTGAGAGAGTTTAAAGTAATGTTGGCGAAGATGTTCAGAGAACTCAAGAAGAGTATAGATGCACAGAATAGAGTTTTTAGCAGAGTTGGAAAATATAAAGAATACCCAGAGTCGAAGAATAAAATTACTGAAATGAATAACACGCTAGAAGGAAGCAAGAAAAGACTAAATGAGACAAAAGAACAGAACAGTGATCTAGAAGACAGATTAGTGGAAATCACTACTGCAGAACAGAAAAAAGAAAAAAGAATAAAAAGAAATGAGGATAGTTTAAGAGAACTCTGGGACAACATGAAGTACACTAATATTCGCAATATAGGGGTCACAGAAAGAGAATTGAGAGAGAAAGGACCTGAGAAAATTTTTGATAGATAATCACCAAAAACTTCCCCAACCTGGGAAAGGAAACAGTCACCTAAGTCCAGGAAGTGCAGAGAGTACCACACAGGATCAGCCCAAAGAGGAACACACCAAGGCACACGGTCATCAAATTGACAACAATTAAGGATAAGGAGAAAATACTAAGATTAGCAAGAGAAAAGCAACAAATAACATACAAGGGAATTCCCATAAGGTTATCAGCTGATTTTTCAGCAGAAACTCTACAGGCCAGAAGGGAGTGGCACAATATATTTAAAGCGATGAAAGGGGAAAACTTACAACCAAGTATACTCTATCCAGCAAGGCTCTCGTTCAGACTTATCCACAGATAAACAAAAGCTAAACGATTTCAGCACCACCAAACCAGCTTTATAATAAATGTTAAAGACCTTCTCTAGTCATCAAACCATAAGAAGAGAGAAGAAAAAAAACAGAGAGAGAGAAAAAAAAGAGACCTACAAAAGATTGCTTTGGCTGTTCAGGGTCTTTTGTGGTGCCTTATAAATTTTGGGTTTGTTCTAGTTCTGTGAGGAATGTTGTGAATATTTTGATAGGGGTTGCATTGGATCTGTGGATTGCTTTGTGTAGTGTGGACATTTTGATAGTCTTGGTTCTTCCAACCCAAGAGCACAAGAAATCTTTCCATTCCTTTGCGTCATTTTGGTTTTTGGAGTATAGGTAACCTCCTTGGTTAAGTTTATTTCTGGGTATTTTGTTGTTTTTGATGCAATGGAAATGTCTTTGCCAGTTATAAAATTATGGTTTTTTGAGTGAAAAAAAGTAAATGAAGGGCCACAATTGGCAAAATATTTCTTTCTTATGAGTGAGCTGTATTCCATTACATATATATATGCTGCATCTTCTTTATCTGTGCAACTGTTGATGTGCACTTGGGATGCTTCCATGTCTTAGCAATTATAAATAATGTTGCTGTTAATAGCAGGGTATATGTAGCTTTTTGAATTAATTCTTATTCCGTGGTTGACTTTATTCCTTTGATAATTATGTAAGTTTAAAAAGCTAAAGCTCTAAACATTGTTAGAAACAATGAACAGTACATATATGTAAAGTTAAAAATATATGTGCAGTTAAAAAAAATAATAAATGAGCTATCAAGCTATGAAAGACATGGGAGAAACTTAAAGGACATATTACTAAATGAAAGAAGCCAGTCTGAAAAGGCTACAAACTGTATGATCTAACCAAATGACATTCTGGAAAAGGCACAGCTACAGAAACAATAAAAAGATCGTGGTTTCCAGGGGTTTGGGGAGAGTGAGGGAGGGAGGAATGAATAGATGGAGCACAAGGGATTTTTAGGGCAATGAGATTATTCTGTATGATACTATAGTGGCTACATGTCATTATGCATTTGTTGAAACCCATAGAATGTACAACATCAGGAGTAAGCCCTAATGTAAACTGTGGACTTTGGTTGATAATAATGTATCCATGTTGGTTCATCGACTGTACCAAATATGCCACACTGATGAGGGATGTTGAGGGTAGGGGAGTATATGTGTGTGGGTGGGGAGGACTATGTATGAACTCTCTGAATTTTCTGCTCAATTCTGTTATAAACCTGAAACTGCTCTAAAAAATGAAGTCTATTAATTATTAAAAAAAAAAAAAAAGCAAGCAAGCAAGCAAGCAAGCAAGCAGAGGCCCTAGGACATGAGAATTTTTGAGCTGGTGAAGAACCTGCTTCACGTAGGAGAAAGGCCACAGTTTTGCCCAAGGGGACTAACCTGTTCCTGCCTGGTATCTAACAGAGGGAAACCATGGAAATTGTTGAGGTGCCCTATTGGCATTTGGGGGAACAAAGTCATCTCAAGCTCAGAGATCATTACTGGGGTGATAATAAAACTAGTGTAAGCGGTAGTTACTACCACTTTGAACCCCAAAAGAAAACAGGGCTGTTTTAGCCTAAATGTCCACCAACAGATGACTAGATAAAGATGTGGTATATTTATACAATGGAATATTGTTCAGCCATAAAAACCAACAACATAACACCATTTGCAGCAACATGGATGCTGCTGGAGAATGTCATTCTAAGTGAAGTAAGCCAGAAAGAGAAAGAAAAATACCATGAGATCGCTCATATGTGGAATCTAAATAAATACATACATACATACATACATACATACATACATACATACATACATACAAAACAAACAGATTCATAGACATAGAATACAAACTTGTGGTTGCCAAGGGGGCAGGGGGTGGGAAGGAACAGACTGGGATTTCAAAATGTAGAACAGATAAACAAGATCATACTGTATAGCACAGGGAAATATATACAAGATCTTATGGTAGCTCACAGCGAAAAAAATATGACAATGAATATATGTATGTTCATGTATAACTGAAAAATTGTGCTCTACACTGGAATTTGACACAACATTGTAAAATGACTATAACTCAATAAAAAATGTTAAAAAAAAATCAAAGAAAACAGGGCTGTTTTATCCATTAGGTACTATAGGTCCAATTCCTAGGGCCTGTGAGCTATTTAACAGCCCATGAAAATATATAAAAAATAAACAAAAAGGGTACCAACATTATATAAAACCAAATGAATATACATGTGAGTATATACCTAAAAATGTAAAATTCTTGAAATTTCATTACTCAATTTAGCATTAACAATTAATTTGAAAGTGATTTGTAGGTGAAGGTCTTAATTCTAAAAATTCCTTTGCTAAGAAACTTTAGATAATTGTAAGTCAGTGACTCAGAAAACCAATTTCAAAAGCAAAGCCATAAAAATTTTTTCATTTTGCCACAAAATAAATATTTACTGTCAGATTACTCATTCTGCGTTCATCATCATATGGCATGGGGCCTCAAAAAGTGAGTGTCAAAAACAAACTTAAACAACCTTAAAATAGCCCTGGAGGGATTTTGCTTTCAACCGAGCGAAAGTAACGACGACTGGATTTCATGGCTGGCACAACTGAAAAATACAGACAAAATGAATAAGATGATGGTATTCAAGGCACTGGACGTGAGGTGGTGAAAGGCAGTGATCCCCGAACGATGGGAACAAGCAGCTGAGCCCTACAAGTGCCTGAGCTTCCGGCCGGGAGGGAGTCTCCAGGCCACGGCGCAGAGAGGGGAAGCCCGAAGAATGGCCTGTGGTCTCCCTGAGTTGAGCAGACAGAACTGGGAGTGTGGGGAAGCCCAAAGGCCTGGAGTTCACCAGGCAGAGAACCAGAGAGGGGAACGCTGCACAGAGAGCACGGGGTGGCTCTGCAGAAGGTCCCCTCTAGTCCTCAGCAGGGGACTGAGAAGCTTGGGAGGGAAAGGCCTGGAGGAAAACGATCCGGAAGGACTAGAACAGATGGTCACCGGGGCTCACACAAGGCCAAGAATACTTTTGCTCCCACCAACCCAAATGCCACCAGATAGCAGGTAGAAGGCTTGCATTTGGGTTAGCTAATAACTCCAGCATGAAAACATTCCTCATCCAGGGACCTCAAGCGGCACTGGAAGTACTCTTTATAGAGTATTATTATTTTTCTCCTTTAATTTATCTGTTATGGAATACTGACTGTTTATTGAGGGTCTGGACCACTGAGTGTTGTGCTTTTCCCTGGTGTCAGGGGGCCCCAGAAGCCAAGAATATGTTGCACAATCTGTGACTATGGTCATGTCAAAGGCACCTCTGACAGGAGTTCTGCAACACTCAGTGTGGTGAAACCTTCTACAATTTCTTAAAAATTGGGTTGGTATAAGATTGAAATGAGATTATGTCCAGTAAGGGGGGAAACAGGGCTTATTTCTATGTGATCCAAGTCTTAAATGGAGGTAGGGGTGGTGACTGGAGTCGAAAAGGGAACATTAAAAGGCAAAAAATGAGTTGTGAGAGTTCCATGTCATTTTGATCGCCAGTACTCGAGGGGAGCCATAATCCCCAAATGCAGCTCATTAACGCATGTGAAACAGGCATTAACTTCCTTGGTGGCACTGAGCTACCCCTCACTGTTCTGGATCATTTCTATTCACTACATTATCTCCAACCAGGATCACAGTTTGCATTTAATTTCCCAAAGCTGGAAAACCTAACTGTATTTTTTTTAAAGCAACAAAGACATTAAAAGATAGGAATAAATCAAATAGGATTGTAGATGAGTGCAAAAGATTTCATCACAAGATAGATAGTGGGGGATTTAGGGCTGCACTACTTAGGCTGTCAAGAGAAATGCTTTACTCTGTTCGATTTTAGAGATGCTTTTTAAAGCTTGTCAAGAATGACAATGTGAAGACCCTACATAATAGGAGGGTAGCACTGACACTCCCTTTCTTGTCCCTCCACAGTGTCTCACAGCGAGATTCATGGTCCAGCCCTTGAGCCAGCCCAGAATAAGGCAAAGAGAGATACAAAGAGCATGAGACCCACAATCCAGGGAAGTCTAGAGTTCAGTCAAATCTTTACAAAATAAAGACTCAGGGGCCCTGGGAGGCTGCGTGGGCCCCACATTGTTCTTGAATGGCTTTTAAGACCCACGCGTAATTCCAGGTTCCCTCAGGGCTCCCATACTACATTGGCTTTGTCTGTATGGCCAGTCATTAGCTCTGTTTCTACTGCTTAAGTCTAATGAATCACTCTCTTGGAAACTAAGTCTCTCTCTACACCTGCATTCTTGTCTGGACCTCACTCAGTAACTAAGACTCAGCTGCCCCATTTATCCAGGTGAGTCCTTTAAACCTACAAGTACACCTGCTCCATATTTCAGTGCTAAGCCTGAATGCATAGCCTGCAAGACAGCCACTGTCCCTTGCCACCAGAGTATCACTTGACATGTAGGATCCCTGCTGCTGGACCTCTCACAATTAAGGCAGAAGGCTGCCTGGCTAATCCCTGAGCTTGTTATAACTTTTATGACTGTGTTAAGCCTCTCTGGTCCCATTTTGCAAAAAGTCCCTACCCCGTGACCACCCCTAGCCTTTCTGCACTCCAGTTACTCACTAAGTTTCTGGAACACGCCAAGCTCTTTCTCACCTCTGGGCTCTCATGTACGACATCATGGAGAAAGAATTCTTTCCTCTTTCATTCTTTGCCTAGAAAATGTCTGCCCCTCCTTCAAATCGGCAGTTAAACGCCATTTTGAATGGGAAAGTCTCCTTAATTGCCCCGACAGGTTCAGTTCTATTATACACTATCATGATCCTTCACAGTATTTATTGCTAGTTGTTCAATATCTATTCATTTTCTAGACTGAACATCAGCTTTGCTCCATGTGGCCATGGCCATGTTTATCTGTCTTGCTCAGCACTATAACTTTAGTGTCTTGCATGGTACCAGGCACATGGTAGGTACACAGTAAATGTTGACACTAACAATCTGCCTAAGCTGCCCAGCTCCATCATTTGATTTCACACTTACTCCTGTCTCAGTCCTAATCTAGGTCTTGGGTCAGTCCTTTCCTGGTCTTCCATGAACTCACTAATACGATACAAATGTAGGTCTTTTTAGGTCACTCCAACTAGCTAAGACCCACTATACCTTGGACCCAAAGAACAATGAAAAATAAAGCATTTGAAAGTCCTAGAAATAAAAATGTAAACCAGAACACAATTCAAAAAGTAAAAATGGAAAGGGAAATTATTCCACTAGATTCTCGGTCCTTTTGGCTTAAAAAAAAATTGCTTTAGATTGCTGCTTTAAAAGGCATATGCCTTAAAGTTAAAAGTTTAATTGGAAAAAAAAAGAGTCCAAGTTTATCTTGAAGTAAGCCATCTCTGTTAGAGACTAGTCTTCTAAAAACCAGGAGCACGAAGATCAGCAGGCGACCTGAGACAGTTGGAAGAAAGCAGAGAGCATGTGAATGCTGAAATGGCTGACGGAAAGAGGCACCCTGGACCATGTGATGGGCCACAACCAGGAGAACTGCTTAATAGGAAAACAGTGCCCAGACCAGTAGGGTGTTGCTCTAATTTCTTTCTAAATTGTTCTTGTTTATCCCTAATTTTCTACCAGGAAAAAGAAAACACATAGCTGGAAGAAGGAGCAGGGCGCAAAGAGCTTTTCTTAATTATAAAGTACTGAGTTAATGTTTCTTTCAATAAAATCAAAGGCTGGAAGGAAATGAGGTTTTGATGCTCAGTTAAACTGAAACCCTGAAGCACCGGAGCAAGAACCAGAAGTATTCACACAGAGGGACTGGGACAGACACACACACACCCCTCCCTTCAGAAAGGCTTAAAGACTGGGAAAGGCCATGTTGTGCTCAGCTTAAAGTCCAGGGAGAAAATAGGCAGAGAATATGTTGCAATTGCTCTCAACTGAAAAGCAGTGAATGTGATTCTTAAACAGAATTAAGTACAGATCTTCCTTCATTTATGATGGGATTATATCCTGATAAACCCATGGTAACCTGAAAATATACTAAGTCAAAATGTATTTAATTCACCTAACCTACCGAATATCATAGTGTAGCCCAGCCTACCTTAAATGTGCTCAGAACACTTACACTAGTCTACAGTTGGGCAAAGTCATCTAACACAGAGCCTATTTTATAATAAAGTGTGGCATATCTCAGGTAATTTATTGACTATTATACTGAATGTGAAAAACAGAATGGTTGTCTGGGTACAAAATGGTTGTAAGTGTATTGGTTGTTCAGCCTTGTGATCACGCAGCAGGCTGGGAGCTGCAGCTCAGTACCCTGCCCAGCATCACAGAGTACGTCACATGCTAGCCCAGGAAAGATCAAAATTCGAAGTACAGTTCTGCTGAATGGCTTTTGCACTATTGTAAAGTCAAAAAATTGTAATTTCAACCATAGTAAGTCGGGGACTGAAGGTATTTATATTCTCTTGCAATTAATAAAATTTATAATGATGTCATCATGATCTATGTTAAGCACTGACTACATTAAAGAGAAAAAATTATTTTATTGTGGGTTCTCACATTGTTCCTGTGAAAATGCCCATTGATAAGATTTAAGATGAACTGGTACTATGTTAAAGTCTATTCTAAAATGAGCCATATTTTAGAAAGTCTCTGATGTACCTAGTACTATAATGCCTCTTATTAAACTATTTTGAAGATAGGCATTAAGAAGAGATGCCATTTTGTCCATTCACCCATCAATAAGGCTTTATTAAGTAGCTACTAGGTGCAAAGCCTTAGGCTTTGAGTGATACAAGTTTGAGTTAGTCATTGATAGCCAGTAGCTTACAGCCTGGTAAGAAAGCAAATGTAGACAAATGCAGAATCAATTTTTAAAACAATGTAGATGATGACAATCTACAGGCAGGAAAAATTGTTTCCATGGATGATATCTGAGGTGGACTGGGGAGGACAGTTAAGTTATGAACAGGCCCAAGAGACTGATATATTTCTAAGCGTTAGGACTGGAATGAGCCAAGAATGGAGCAGAAGAGTCCAGATCACATCTATGGTGTGGAATTATAGCTGGGCAAGTTTGGCCAGCACAGAGATGAAAATATCATTGGGTAGAGATAGAAGACTGGGGCTAGGTTGCTGAATCCAACCTAAGGATTTTAGATTCTCTCCTCTTCCTTTGGCTCAGAGTCTAAGATGGATGGTGGTGGGTGAACACTGGAGTTAACAAGACTTATTAGGGACCACTGTCATCTAGGTGAGATGTAATCAGAACCATGCAGGAGCTGGCTTCAACCTAGTGTTCTTCCTAATTTTTGAGATGAACAGGGAGGAGAGGTGAATAGGAGTGCCCGTTTGAACTGGGGCCTCTCTGAAGTGACCTAGAAGGGATGTGTTATGTTATCAAGGTCAGAGGGACTAGAGTGCCCTTTCAGACTTCCAAGCCATTGGTTCCTCTATTTCCCTTGGAATTCTGTGGATTCTCATTTCCAGGGCCACAGTGGGTTTCTAACGATCAAAGAGATGAGGTCACTAATTAAATGGAGAGAAAAGAAGCAAAAGTTCAAGTCCAGGCTGAGAAACTGCTGGAGAAGAGAGGATACGCCTCACAGACTAGAATCCTAAAGAAGCTGCACAGGCAAGTCCTTTTGGGCAGGTGGTTCTAGGATGTTAGACAGCCCTTTATGGTCCTGCCTGCAGGGATGTATGTCACAAGCTGTTCTGAGCGGCAGGGAGATCGTGATACTATTGTTCTGCCAAGCAAGGCTAATTTTCCAATTTAAAGCTAAATTGCCCAGGAGCCAAACTGTTTGTTTTTCAGAAGAGAAGGAGAGAGAGAGAGAGTGTGTGTGAGTGTGAGTGTGTGTGTGTGTGTAAGTGACACACACACACAGAGACACATAAGTTGAAATACCAAACCTATGCTAATATCAACTTTCTGGAACAGAGCAGTTTTGTTTTTGTCATTAGGTCCTCAATCCTTGGGCACCCTCAGAAATCACTGCCAAGAAGTCCCTATTCCCTCATGACAGGGTAATTAATTAGCTCTGTTGAACCCTGTTGGGGTCTCACAGGAGACAGGAAAAAAAACAGTGAGAGGAATTCCCTTTGACCACAGGAGAGTTCAGGGAAGGATTACTTAAAAAACCAAAACACTAAGTACTATGAGTTTTCCTTCCTTTTTACCTTTCTGTTTCTGGTGGAAACATTTATGAAGGTATCAGAAAGCCAGGATCAAGGGAATGAAGACAGTAGCATAATTTACATAGCATTTACTTAAAACTCATAACCACCCTATGAAGTAGATTCAATTATGAATTGTATTTTGGGGAGAAAAGACAGTTACAGAGAATTTAAGCAGAGTGCCCAGGATCATGTAGGTGATAAGTGAACTGAGATTTATAACCTAGGCATCTGACCCTGAAGTTTATGTACTTAGTCACTACATCGAGTTTCTTCTCCAGAAAAATGATAAAGGAAGCAAAGAGCATAATCTATCCCTGGTCATCAGCCTTCTGTGCGAATGGTCTGTGTGCTCTCTGATGCACTGGTTCTTTTTCAGAGTCCAATAAGCATCCAAGGATTCTGATTCCCTAATGAAATCCCTGAGTTTTCCATAATTTTAAAAGAACTTCCACAAGTTGTGAACCAAGATACCATCAATGACTGTACATAGGAGACTTCTCATTCTTTCCTCCATCTCACTGAAATTTCACACTTTAGAGGATAGTAAAATTATTCCAGGGACTTGATGTTATTTTGTGGCCCAATCGAGAACTGGTTAAGAATGTAAATGAGCCCCCCAAAAGGCACAGGTTTGCTGACCGGCCCTGCTCTATCTATAAACAAACGTTGGGATGAAGCGAACACTTGTTCCAGTGCTCTCACCAAGTGTCCTCCTTTCTCTCTGTACTTTGCTGGCTTGTAACGTACAGAGTGAAACCTGGACAGGTTCACTAACAAACTCCGCAGCAACCTGACGCCACCAGAATGCCACCAGAATGGGGATTTCTCTCCTGGGACAGCATCAACCCGCAGCACAAGAGTAAATGTAACTTTGTACCTAGTGTTCTTGAGCACAGCTTTAGAGTCTGACAGGTGTGGATCTGGACCCAGGTCACAAGGAACCAGGTAAGTAAATTAGATTAAGTCCCTGTGACTCGCTGTGTTTTCTATTCCCTGGTATTTTTCATGGTTGTATTAATGATTATGAAGGGCAACTACATGATGTGTGTAGTGGTGAGCATCCACCAGGTGTTCTGTGAACATCTGTTGAAGGGAAAGCTCATTACACTCCTCACTTGCAGTTCACTTTTCCACTGGTGCCTTCAGTGCCAGACACCACCGATTAGGGGAACACGGCTATACTGTTCTGCTTAATGAGAAGGGCCTGTTAGCAGAGAACATAAGAATACTTATTAAACATTCTCCTTATTCACCAAGATAAAAAGATTATTAATTACTGAGCTTTGGCTAATTCCCAGGACACCTAATTTGTTCACAGCTATTTTCAGAAAAGCTTCAGATTTGAATATGAGTTAATTTCACTATTTTTTTTTTCCCCTCACAGAAAAACCACAGGGCAGTCAAGCAAGCAGCAGGATGCAGGCTACATTTCAGCCAGTGGGGCTTTGAGAGGAGGAAACTCATTCTTGAGACTGGAGGAGAAACGTGAGTAATGAGATAAGGGAAGCAGTGAACCAAACAGCAAGAAAAATTAAAAAGCACTTGAGGGTTCTGCCTGAAGCTCTTAATTAACCACATTCTCCACAACACAGAGCAAGCCCATCCGGGCAGCCTGGGAAATAAAAGCACAGCATGTAGAGCTCAGCGATGCGCCAGTGCTGGCAAAGTGGTAGGTCAAACACTGAAGATATTAGAAGCTCTCAAAAGCCAAAAGTCAAAAGCAGTTGTGAAGTTGAAGTTAGACTGCCCTAAAATTAACGAACAAACAAATCCAATCCCCTTGAATTCAGCACATCATGCTAAGACCTTGCCTCAACAGCTTTAAAAAAGGGGGAAGAGAGAGCTGTAGAAACACATACATAAGGTGCTGGCACGAAATTCACAAGTTCTCCCCTAAGTTAATAAAGCCAGTCACAAAATCATTTGCTTTGCCCTTGGGAAGCCAGGCACTTGTGTCACTGATTTGTGGACGAGCCAAAACTGTTTCTAACCAAAGCATTTTATTTAAGGCCTTAATGCTAACACACACTGGGTGCAATGCAAAAATCTTACATCCTAACATTTGGTTTTGGACAAGGGCAAGGCAGAAGATATCCCTGCTTTTAGGAGGTGGGGATAAAACACTGTCAGGCTGTGTTTAATCATACAGACACACCTGGCTGAAAGTAGCAGCCAACAGAAAGACTGTGTCCTGGATACCCAGTACTATACAACGTAACACGGACTAACTCTCACATCTTCATCCCAGATAGTCTGGACGTTCTTTTCTCCTCATTTGACAGTTGTGGATAGTGAGGCTCAGAGAGGTTAAGTAACTTGCCTCAGGTGGTTATCAGGCCAACAGGTACTGAAGCTAGGACATAAATGAGGTCCATGGGTCTCCAAAGTCCACTGAATTCCACTTCACCATTCTGGCTCCTCATCCTACACAATGTTTGCCAAGGAGAACAAAGCTATTGATATTTGGAGAGAATAAATATTGAAATAGTTACCCTAAGTGAATACTATGAACCAAATACTCAATAAAGGAGTCTCAGAGTAGGAAGCTATCTCATGAGTTATCTAGTCTTAAGACCCCATCCTATGCTTAGTATTTCAGGAAAGGAATTTTACACAGTTTGAAGTAAGGTAGTCACTTTCCAGAAAGATGAGTAGTCTTGGGGTTTGGGAAAATCCCCTTATGAGACACTTTTTTCTCCTCCTCTTAATAAGTAACATATTTTGAATACCCCTCATGTGCTAGGGTCCAGAATTGCCTTAAGAATTCCCACAATCATATTATAAAGCAGGCACTATCGATAATATCCCCATTTTATAGGTAAGGAAACTGAGGTTTAGAAACATTGCATAACTTGTCCAAGGTCACACAAACGAGTAAGCTTTCATGCAAGGACACACACCTCATTTATTCAAGTGGTCTTCAAGGTATGTGGAGACACACAGTGAAACACTGAAGTAGACCTAATGACTTCCTACCATGACTGTTGTTGTTATTTGCAAGTTTGTGGACAGGTGACCAATAACCCAGTACCTTCTTTCATTGAAGGAGTGTTCAAATACTTCTCTCTGGTTTCCTAGGGTCAGAACATCTTGGGTTAACCGAACTAACATGTTAACAACCATGTATTGAGCCTGTATTTGAACATCTCCAATGAACAAAAATACTTATAGCTTGTTCCTTTTATAAGCAGCTCTGATGATTAAAAAAAAAAAAATCACACTTAAATTCAACTGACAATGCAACTCAATTAGGAACCTCCCACTTGTATCTCTCATAGGTCAAGGGCAAAAAAAATCATGCTGATGAAATGACATTACCAAAAGCAAAGAGGTTTAATGCTATTCACTGAGGCACAAATGATCTTGAAGGAAATTAAGAGAGATTCTTTTTCAAGGACAACTCTAATAGCTGAAGGGGAATAATTTTTTATATCCAGTCAACCATCCAGCTACAGACAACTTGTCACAATAAAGTGGTTAAAATTTTTTTAGTATTTCAATGACATTTCGAATGCACATAAGAGGTTAGAGTGAACAAGGAAGTTAAGGACTTTTTTAAGAAATCACATTTGCATTTAACATGAAATTCTTTCCAGTCCTATGATTTTTGCATAAGTATTTATGGACTCCCGATAGCTAATTGGATTATCAGCCTTTTATCCAGGAGTTTGTCCCATTTTATGCTCTCTGCGAAACCAGAGCTCTGCTGATCTTAGTTTGGTCCATGTTAAATAAGCTATTGTTTTAAAGGCCCTAAAGGCTCTATTTTAAATTCTCACATTTGTTATGCATATTACGTCATGGAATTTATAATCCTCAGTTTTGGACAAAAGTTTGAAGACTTAAATCCCATGATAAAATGAATTTCTCATGTGAAAGCGTTCATTTTGATCAAAGAGTAATAAAGTACTAAATGGCCCCAAAACAAACAGCAAAAAGCACAAATCAGCACCCCATGTCGTCAGCCGGCAGCCTTTTGCATAGATGTCTTCACGAGCTCCCCACAACCGCGCTGGGAAGTGGAGATGACCATCCTATTTCACTATGAAAGAAACCAGGGAGGAGAAAGGCTGAGGAACCTGCGCAGTATTACGAAGCATCTAAGCAGAAACAGTTCTCAAGCCAGTCCTCAGATCCAACACCGCTGCTTTCCTTACAGAGAAAGGCAGCTCACAGATGCCCTGAGGGGAATGAACAGCTCTGTCCTCGTTCTGCCCATCTTGAGAAGGCGCACGTTCTTCCCCAGCCTTGCACTTTAGGAATCCCAAGTTCACAGGACTTTTCATGGACACTGATCAACCTCATTCTGGATTCTAATCCCTTAAGGGTAACACTATCACCACCACATTGTTCCTGGCACAGAAAGCCCTGCATTTTGATCTCGTACCATCATGTCCCAGGAAGCAAAATAGTAATTCCTCTTTGTGGAAGACTCTTAATTTACAGTCTTAAGGGTCTGGCTGTCAGGGTCTTGGTCCATGGAAAGTGAGACGGAAAGGCTAAATACGATGCTTGTTCATCAGAGCCAGCTCGGTCTCCACCCACGCCTTCTCCTCTGTGGATGTGTTTTGCATGATATTCCTTTGTACTTGTGTACTTTTGTATCATCGTCACCTCCCTGAATGGTGTTCTCTTGCACTCCAGTCCTGATTCACTACCTTTTCCCATTTGTTTCTTTTAGCCTCTTTGTTCCACAAAACATTATATTTTTGAAGTTTCTACAAAGGAATAAATATATTTGCCGACCTTAAAAGGCTGAAGAAATCTACCAGCTGATGACCCCATTAGCAGCCTCACACTTTGCCTTTCTTCACCCCCATGTCCTGCCCTTGAGAGGCAATCACTTCAATCACTGTCACCATTTTCGTTGTTTCTCCTCCTGTTAAGTAACCAGATTCACACATTAAAGGGAAAATAAAGTGATTAGCATCATTATGCAGGGGAAAAATCAGGTTCAGTTCAACATAAATCTCAGAGAAGAAAGTCCAGAAGAAACAGCAGACCACAGCCTCAACTACCACTCATACCCTCCACATGGAGACAACCCAAGAAAAAGTCACTCTGAGGGCAATGCCTACATTTGTCTCTATAATAAGAGCCCAAAGGATGCATGATTTATCTTAAGGATATGAATTCTGTGAGTTGTTTTTACACCTTTAATCTCACTCCTTAAACACCTAGCCCACCTATGATTTTGAGTTCTATGTACTTAGTCACATAAACTTGATTTTTCACAGTAAAATTCCACTTCCAGGTGTTCCTGCGAGATCAATTATGAGAAATCAAATAACACCGACTTGTTCTGATTTAAAATAGTCACACATCAAGATTATATTAATTATATACATAAAATGGGGGAAAGAGGCTTTTATCTTATAGACTCCTATTTAAACATAACTTTAACTCTTAAAATTGAGGCTATGTAAGGAAGATATGAACTAAATTTAGCATATACACACCAATTACATGAGAGGTAATGGAGAATCCACTCAATCCCATGCCTCCATCCCATCTCAATCCCATTCAATCAGCAGAGGAGTCAATCTTCCAAGCTGTAGGAGAAGCTGTTGGTGCCAGCACACATCTTTTGAGACTGACTGTTTCAGTTGATCTGGGCCAACTCTCAACTCTGCTGTAGCTACAGCATCTCTTTACCTGGGGCTATTTTACCTGAAGCAGAAGATCATTACTTAGCCACATGCAATGCAGGCTGGAAGGGCCAGGGAATTAAATTTCCTGGAAGCAGCAACTCCTCAACCAATGTCTGCTGGTGGTTGGAGTAAAAGCCCCAGCTTCCCCCACCCCTTGGATAAGAAGACTCTGCAGCATGCACTTCGCATTGTTTCCTAGACTTTCCCGTGGGGTTAAGCTCCAGCCCCCCATGGTGGTACCTGGCTTGAGAGTTTATCCTTTACCGGCTGTCTTCCTTCCCTGTCCTGCTTTTCTACTTCCCTACTGGTGTTTCCTGTCCTTCCTGCAGAAACTACTTGCCTTTGCCCTCTTGTCTCTGCAGTTTCTCAAGAGATCCAAACTCAGATGAAGGCCAGGTCTGTCACTTGGACTCTGGTCCTATCATCTCCCATCTTGCTCTCTGCTCCATCACTTTCTGCTTCATCCTAAAAGCCCATCTCCTCTCACTCTATAAAGAAACCCTCTCACATCCCTTTTTAGCTATTTTCCTAACTTCCCCTCCCTGCTTTTTTTTCATCCCATCAAAAGAGTGTCATAATTTTCTGTCACCAGTTACAGTCTGGCTTCTTTATCCATCTCTATTGACACTCTTTTCACCAAATGTCAGCAGTGACCTTCTAAATGCCAAACCTAACACTCTGAGGCCCCTACTTCATTTCTCTACATTGTGGAAACCACCTGCTTTAAATTTCATTAACCCTGACTTTTGTGAGCTCAGTCTCTTGATTCTCCTCTTCAATTTCTGACTGATCCTTTGCAGCCTGCTTTAGATTCTGTTCTTCTGCAAAATATTGAAATGTTGATGCTCCTGAGCGTTCTCTTCTCAGATTCTCTTTTCACCATACACACTTTTGCTGGGTAATTTCATTTATCCTCCTGTTCTTAACTATTATAATATGCTAACAATGCTGAAACCTGTATCTTCAGGATTGACAACTCTATTGAACTTAGATCCATTTATCCATCACCACTTTGGACATATTTACTGAATGGTCACAGGCATCTGTGATTTTATACATCCAAGACTGAACTGATCCATTTTTAGCTCAAATCTCCTACAATCTGCATCTTCGTGAAACCTCCATAGGCCCCATCACCTATCCTCTCTCTCAGGGATCATGACTGGCAATTAACAAGCCCTGTGACTTTTACCTCCCAAATATTTCTCCAGTGTGTTTTCCCTTTTCTTCTCCATTATCATGGAAAAATCAAGTAAAGTAGGCACCAGAACATGTAAGTTGGATTAGGTATTCGGACATGGACATTTCAAATTTTGTCATTGTAACACTCCTCATTAGCTCCCTGATATGGTATCATAACCTCTTTTTTGGGTTCCTTATCTCCAGGTTTTATTTCACCCACCAACCCATCCCCAATACTGCCACCAAATGATCTGTAATGAGTGGGACCATGTCAGTGTCCGCCTCATCAATACAACAATAAAGTTTAAGCTTCTTTACGTGTCACAGAGGATCTTTATTGTCTTAAAAGCTATCACTTGCCTTTCAGAGTCCCTTGTAGTTCTCTGCAAATGCTAGGCAGTGGCTCTCCTTTGCCTTTGAGCTCTAGCAATTCCCTCTGTCTGGCAAGTCTCTCTCTCTGTATCTGCCCATTGACATCCTATTCATTAAAATCTCCCTGGGCATTCTCTATATGTGCTTCCCTAACTCTACAAAGCAGAACTCATCATTGGGCCTTTGGCACTGCTTCTGCTCTTTGTACATAACTCTTCTGTTATTTAAGCCATATCAGATTCTATTTGTTTGTTTCTGTGGCTATTTCTATTCCTAGATGGCAAACCCCTTCACCCAGGACAAACTCAGAGCCTTCTGGCAGATACTAAAAGTAGTGCCCTTCTACGACTTTGAAGCACTTTATGGACTTACAGTTAATTGACCATTATATGTTTTGATTTCCCACATTCCCTTCTAGACTGTGTTCCACGAGGGCAAGGTCAGTGTTTGTTTGGTTCACTGCTGTAACCCCAGCACCAGGCACTGCGTCTGCCAGAGGAGGTGTTTTCTAAATGTCTGGGCTAACTGGCTAACTTCCTGGAGACAGGGCCTACATTTTACTCATCTCCTTACCCCAGTTCAGACAGCACCCAGAGTAGAAATCAGTAAGTGTTTGAACTGAAATTCAGCCACCCTCTCCAAACATCATAGAAAACAAGCATATGGAATGCTTTCGGATAATTAGGAAATTTCACTTTCTTCGCATACTTTCACATTTCTGCCCGCTCAGTATTTTGGGAACATCATCCAGTCAAGAAGCCCAGCAGTGGGTTGGACCAGGGGTGGTAAGCAGACTGCTTCTGTCATGATATCTTGAATAAATTCACAGTAGATGTTTTAGGGTTTGTGATGAGAAGGAGTCTGAGGCCATGTTTATTCTCAGTGTAAAGTGGACAGTGACAAATTAGCAGCCAGTCAGGGACTTAGCAAGAGGGAAGCTGCAGCATATGAGCTACCTAATTGCCATCCCTTTGTAAACCAAAAAAAGGGTAAGAGATAATACAGCCACACAAGAGGCCTCACCGCTACATGCTCCAGCATTCATCCAGAATGTCAGAGAACCTGACCATTAACTCATTACTTATTAGGATTTTGCTGTGCTATTTGGTCTGATTGAATAATATTTTAAAGCAACAAGTCTTTATCTTTTATTTCTGCAAGAACTGATACATTCCCCTGCTTAAAGAACATGAACATCGTTTCCTTTCAAAGTTAAGTACAAATATTTGAAGCCTAATCAATAAAAAGGCCTTCAGGGATTCCAACCAGTAAATATTTTAAGGTGACCTAGATTTGCATAAATTCTGTTCTCAAATGAATATTACCACCTTATACCTAAACATTGTCTAATATTTTTAAAGTGGTTTCCCATCCATTATTTCATCTGAGAAGGGTTCCAAAGAATCACACAGCCAACTCATAAGGGTAACAAACACCCATTACTTTGGTGTTATCTAATTCATAGAATATTCTTCATTAGCCAGACGTGGCTTTCTTCTCATCTGATTTGATCTTTAAAAACATAATCTGGACCTTTGCTTAAAGATGTAAAAGTGTTTCCATTTTACTCTGTTCTCTCAAATATGATACCAAAAAACTACTAAGGAAAAAAAAATCCATTTAATTGGAAATGGCAATGCTGCCCCAACTATAATTCATAGCTGACCAATACTGTGAAATCTGTATGTATGAGAATGAATATACCTCCTCAGCACTCAAGCAGGAAGTGGATTTCACCAACAGCAAGAGGCACAGCCCTTGAGGCCTGTTGAAAAGTCATTTTGTCGAAGTTGTTGAGATTTGGGGGCACAGGTAGGTCATAAAAGAAGCAGGTCAAATCATTACAGATCTGCAAGGAGGGGAATCTGAAGATGAGCCAAAGCTAAGTGGCTCTTTCCATGGCCCACAGTGTAACCATCAAGTTGATAGAGACCATCAGAGAAGAACAGGATGGTGGGTGGGTAGGAGGCAGCAGTCCTCAGATCATCACACTGACATTCTACAAGAGGTTCTGCCTAGAACCACACCAGCTTTCTGAATGAGAGATACTTAAAGTTGGGTGCCTGAGTGTAAGATAAACTCAAAACATAATAGATTTTGTGAGAAAGTGTTGAGACAAGGCTTAACTAAAAATCATAGAATGCTCCAACATAACTGGCCTTTCATTCCACTCAAATATTTTCTGAAACTAGTAGTGCAAATCAAAGGAAGTAATCAGAAATGCATCAACCTGAGACTTAATGTATAAAAGCTATGAAACTAAAGCAAGCAAGTAAAACAAACACTAAAACCCTACAACAGGAAAAAAGGAGGAAATGATCTTAAGACCATTTAACAGAAAAAGAACCTAATAACAGTGTTTAGACAAATAAATCTCAGCAGACACAAAAAATATTAGAGAGTGGTACAAATAGCTCAAGGAAGAGATACGGGATTTCAAATAGGTGATTATTATTGAGATTATAGAAGATAAAAAGAGTAAGTTGGCAGTGCTCAAGAAAGAAATGCAAAGTAGGAGCATGACAAATGAAATCCTCATGAAAAGCACAAATAAAAAACATAACTGGAAACAGAGCTAGGGATATAGTGGAGAGGCTTGAAATGACATAAGATAAGAACAAAGATATTAACATGATTATAAGGAAGGTGTCAGGTTAGAATGCAAAGGAAATCTAACATCCCTATAACTGATGTTCCTGAAAAAGAGGACAGGGGAAAAATGGAATAAAAACAGTTAAAGATATAAAAGAAAACAATCTTGGATTAAAGAACTGAAAAGGTAGATAAAAAAGACCTACCCTTTCCTAAGAAAACCTGATCAAGCACTAGGGAAGCTACTGAACTCCAAAGATAAAATAAAAAAAAAAAAATTCTATAGATACCCAGCTATGCAAAACAAAGATTTAAAAAGTCATCTTGGCCCCCGACTTCTTTCTAGCAATGTTAAATATAAAATAGTAAAATAACTTGGACAAAAAATTTCTAAGGAAAAGAAAACGTGACCTAAGAATTTCAAAACCAAGCTATTCTTGTTTTTGCCACTAGTGCAAGCCAGGTAAGGACTCACCATGGGTCTGAGACTGAATAGACACAGTGGGAACCCCAGATAACTGGAAGACTGTGTGGCCTTCTAGAATTCTGGAGAACTCGTGGATGAGTCCCAGAAGTGTATGTAGTGGTAATGGTTATGAGTAAGGTCAATTTTTTTTTTTTTAAAGGCTGAGCTAAAAAAATTTTAGTTTGCTTATTTTATCCAACCATTTATTCAACAGATATTCATTGAGTCCCTGAGAGTCCAGGGTCTATACTCTACATGCTTAATTCTGGATATATGATCAACAGTATTTTATAGTAAGTACTGCTTTTAACCATAACTCTGATGAGTGTCTTCCCATCTCAGGAGTATGGAGGAAACACAGGACACACATGCCAACTGGTCAAGTCTACAAAACAAATCCCTAGAAGGGTACATAACACAGGTACTTATTACCTCAGTATTTCTAAGATAAATTTTAAGATGTCAAGATTCCTAAGAGAGTTTAATGCAGTGTGATGGGAGTTCAGTGGTGGGAGATGATAAGTTCAGGCAGAAGGATGGGAGGAGGACTTTCACAGAATGTTTTTTTTGTTTGTTTGTTTTTTGCAGCAACTGGTACTTCAATTTGGCTTTGAATTACAGGTAGATTTTGACATTTGGGGATGAGGGAGAATGACTTCCCAGCAGGAGGAACTGTGGGAACAAAGGGACAGAAATGGGAAAAGTTCTGGATGTGTCCTGAAATTGAGGATGTTGGGTGGGGGACCCTAGAAAGTAAGGTGGGATGAGCCCCTGTAGGAAATACGGAAGGCCATGAAGGCCTGACAGTGAAGCTGGAGTTGCATTCTGCGACCAGTGAGGGGCTACTGAGTCAACACAGCAAAACCAACACTGTGCTTGCAGAAGATTAATCCGGCAGAAAATCTTTGAGATGAATACAGAGACCACAGGCAGGGGGCGATTTACAAAGCTAACGGAGGGTTTAGTAAAAGATGGGAGGGCTTGGCCTGACACAGGGGAAGTAGGAGAGGAGACAGTGTCAGAGATTCATCCAGGGCAGAAGCAGCAGAGAGCCGAGTTCCGCAAAGGGCTGAAGATGAAAATGACAGAGGAGAGAAAAAAGGGGTGGAATCCACACCTCAAGTGGTTACTTGGGAGCTGCCAGCAGTTTCTTCACCCTTTAAGGGTGTTTTCTAGTTGTATATGTAAATAGTTTCACTCATGAGACAGATAAGCCCATGGCAGGGTTTGTAGTCAGGTAACCAGGAGCACCTGAAATTCTTCTAACCTAGAACAGGGTCCCCAGGCAATGAAATACTGTCCTGGGGAAAAGATCACGGCATTTACTGTAGGAGCGCCCCTGAGGAGAAAGAATGCAAGACACGAACCCCTTCACAGTTACACCAGGGGAGAGACCCTGGGCACCTGGGACTCCATCAGTCCACTCCAGGAAAAGTCACCTGGAGATCGGAAGGTGAGTTTTTGTCAGCCTAACGCACATGCGGAAGACCCTCTCCCAACACCCACTCAGGCGAATGAGCATTCAAATCTGACTGCATTTTTGACCCTGGTTTGCAGAATGCCCTGAGCCAGGAAAACAACGGTGCCTCAGATCACACTATCTTACGAACAAGATTTGGGGTCAGTATACACCTGGGTTTTCATTCCATTCCTGCCACTTACTACCATTAGGCAAGTGACTTAACGTCACTAAGCTAGCCCCAGTCACGTCTCACAGGGCTTTTGTGGGGAATTTACAAGATAGTAAAAGTGGACAGCAAAGATCCTGAGATGCTGACACACCCAGCAAATGGGCACCTGGTACCCCTCGACCCACGCTTCCCAAGGTACCTACTGCATTGGCTGCTGGTTTTCTGCAAAGTCACCTCCAATTCCTGAAGCTATATCTTCTGTCTTCTCCCTATGTGTGCTCCACTCTCCCTCTCCTTCCCTGGAACTCTTCTCTTTGTCCTGTTTCCTGGGAATTCACCCTCTCTTCTTCCTCCTAAATCTTGCTCTTCATTAGCCCTAATTTTCAAGTGGCTGTGTCTTTGTGCTTTTACTATTCTGCTCCTCCCAAGAAGTTATGACTAAAAAGACTCAGAAGGAGCCAGAAAGGCACTTGGTACAAAAACTCATCTCCTTCTCGATTTGTAGAGCAGTTCTGAATATCTTACTCTTAGTATTAGGAAGAAATGGGTGTCTTCAAGGGATCGAAAGTGACTATTTTTCTAAAGCCCACCCAAAGACAGAAAACTGTGGTAATTCCCACAGAAAGGGCTTACTGTGGATGAATACAAGACATTGCTTGCAAAGTATAAATAGGCAGACATAAGACATACACTAGACCACTAGGCACTGGACAGGATTCTGCTCTGAGCCACAGAGTGACTTTGGAGTAAAGTTCACATGAGGCCATTGAACCAACCCAAAGGTAAACCGAAGCACAGCACCCCTTCTGTGGGATGAGGATGGAAGCCACTCTCAGCCACACACACAGCCCGCATTTAGTTCTAAAGTTACCAGGTGGCTGGGCTGTGACCACACTGTCAGAGCTGCTGAGATGACTGCCCAACAACATGATCTTACAACAACATCCTAGTCCTTTCTCATTAAGAAACATAAATTAGAAACAGAAGTCTTTTAAAATTCTTAATGCCACATGGAACTGAAACAAGGCTTGAAAATTACAAAATACCGGTTTTAGCAAATAAAGTACCGGTCTCCTCCATGTGCTAACACCATGTGCTTCGGGCAGCATTTGCAGTTCCTCGGAGGCAGAGGCCTTGCCTGCTGACCCTGGGATAGGGTCTATCATCACTGGGTGCTCAGAGCTCACACCGTGTTTTGTCCTAGCTCCAGGGAGGGGACCATTAGGGAGAAATTATCTTGTTAAATGTTCCTCAGTCCCCTGCTGGCAAGTAAGGGAATTCATTCCTTCAGAGCCTCAGGCTTCAGAACTGTTTCCACCCGGTTATTCAGCTACACAGTCACTGGTGATGGTTTTCCTGGTTTCTCTAATTCCCAGGCAGTTCAAGCAGGGATTTTCAAACACTCCCCTTTTCTTTCTGCATCATCAACAGATGTCTCCTCTTAAATTGGCCTGGCTTGGTGGGTGGGCTAGATGGTGGGGCCTTCTGAGGGAACCTTCATTTTCCACCTCTGGGCTCCTGTCCAGCAAGGCTTAATATTGACACATTCTCCGGTCTTCTTCCTACTCTTTTATTCAAGACTCTGCTCTGAGGGGCCTTCCCCAACCACTCTAAGCATCCATCTACCTAACCAGTCATTTGTCTACAAAACTTTCTTGAGCATCTGCTATGTGCCAGGGCCTGCGCTGGTCACTGGAGGTCCAGAGATGAATAAACTGTGGTTCCTCAAAGCAAGAGACATATAAAGAATCACATTATGCTATGAGGAATAAAGAGACATAAAGAAAGTGTCCTGGGAACCCAGAGGAAGCAGTAATTAATGTTACTCGAATGGTGGGATTAAGGGAAGGATTCCCAGAGGTGGTTGTGTTTAGGCAGGAACTTGAAGGATAAGGCCATCACCAGGGAGAGAAAAGAAAGAGCATCCAAGGCAAGAGAAACAGCATGAGCAGAGGTAACAGATGACAAAGCACTTGGCATTGTCGGAAACGCTGTGAGGAGTCTGGCGGGAGCACCATGTAAATGAGCGAGAGAGGGGAGTAGGGAAGATGGAAACAGTCTGGCTTAGTTTATGAAGGGGTTAGCAAGTGGGTCTTAAGGTCAGTGGTTCTCAAAGTGTGGTCTCCAGACCATCAGCATAAACTGAAACCTTGTTAGAAATTCAAATTCTCAGACCTCACCCCCAGACCTATGGCATCAGGAAACTGCGGGAGTGAGGTGGTTAGAGCCAGGGAGGAGACGCAGTCAGTGTGGATAACCTCCAGGTGATTCTGATGAGCAAAGGCTTGAGAACCACCACTACAGGCAGAGGGGGGCATTAGAGATTGCTAGACAGAGCAACAGAATAACACACTTGGGTTCACAGAGAACATATTGGCATCAGTACAGAGTTGGAGATGGGTGGGAACTGGAGGGAAGGGGGCCACTCAGCGGGCTTTTGCAGTAACCTGCATAAAAGGTGAGGATGAAATGAAAAGTCATCCATCCACCTTTTCCATGCATCGCCCAAGCAGGCAAGTTACAAGAGAGAAAAAAAAAGAGTCACCCAAATAGGATTTGCTGGTTTCACCATCAAGCCATGAGAACCCACTCAGATGCTTCCAATACCATCGAGCCACCCAACAATGCCCTCCACCCCAAGTTTGCTTTTCCCACTCATACTTGATTTTTCTCATGTATCACAATCTAGATCTTGGTCAGAATCTGTCTCCTTCCCTAGTGGGAACTTACTGAGGACAGGGGGCTTGTCTGTCTTGTTCCTCTGCTGAATTCTTAATGCCAAGAAATGGGCTACATGAAGGAATTAAGGAAGCGACCATAAAATTGAGAGGAGACAAAGTCAGGAGATAAAGTTTTAGGAGAGCATGGGAAGGATTCTACACTATTCCTGGATTCTTATCTGGGAGACTGTCCTTAAGGGCAACAGGGAAGATAGCAGTAGAGCTATCTGAGGCTGGGGAAGGGTTGGGGGAGTAGCCATTCTGGCCACATAGGATGCTGGGGCAAAGATAAAACTAAGTCACCGAGGAAGTTCCTGTGGCCCCTGGGGAGGGACCAACCCAGTAAAACCAAGTCCAAAGGCATGTGGAGTCAGGCCACATTTAAGTACAAGTCTTGTATCCAGTGACAAAACTAAAACAATTGAGTGAGGAGTTTGATGTCCTTTAGTCAAGAGGAAATAACTGCATGCATGAGAGAGTGCAGTCTTCAGAAGCACTGCAGCATTCTTCCCCAGAGGATTTTCAGCAAGTGTGAGTTTTACACAGTGTTGAAAGAGCCAGTATGGGGACAGTGCATGATTGGCTAGGAGGTCAGGAATTTCCTTACTTGGCCCACAGGTCCTATTTTCTAGGGTCAGGTGAGCCAGCTCAGGCTGAGTTGGAGGGTTATGACTGGTGTATGTTAGGTTTCCCTGACAGGCATTCATCTGGCTTAGGTTGCCTCTTGTGACATGGGCTGGGTTACTAAGGCGGCCTCTATTTGGTGGGTCCCAATATCAGAGTTAGTTAACTCTCAGCAGCTTCAGAAGTGCAGGCATCTACAGATTTAATGGGATCCCTATCAAATTACCCATGACATTTTTCACAGAACTAGAACAAATAACCCCAAATTTTATATGGAATCACAAAAGACCCAGAATTGCCAAAGTAGTATTGAAGAAAAAGAATGAAGCTAGAGGAATACCCTCCCAGACTTCAGACAATACTACAGAGCTACAGTAATAGAAATAGCATGGTATTGGCACAAAAACAGACATATAGATCAAAGGATAAAGAGTCCAGATATAAACCCACAGACCTATGGTCAATTAATCTTCAACAAAGGAGGCAACAATATACAATGGAGAAAAAGTTTCTTCAGCAAGTGGTGTTGGGAAAACTGGACAGCTGCATGTAAATCACTGAAGTTAGAACACTCACTCATACCATACACAAAAATAAACTCAAAATGGCTTAAAGACTTAAATATAAGACAAGACACAATAAACCTTCTAGAAGAAAACATAGGCAAAACATTCTGACATAAATCTTAGCAATGTTTTCCTAGGGCAGTCTACCTAGGCAATAGAAAGAAAAGCAAAAATAAACAAATGGGACCTAATTAAACATATAAGCTTTTGCACAGCAATGAAGAACAGCAATAAGCAAAACAAAACAACAACCTACAGAATGGGAGAAAATATTCACAAACAATGGGACTGATAAAGGTTTAATTTCCAGAATATATAAACAGCTCATACAACTTAATAACAAAACAAACAATCCAATCCAAAAATGGGCAGACCTAAAGAAGTAATTCTCCAATGAAGACATACAAATGGCCAATAGTCACATGAAAAATGCTCAATATCGCTAATTATCAGAGAAATGCAAATCCAAACTACAATGAGGCATCACCTCACACCAGTTAAAATGGCCATCATTCAAAAGTCCACAAACAATAAATGCTAGAGACGGCATGGAGAAAAGGGAAACCTCCGACATTGTTGGTGGGAATGTAGTTTGGTGCAGCCATTATGGAAACCAGTATGGAGATTCCTCAAAAAACTAAAACTAGACTTACCATATGCTCCAGCAATCCCACTTCTGGGCATATATCTAGAGAGAACTCTAATTCGAAAAGATACATTCACTCTAATGTTCATAGCACTATATACAATAGCCAAGACATGGAAGCAACCTAAAAGCTCATCAACAGATGACTGGATAAAGAAGCTGTGGTACATTTATACAATGGAATACTACTCATTCATAAAAAAGAATAAAACAATGCCATTTGGACCTGGAGATTGTCGTTCTAAGTGAAGTAAGCCAGAAAGAGAAAGAAAAATACCATATGATATCATTCATATGTGGAATCTAAAAAAAAAAAGAGGACATCAATGAACTCATCTACAAAACAGAGACTCTCAGACGTAGTAAGCAATCTTATGGTTACCAGGGGAAAGGGGGGTAGGAAGGGATAAATCTGGATGTTTGAGATTTATAAATATTAACTACTATATATAAAATAGATTAAAAAAACAAATTTCTTCTCTATAGCACAGGGAACTATATTCAATTTCTTGTAATAACATTTAATGAAAAAGTATATGAAAATGAATATATGTATGTATATGCATGACTGGGACATTATGCTGTATGCCAAAAATTGATACAATATAGCTGACTATCCTTCAATTAAAAAAAAAAATAATGAAGTGCAGGCAGAGCTGGCCTAGCTACTATGGATCAGCAGCAGGCTGACCAAGTTCCAGTCTTTAACCCGTCCATTCATTAGCCAACTCATTCAAGATACATGACCAGAGAGGCAATATAGCAGAGTGGTTAATAGGGCAAAGTCTATATCCAGTCTGATTACGTCTGAATCCCAGCTTTACCATTATTAGCAGTGAGACTTAGGCCAAGTTGCTGAAACTTTCTGTGCCTCAGTTTACTTATATGTAAGAAACTCTAATGAGGTATTTCCTTGGTGAAGAAAGAAGCTTAGATCATTGAGTGACAGGGGTGTTCAGGTGGACCTGGACTGAGAAATGTGGTAAAAGTTTGGACTAGCCATTGTGGGATAAAGAACAAAACTGCTAACCAATGGGGAGAAACAAACTGGGGCTGGAAATAACTATGTAGTGATGGGGCCAATTAGCAGGGTTATGCCTGCGTCCCCACCCCCCACCCCCCTACTGTTAGAAATCAAAGGAACAGGAGCAGAGAAAGTCAGCAACGGAGGTGATCTGGTGTCAAGAACCATGGAGTGGGTAGAGGAATTGAAATTCCAGAACACGTAGGAGTAAAGGGTGTTGGTGACAGAAGTTCAAGAACCAGGTAAGGAGATGTGTCTTAATGCAGTTTCCCACTCTTATTCATGGCTTTCCCACATCCATCCTATTGCCAGAAAATTATCTTTAAGTAGACTATTTTTAGTTAGTCTCATTCTAAGAGTAATGAAATCACAAACAAAGAAGGTTAGATTCTTCTCTAATCCTCATTCGATAAAAATGTAAGTTTTAAAATGCTCATCCATATACAACCCAGCATCTTCTTGCTCACTATGTGCTAAAATTCACCTAGTGATTGTTAAGAACTTGGGCTTTGATCTGAGTTCAATTCCATCTAACAGGAGTAGCAAAATTTGCCACTTACAGTGTAATTTTTTGGCAATGTACTTAATCTCTCTAATCCTCAATTTTCCAATCTGAAAACTGGCAATGAAAATACGTACCTCATAAATCATGAGAATTAAATAAAATAATTCACACAAAAGGCTTACCACCCAGTGATACGCACAGAATAGATGCTCAGTAAGTTATGCCCATGTTTGCTATATCAGCCCCGAAAGTGCCTGAGAGTTTAGAAGCTAATGATCAAATAACATGAGACAGAACAGCCATCACTTTTGCAGACTAGAATCTTCCCTGCTTTCAGAGGAGATTCCTGTAGATTCTCCTAGGAGACCCATCTCTCCTCCCTATGCCTAACAGAACGCTATGCCTTTGTAGTTCGAAATTAACGCTTATTTTCTATTCAAAGAATTCTTACCCAGGGATACAGGAGTAATTTTCTTCTAGACAGAAACTTCCACATTTGGATCATCTTCTCATGGGATTCCTGCCGGGGGCCATCCCTGTGACACCTCTCACAGACTGTTACCTGCTGACAGACCTTGAGGTCATTCACCTGTGGAGCACACTCTCCACCTCTCTCTCACGTTTGCCTGTGTCCTGTCAGTGCTGCTTATTTCAATCTCTCACCCCAGCACTGTGTTGTTACTTTTCCTGGCTGGCTGGCCAGGGTACATCCATGTCAAATTGTGGGCATTCAGTACATCTTGTCACACATTCCACCAAAACAACCCCTCTGCAATACACTGGCCCAATTCCACTGTGGGTAACCAGCTGCCCTCTCCTTATCCCCGTTCTTCCTCCCTGTTTCAAAGGGGTTTGATGATGTTGACTTCTTCTGTTATGTCATATGTCATTAAACAGTAGTCATCCTGTACCCTCTAGAAGGAGCCATTTATCCTACAACAGATGTGAATGGGGAACCATTTAAATGGGGGGAAGTCCCTGGAGAAAGAGGCTGTTCTGTAAATACCCTTCTCCTGCCTTTTAACCACTTGCCAATGCATGTAAAATACGAAGAACATTCTACAAACCTAATGATTTCTACCCTAAACAGTTTAAATGCTGTTTCATTCTTCCTGGTGTTTCAAATACTCATTTCTCCCAAGTGCAGTACTAAGTGAAGATTCTGGTAGATAGAATCCTTGAAGGAATGAAACTTAAACTTAGCTTCAGTCCCCATAATCCAAATCTATTTTTTTCCTACTTAGTAACCTTGTTTTTGTCTCCCTAGGAAAAGCCAAACTCATTCAGCAAAAGTAATTTGTATGAGAACGTTTATAGCCTTAGCCCTTTAGGTAACAAACGGAGGGGACAATGATACCTCTCTAACTCCTCTTGTACTCACATTTGCCCTCTCATCTGAAGATACCAGAGCTTCACACGTTTCCCCTCGTTTATTCTATTCAGTGGCAAATGCACAGTAGATGTTTATTTCAACTGTTGGGGGCAGCTGAAGTGAAGGGCTGGGAAAGGGGCCGATTCAGATCTGGATCTAGATTCTAGGTCCTCAGCCCTTGATTCTGGCCCCACACCTACTTGTATCTTTTACTTTGAAATGGCTGTTTTATGAATTGGTACAAATTATATATAATCAGTGTTTTACACATTTTACACAAATCTAGGCATTTCCATGCCTACCAAATGAATATAACGATGTCACTTCTACTGTGAGTACAGCACACGGGCTTCACTCTGCCATCACCATTGGCATCTTCTCTGGCTGCCTCCTCACTGCACTCTTGGCCCTGAAGGGGCAGGACCCATCCTCAATGAGCTGCTGTTAGCGCTGGGCACTCTGCTGGGTCTGCTCCATCCACAGCCTCCTTTATCCCTCACAAAGTGCCTACGAAGCAGGAATCCTCACCCTCATGTGAGAGAGGAAGGCCAGGGCTCAGAGAAGACCATACCTCACCCAGGACAACAAAGTTAGGAAGCTACAGAGCTAGAATCCGAACTTATGTATTTATTTTTATTTCAGAGTTCGTGTTTTCCAGGCTCCTCTGGAATGGGGTTTGTTAGGACTGGAGCTGACTATAAACAGTGACCACATCTGGGTGCCTGTTCTATAGCTAGCACACAGTCATATGCTTTTCATATAAAAGGGGGGGGCACTCTAGCCACCTATTTTTATTGGAATTCATTATAACTATTTAATGTCTTATAAATATTATTTTTCCCTGTTTCTGAAAGGTGAAGAAATACAGATTTCACAACAAACAGATGTAAAAACCCTATCCGTGGCAATATTAATTGCTTTACCATGAGGCCTTTGGGGATGACTCCATCAAAAAGACAGAGAACTGTGTTCCCCACCATATGGGATGTTAGTCACTTTGGGCTGCTCCTCTCCATCCTTGGGAAGAAGCCAGTATCAGTGTCTCTCATGCTGTGAGACCCATGAGAACATGCACTGCCAGAGCTAATGAGGGATGTGTTTAAAGGAGAAAAAAAAAATCAACAATTGGTGCCACAAGAAATCGTCATCACTGAAAGCACGATGCAGGGAGAGAAGCTAGCTAGTCACTCTTCAGAAGTTTGGCTTCCAGTTACTTACCAGCTAAAACCTTTTAATTTACTCTTGAGACATTTTTAAACTGGTCATGGTGGGGAAGGGTATAGCTCAGTGGTAGAGTGCGTGCTTAGCATGCACAGGGTCCTCAGTTCAATCCCCAGTACCACTGTTAACAATAAATATTAAATTTAATTACCTTCCCCACCAAGATATATAAGTAAAAAAAAATTTTTGAAACAGTCATGAATTTTGGATTTATAATTGGAAGAAAAGAGGAAATTCTCATTCATCATGCATCTGTGTTACACACTGGGTCCAGCACCTAATTTTATTCACCCCAATTCTAGTAGCTGTGGGCGTAAGCCTTAGGATCAGACAATCCTGTGTTTGAATCCCAGCTCTGCCTCTCACGAGCTGGGTGACCTTTCATGGGTAACGTCACTCTCTGGGATCATGATTTCCTCATCTGTAAAATGTCACACCCAGCCTGCAGCTCTGTGGTGAGGAATAAGCAATATTTACAAAGCATTTAGCCCAGCCCAGCACCTAGTGTGCAGAAACAGTCATATCTATTAATTCGTTCAACAAACAGACATAGAGCACCTATTTGTGCCAGGCATTGTTTTTGTCTCTGGAGACACAGTGATATATAAAACAGACAGAAGCCCTGTCCTGTGGTGTTTAATATTGAGAAACATAATTAAGATGATTAACAACTTAGTGAGTTATGGAGTAGCTATTACTGGCCTCAGTTAACATATGAGGAAATTGAGGCACAGGAATTCATTCCTCCAAGTTACCTTGGTGGCAAGAATCCACTAGCTATACTGGTTCAGACAAGATGACAGTTCTCTTAATTATTGCACGTGCATGAGGAGTGGTCACGATAATCCACAAACAGCCTGTCAATGTGGTCAGCCTGATACAGGGGAAAAGTTCAGGAATTTACCATCAGAAGGTTTGCTTTCTTTCTTTCTCTCTTCAGAGTATTGGGGGTTGAACCCAGGACCTCACTCATGCTAAGCACACACTACTACTGAGCTATACTCCAGGTTTAGCTCCCCAGGTTTGATTTAAATTATGGCTCTGCTACATACTTGATGTCATATATCCTCTGTTAGCAACTTCATCTCCTTGAACCTGTCTGTTCATCTACACAGCGGGGATAACAGCATACTCAGGGTTAATTGAGAGATCAAGTCAGACATGGATGTTCAGGAACTCTGTAAATCTTACTACATTACAGAAAGGAATATGAGAATATGACCATTTTGGAGCACTGTTTTCTCCCTAGAGGTGCTTGCTGCTTTATAGAGCATATTCTCGATCAACAGACTCAGAGTTGCCATGTACAGTATGCAGGCTGTGTCTTGCCAGAGGGCACTGAACCAAGGAGGCGAACAGTGGCTCAAGTACAGCCTATTCTCTGCTCACCAAGCCATGCACCCAAATCCAGGACCACCTCTACCCAGAGGAATGGACACCTTCTTCCAACTTGCCCCAAGGCAGACTATCGGCTAGCAGTGTCCTCGATTCAGCTCTGTTCTTTAATCATCTTCCACCTATTTCTGCCCAATTTTTATTTCTTATCCCTCCAACTTCCATTCCTTCCAGCCTGTGCTCTTCTCTCTTCTCCCTGACTTTTCTCACCTGAAAGTCCTTCCAATAGCTTGTTTAAATCAACATGGTGCCTCTCCCTGCCAGTCACTTCTTTTCTTATTTGTATACATTTCCCAGGCTCAGTGTGCAGAACATCCCTCCATCCCATCTGCCATCCAGTCTGCCAAAGAATGTCACCCCTCGGACTGCCCTTAAGGCCTAAAGGAACAGGTGCTGTGAGGACAGTCAGGCACTGTCACTAAGAAACCACGTTCAAGTCCTCACCATGCAATTATGACTTACAAAAATAACCATGCTACTCATTTTCATACATAGAAGTACATAAAACTCTTAAAAGCAAATACAACAGAATAAATGCAATTCATAAAGAAAGACACACACATCTTGACGAAAAGTTGAATAGGGAAGAAGGGATTTATGAGTGAAAGATTCAATAGTAACCAGTAAATACAGAGAAATTGGAAACCTTCGGTAGAGCAATAAAAACAGCTTAATGTCCCAGGAAAAGGAACATTGCCATGCAAAGCATGTGCTGAATGGCATTAAATACAATCAGCAAAGGAGAACCCTGAAGTCTATTTTTGTTCCCAGATTTTAACACATCCAGTGAGCTAGGTCTCTGATCTGACGAATATACCTGCACTTACTCTCACAATTCTGATGCTGACAGTATAAGCTGTTCCTACAAACATGATGTTTCTCCAGGGCGCTCTGGGTGCTTTGCAACATGCAAGCTGTATCTCAGGCTTTAAAGGGAAGTGGGCTGGTGACAAATGGTGAAAGAAGATGGGAAAATTATTCCCCCACTAATTCTGATTCACCTGCCGCTAAGGGCTGAGAAGAGAAACAGAGGGACAGGAGGAGGAGGTGAAGGTGGGGAAAAGAACTCTGAAGTAATTTACACCCACTCAGAGGTGAAGGAGAGGAACTGAAGCTGATTTAAAAAATAACAGAGAAACTTCCCTGAGTCCCTGCACATACTCTCTACTTCTGTATTTTCTCTGCTGAGTTTCTGGCCCGTCTCCTCTTCCCAGCACAGCCATCTGAAATAAACCATGGCTGTATTAATGCATAGGAGGGAGTAGACTCCTCTGCTGCTCTTTGCCTCCCTGAGAACCTACAGGGCACACAGTGGCGGGAGGGGAAAACTGAAAAATGGAAAGGTGAAACAACTGCGTCAGAACACCATGGCAAATAGGGATCGCCCAAGGATGTTTCTGTCGGCTTTTATCAAGAAAGGAATCCCACAGCAGTAGGACCTGTGACCTTCAAGCCAGAGGTGACACAGAGGAGGAGGAAAACATCTTTCTAATCTAATGACCTACATGATTCAGGAACATAATCGGACAGAACATAAACTCCAGATCAGAGATCTCGGGGAGCAATCCGGGCAGCGCCATTTAGGTAGATAACATTTCATTGATCTTGAGGGGGTTGGTCAAAGCAAGAAAAAAGTAACACACTCTGTAGGGGGAAAAAAAAACTTGAGTCATTTAGCCTGGCAGGGATCACAATAAGGCGATCCTTAAGAGAAGGGTTTGAAATTACAGTAAATAAGTACAAGTGCTGTGATACACAGGAAAACACTTTGCCCTGGGAATCAGAACTGGGCTCTAAGCCAGTGCTCCAATAATCCAATTACCTATTTAGGGTGGGTGTTCCCCAGTGGGGACTGATGAAGCCCTTGTTTGGGTGGCTTGTGAATTAATATTTGCTTCTTTCACTTTAGGAAATATGGACAGAAAAAAGGGCATCAATTAATCTACAAAATTAGAATCATGACCATGTGGGGAGCATCTAGGGAAGTTTTCAGTCCTTTTAAGGCTCTCTGTAATCTCACCCCACAGAGCAACGAAGTTGCAAGCTCACCAGCCAAGGAGTCAGGGCTGACTCCAGTTCGTAACCAGTGGTCTTTATACCTCAGTCCCCTTGTCTATAGAAGGAGGGGTGCGAGTTAAGCCATGAATGTGACTCTTTAGAGGTCTTGTTATCTGGTTTGTCATACCTAGCTCTCAATGTTTGCTCACAGACACCCTCTAGGGTTTTTCATTCATGTTTCTCCCCTCCACCAACACCATGCCCAGTCCCACCACCTTCCCTTTGCTTTTGCTATTGTCTCGAACTAGAACTTGAATCCACCCCCACCCCCCCCTTTCAAACTCCTAGGTGTTTACCATATTCTCCTTAAGTTGTTCCCAGCTGGTCTGATACCTGTCATTCTGGGCAATTTTCCTTTTCTTACAGACCACAACATATTACTTAGCACTTGACTATATTATCTGATGTTGTCCTCAACTGATTTTCTATGACTTAGGCTTGTCTCTTTACTGATACAGCGAATTCCTTAATTCTCAAACTTCTATATTCTTTATGGTAACTCAGCAGTCAATGAAGTCTTAATACAGAGATATAGTCTATTCAGCTTGATGCAAGTAGAAACTATGAATGGCTACCAACCTCATTTTCATAGAGTAGAACAAAACTGCTCATTTCCTAGAACTCCAAACCTAAACTCGACTTTAGTTTTGTTTACACTCTGATTTCTTTGATTATTCTTGAATTCTAGTAATTCAAATATTTGAATGTTATCAGTGCACCAGTTCTAAATGCCATATCTCACTGTAACTCTCACAGCCACCCAGGAAAGTAAGTGGTATTATTGATCCAGTTCTGTAGATGGAGAAAATGAGGCCTGGCAAGGTTAAGCAGCTTGCCCAGAGCAATAAAGGGGAGAGCTGGCCCTTGAACCCAGTAAGGGTTCATAACCACCTTATTGTACTACTACAAGGCTTCAGTGTGATTTTACTTCACTGTAGTTTCCTTCACTTCCCTGCAGGGATAAACTTGAGAACTGAAAGCGTAAAATAGAGTCATCCTTCTTTGAGTATCAAACTTTCCTATTCCTTAAGCTAAAAACATTGAGTAACAGTGGTGTTTACTATTTGCTAGTTCTATGCCAGGCACGAATACAAACATTTACATATGTTTTATCATTTAATCATGATTGTCTAGAACTAATCATGTCAATATCACATATAGTGGATATGAACATTATTCCTTTAACTGAAGCTTAAAGTTCAGTAATTTATCCAGAGTCAAAAAGCTTTTAGATGGTGAAGCTAGAATTCAGACTCAGTCCCATTTGATACCAAAGGCCAAACTCAACCTGTCAACTATCCTGCTTTCTCATATTATCTGTTATAGTGCTTATATGACTTACTACAGCAAATGTTCTTTAAAATGGACATAATATCAGAGGAAAGTAATTAAATCTGTTCTACCAAGCAAACACTACAATTAAAAACAAATGGTATTAAAGTATAAGATTGCAGAAGCATATGTTATATAAGGAGATAGGTGCCATCTGCAGTAAAAGGGTATTGGTGGAGAGAATCCATACAGATAAAAATCAAGGAAAACTTTTGTTATTCCTAAGACTGTTACTCAAGCTTATCTTTCTGTAAGTTTTCTAACTGAAGCTTGATCCCAAGGGATTTATATCACTGCTGAACATTAGTTCGGTTACATGATTTTGTAGCATGATTAACTCTATCTGGTGGTCAAACTTAGACACGAAACAACACGAACCATAATCCTTGGTTAATCATTCAAGACATGAAAAAGTTCCAGAGACTGAGGGTGAAAGAGTGGGGGAAAAAAGCCACGTAAGTACTAGAATTCGCCGGTGCATTCTTTAGGGACTGTGTCCCACTCATGTTCAGGGATTTAGTGGTGCTGATTGATCTAATCTCTTCATAAGACTTTCAGGAGTTCTCTGTATACAGCCCCCTGTTTCCAAACTGTCTCTGCTTTCAAAATTCTGTTTAAAAAGCTGCAGTGTCTTAAGACATTGCAGGTAGTCTAGAAGGAATAGTATGGAAAGCCAGAATAATATAATTCCAATACATCAAATCTTTTCTTATGAAACTTAATAAGCAATGGTTCAAAAACAATAACCGACACAGATACAGCCCTTCCTAAAAGCCAGGTACTGTTCTGAGCATTCTACTTTGACTCATACCATTCTAACAACCCTATGAGGTAGGTACTATTACTATTACACTCTCCATTTTCTACATGGAGAAACCAAGACAAAGTGAGGTTATGTAACTTGTCCCAGATCACACAGCTAGGAAGAGGCAGAAGCAAAAGTTGAGCCCAGGTACAGAGTCTTTATCTCTTTGATAAAAACTGCTTTCAAAGCAAAGTTCTTCATTACTTGTTTCTCTAGGACGCGGTTCCCCATTTGCAAAATCACATTCAAATGTGCACCTTTTTCAAACTTTTAAGACTCCGTGGAAAGTGAGCTAAGAAAGAGAAGGCAAGTAATGTCAAACCTTTCATATCCAGGAGCAGATGCCGGTGTCTGAAAGAGGCCACTCACCGAGGCAGTCAAAGGGCTTGCCACCCGGGGAGGAATCCACAGCCCTGCTCCCCCGGCTTGCTTTCTGCCGCCATCGCCCCAGCAGAGCGTCTGAGGGCTGCGTCTCTCCAGGTGGTCCCTTTAAACCTGATGACGCCAAGGAGATACACCTGGGCCATGGAACATGGGCTTGCCTCGGGAATTGGAGGCTTGGATTAGGAATCTGCCTTCACTGCTTTGAACTAAAAATACTGCTTTAGTTGCCTTCCTGCACTTAAAAGGTTTGAATGTGATAACATTCTCTCCTTAGAAGAAATATTAATGGGAGGATTCAAGAGATTAGGTGATTACATTTACACACACACACACACACACACACACACACACACACATATTATTCCAGAATGAGTTTACAAAGACTTTTAATACGCATTGTTTTTAAAATATCATTAAGGTCAGGTTAAATCATGTGTTTATCATTAGTACACAGTGTTGGCCTCATCCAGAATGAGAAGGGGAAGAGGGACCATTACACATATTTTTATCCTTGAAATTATTTCTAATATTAGTATAAATCATTTGTCACAACAAATTTGTGATGTGTGAACTGTTTATCTATATTGTGCAAATGAAGAAACTGAGGAGCACGGAAGTTTAATAACCTGTCTAGGGCTTCACATAAAAATAGTAAGTGGCTGAGCTCACATTTAAAGTCAGACTGTCTAAACCAAAACCCACACTCTCTCGAGTACCTCTCCATGCTGACTGGTTTATCAATTCCCACTTTGCCCCATTACATTCTCCGTCTTAGCCTCTTTTCCATTTAGAACATCTGAACACACTTACACATATGCTGCTAATTTAGCTTAGCACAAATGATGGAGAATTAAGTGGATAGGCCCAGACGTGATTTTGTATTGTTTATATTTTCAAGCACAGTCTGCTCTCTGTTAGTTGCTTTATTCTCAGTAATTGGTTAGGAACCACCAAAAATTAAATCAAGCTGAAAAAGGTCTCAATAAATGTGTGCCAGTCTTGTTAAAAAAAAAAAAAGGTTCTTAACAGTATATAGTAAATAATAGCTACCATTTATGAAGTGCCAGGCCTTTTATCTAATTTAATTTTTATAACATTCCTCTGGGGTTGGTATATTATTAGTTCCATTTTCTGGAAGAGGAAGAAACTGAGGTCTAAGGACACTGAGTAATTTGTCCAGGGTTAGGCGGCTGTTAAGAGGCACATCTTGGATCAAACCAACTCTCTCTGACCTAAATGCCCGATCTGTTTCATGTCATCTTGCATACTGGTCGCAAAGAGGAAGCTGCTTCTTGCCATGGAAACACAGAGGCAGTGGAAGACTGAAGGGAAAATGATGCATGTAGAATGGCCTCAGTAGTCGTGGTACTTTTTTTTTTTTTTTTTTTGCTTTTTTTTCAGCTTCATGAGATATAAGTGACAGTAAACCAAGCACATTTAAAATGTAAATTTTATGAATTTTAAAATATGTATATATCTATTAAACCATCACCAAAATCAAGATAATGAGCACATCCATCACCCTTATAATCTACCCACCTCTGCTCTCCCCTCCCTAGGCCACCACATGGTATGTTGTCACTAAACATTAGTTTGCATTTCCTAGAATTTTATATAAAGAGTATGTACCCTTTTTTTGGGGTGAGGCTTTTTGCACTTAGTATAATTATCTGCAAATTTATCCATGTTGTGTATACCAATAGTTTGTTCCTTTTTATTGCTAAGTTGTACCCCACTATATGGATATACTACAATTGGCTTATCCCTTCACCTTTAAATGTACAGATATTTTGGATGTTTCCAGGTTGAGGTTATTACAAATAAAGCTGCTATGAATATTTTTGTACAAATCTTTGTGTGGATGTAGGTTTTCATTTCCCTTGGATAAATAGGAATGGAATGGTGAGGTCATATGGTAGGTGTATGTTTAACTTAAAAAAAAAAAAACCTCCCAAACTGTTTTCTAAAGTGGTTGTAGCATCTGACATTCTATCAGCAGTGAATAAGAGTTCCAGTTGCTCCATATCTTTGTCAACATTTGCATAGTCAGCCTTTTAAATTTTCAACAAGGATACCTTGAGTCCCTACAGTGTGTTCTGCACTGTGCAAGAGGGCGTGGGGGCATTAAGGAATTAGAGGACAAGGGACTCTACCCCCTGGAGCTCAAAGTCTGCGTGGGGAGACAATGAAGCAATAAGAGCACCATTAGTGCAGCTGCATACCTTTAGCTACGAGCCATTAAATGCATGATAAGAAGGACTGATAGGACAGGATAGGATAAGATATCTAAATATGATTAAGAGGATTTAAAGGGGAATATAAAATAAGAGAATAGCATTATTAAATATAATTGGTCAGGTTTTGTGTCAACCTTGAGAGAACCACAGGATTTGTATTGTTAGAACCACAGGATTTGTATTGTTAGAAGAAAAAGACAGTGTTTCAGAATCCTCTATTGACTGGGTTAACTTGGGTCCTCATATCAGAGGGTTGTCATGGGAATGATCCACATCAAACCATAAGACAAAGTACCATGAAATCATCTCCTTCCAAAGTTCTCATCAGAGAAGTGTGTCAACCATGCAGATTACATGGACTAAGGCAAAGAAATGAATAACTACCTACATATTTTGAGAGATAGCACTGATTAGCTTGGGCACATCAGCAGAACAAATGCCACCCTCCCTTCATGTTAGGCTTGCACTCTGCTGAGGGCCAAAAAATATCCAGTCACTGCTTTGAAGGGTGTGTGGATTTTCCACGCCTTTAAAGCAGCAATTGGAAACTGAATTTGGCACTCAGTAAACTGCCTGCCATAGACCAACTCAAATAATCCAAAGATTTGGCAAGAGTAGTAAGATCATCTTTACATCTCAAAGGAAAAATGATTTCTATTCACTTCAAAAAGCAAGCATTCATCCTTTTAGGGAAAGAACCTCTAAGAATTTGAACAAAAAGCTATAAGGATAGGCTGGGAAGAATCATGATTCCAGTGAGGTTTTTTTTCCTTGGAATTTCTCTGCAACTGGATGCCCTGGTGGTTGTACCATGTGGGCCACAGACCTCTTGTTCTTCAATAATGAAAGTCCTACGTTTTCCTTTAAGGTATCTCCAGACACTGCACCCAGGTTCTCAAAGAAACTTCCCTCTGTCTCAAAGTTCCTATTCTTTTCTAGACCTTCACAAAAATCCCTGAACTTCTCTTTCTAGGGAGGACCAGACCCAAGCTGTCTAATCTCAAAGCTTGGCAGCCTCACTGTGAAGATGGTCTAATTCTTATTGTTTTAAAAGCCTTGGGGTGGACTTAAAAGGTAGAGCTATTCAACATTCCTAATTTGGGGGGACTTTCAGATTTATAATGTTTGGTCTCAATTTTACAGCATGGAATCCTAATTTAGGGTTTTAGAAATACATAGACACACTGACTTGGCTTATGGGGAATCATCCACAACAAAGTCTTGAAGGGGCTTCAGGAACACCAGTTATTTGTCATAAACTCAATACAGTGAATCTACGGTATGGAAACTAAATTCAAGTCTAAGGGAAATAATGCAATTATGAGGCCCTTCAACATAGCCATTTATAGTAAATGACACTTTGCGATTTTGTTAAAAGATACAGAAGAATACTGATCCAGCTTCTATGGACAGACCTAAAAGCCAGCAGTCTTTGAGAGTAACCTTGTAAGTACTGAAAAAAGAGTTAGGGGTTGATGGGGATGGAAGTAGTATGCAAAAGGCAGTAACTCCAGGTCTTTTTCCAAAAAGGCTGTTTTTTCATGGGATACCAAACTCTCTCCAATATATTTAATTAAGTAGATCTATTGATTCTTAGCTACAGAAATTATTCAGTGAGACTGAAACTAAGGTGAACAGTAAATATGACTGTTCTATAACTTCTAGAATATATATTTTTGAAACAGGTTTTGTTTTGTTTTAAATTGAATATCCACTTTAAAGCTAGCAGGGATTTTTATTTCAATTTTTATTTTTTTCCTAGTCTCTTAAGGAAAAAAATAAGCTGGATGTAGTTTCTATGTCTGTAAAATGAGAATCATAAAGTTACTGTAACATAAAAAGCTCTCAGAACAGTGCTGGGCACACAGCAAAGCACAATTAAATGTTTGCTAGTTATAGTATGGAAATCAACAATTATAGACAATGTCAGAGTTTGTACAACTACGGGAAGAAGAACAAGTTTTAAAATGCCTGGAAAGAGTATATATCTTTATGATGTATGACAGTGTCCGGCGGCGAGATTAGCCTTCAGTGACAGATGAGGGAAGACTGTCAGACAAGATTCCTTGTTATGGTTCAGACGCTACCTCTGAAAAGTCCCTCTCAGCAGTCAAAGAAAATGGCAAGAGCTAACCTGGAAAACAAATGAATTCTAAGCTAGTTCAACGTCTGTTTTTATATGAAGGAAATAAATACCAAAAAGGCCGAGTGTTTGGACTTGCTCCAGAATTTCCGGAGCATCAGGAAATGCTACATCCATGCTCCTGGGGCTGCCGCGGCCTCTTAGTTCTTCAAACCACAGATTAGTGGACTCACTTAACCATACTGTCATGGTCATGTTTGTAATCAGCCCTCAAATAGCTTGTCAAGTGCATATCCAGTATCTAAAATAGAGGAGCTGGACTCAGCCAGTATAACAGCAAGGGTGAAAGCTGCTACCTCCTGGAAGAATTCATCGTTCTCACCCGCCCACACTCACATAGCCAGTTGTAAAATCCTCATAACTCCAGTCAACCTGAGGCAGTCAGTCATTTTTCACCTTCCTTGAGCACCGCATCCCCTCCACTTGCTGACATGAAACACGTGAAGCAGCAGATTGTATACATGTTCTGAGGCGAATGGAGAATGAAGCCAAGCTGGGTTTACCTTGCAGTCATTTATAAAAAAATTACAAACTGCTCCTTGATCATAAATTACTATTGTAAATGTTGTTACTTGTGACTAAAATGCATGGTATACCCAGAAGGATAGGGCCTTGGTGAGCATAGCTTTCAATTCTTTATTAAAGGTAGCCTGGTGTGTTGAAAAGATAGATCTTCCAGCTCCAAATTTGGACTCTGCTGTTATGTGAACCTGGACAAGTGACTTCAACCCTCTGAGTCTCAGTTTCCTTACCTGTGAAATGAAAAGAATAAACCTTGCCTAGCAGGGTTATTGAGAGTATTAAAAGAAATGTGCTTGATACAGTACATGGTGCCTAGGAACTTGAATGCAAATTTATTGTCAGCTAAAAAGAAGCTGATTTCTGTTTCTAAGATGCATTACACTATTCCATTGGCTAAGACTCAGGCATCAATAGGAACTTGTAAGAAACCCATTCCAAAACGCCATGATCATTATGTGTCCTGAATACTATAAGACTTTAAAAATAAATTTGAAAAGATACATCCCCCAGTGTTGATAGCAGCACTTTTTACAATAGCCAAGACACGAAAGCAACCTAAATATCCAGCAACAGATGACTGGATGAAGAAGATGTGCTGTATATATACACAATGGAATACTACTCCACCACAAAAAAAGAGTGAAATAATGCCATTTGCAGCAACGTGGATGGACCTAGAGTTCTCATACTAAGTGAAGTCAGACAGAGAAAGACAGATCATATCACTTATAAGTGGAATCTAAAAAAATGATACAAATGAACTTATTTACAAAACAGGAAAAGACTCACAGACTTAGAAAACAAATTTATGGTTACCAAAGAGGAAAGCTGCAGGGAGGGATAAATTAGGAATTTGGGATTAGCAGATACAAACTACTACATACAAAATAGATAAACAGTAAGGTCCTACTATATAGCACAGGGAACTATATTCAATAGTTTGTAATAACCTGTAATGAAAAAGAATATATATATATGAATCCCTATGATGTACACCAGAAACTAACACAACATGGTAAATCAACTATACTTCAAAAAAAAATTGGAGCATCAGAGAGAACCGGTGATGACAAGTGGCCTTCCACCCTCTGTCTAAACTCCCAGTGATGGCCGTTCATCCCCTTGTGAATTGGCTTCACCTGTCTTTGGGCAGGTTCAACTGTTAGAAGATGCTTATTTAAATTAAGCCCAAATTTGTTTCTCTGTAATAACCACCCACTGATGGATTCTGATTCAGTCCTTTAAGCTACCAAGAATAATTCCAGTATGTCCAATGTCAAGGATGTGACTGTGCTGATGAGATGGAAGAGTCACTAAATCCTGAAAATAACAGAGTAGGATGGGCCTTACAGGGTCACGTTCTCTTCTAAGGCACAGAGACACTGAAGCCAAGTGGGATTGGTGGCCAAGCTAACGGGTCCTCAAACCTTTCTTTGGGTGATGACCCCACACTTATACTACTGAAGGAGGGAAGAATACAATCGTAACTATTTTCTTTGTTCAGCTTAAAATATGGAATGGTCCTAGGATAAAATAAGGGGACGGTACCTACCATATAATAGGGACTCACCCATCCATTCATTCAACAGCACCTACTGCTAACTAAACAGCACATATTGCTAACTATGAAAAGAAGGGCATGAATAAGTTATTTAGAAGATACCTTACCAGGCAATGAAGTTCTAGACAATAAGGATATTTATGATGCTTCTTTGAGAAATAATAAATTAAGATGATTAAAAACACAAAGACATTGATAAGATACATTGGCCCACAAAGTTGGAAAAAAATAGAACATTCAAACATTACCTCTCTTTTAAGTAAGTCACAAAACTGAATGTCAGTAATTCTAACCATCAAAGCCAACAAGAGGAATTCACAGACATTGGTTCCATTGGCTGTTACATGGGTAGGGTAAAAGAAAAAAAAAGGAAAGAGAAATTTTGAGAGAGTGAATACATCTCATTCTGTATCTCTTTCTCACACTTTGTGGATGATGATTATTATTGTATGTATGTGCAAAGATTTTTTTTTTCCTCCTAGTAAGTCCTAGTAAGAGGTGGAACTTAAATCAGCCATCAGAAAGAACCCAGTGCTCTCTCCTAGCTGGTAAGAAGAAACCCAATAAAGCACAAGCTGAAAGTAGGGAGGAACGTTTCCTAAATTCTTCTAGTCACAGTGGTAAACTGAGGTAGATGGCCCCTAGTGAGGCTGTTGAGATGCCAAGGAAAATCTAGGTTTTTCCTTAGGTGTAGGACTAGCCTCCTCACTCCTCAGCTAGCTACAGAACAAATACATGAGACAGAAATGGGTGGTTTAGATGGGAGAGACATGGGAGGGGATGGGAAGGGGATTTTTCTAGAGCCACTGCATTCTCTAGGCATGTAAAGAGCCTAAAGATCACTTGATATTCTCTTTGAGGTTCTCTGGGAAGTGTGTCTTATCTAGTGCATCAAGGACTCCCGTGTTCTGCAGCACACAAAGGGATCATGTAATGGTGCTATTCCCTTCTCCACATGCTCAGCCAGTGTTTTCAGTTTCCCATTGGTAGTCCCCAACTTATTTCAAGGTTTTCAAGGGGGCACCTCCTCAAAGCTCCCCTACAGTCCAACCTTACGCCCAACGTGCTATTTTATTGACTCTTCTTCTTGGTTGCTTATGAGCATTTCCCTGTCAGCTCTGCACTCTCAGTTCCTTTGTCCAGTCTAGAGACATCTCCTGGTGGGTCAATGGCCTTTAAAGGGAAGTCCCTTGAGATGCTGGACAGTGCTCTGTGGCCCTCTACTGCCCTCCACTGGCCATATCTGATGGCCAGAGTTTGCTTTTCAGCTTTGCGCAGTGCAATGTGAACTGATTTTGCTCCAAGCACCTTCCAGGAGACCAGGTGGGGCTGCCACCTTGCCAAGCAGCACACCACCAAGGATACTATACCAACGGCAAAATCATCACTCTGAAGGCCCCATCCAAAGTCATTCTTCAAAGAAGAGGTACCAGCGCCTCATCTGTCAAACACATGTTGAGTGCTATGTGCCAAGCACATGGCAAGGCTGGGAAGACAGAGATGAAAAGGACAGAGAGAAAGGACTCTCAGGGAGCTTCCAGTGCTGCATGCCCAATTACACTGACCCTTTCCCAGGAGCCCAGATCTACTGCAGGAGAGTGGTAACTTCCTACCTGAGCACCCACACCTTTCAGGAGTTTCCAGAAACAAACTTTTCAAGGGATGTCACCCAACTCTGCACTTTATCTCTGTGTCCTTGTCTCTTCTTTTTGGAAGAGATCAAAGTCTAAGACACAGATCTTCCTTCAAGGAATTTCACAACTGGAAGGAGGAAGACAGACATGGGAAAAAATAACTATGACATAAATCATGATGTGGTAAGAGCCAAGCTGTGTGGGAGTCAGGAGGAAAGGGCAATTAGGGGAGTGGGGATAAGACTGTGTCCTTCCTAAACAGAAATCTCTTCTCATCATGCCACTTGCTTATTGAAAAAGACAAAGAAAATAAGAAAGGAATGTTAGGGCTCCCCATTGTCCATTGGCTCAGACTGAAATCCCTTAGCACATCTAGAGTAGGCTTGTCTTAGAGCCTTGCTCATTGCTCTAACATCTGCTGCTCCAGCTCAAGTCACATCTTTATCTCAAATTATGTGTAGCCAGAACCCAAAGAGTGTTCCAGGTGTCCCCTCTCAGTTCATGGGACAAGTCCTAGATCTTGTGCTTCATTCCTCCTTAACCTGGCTTCGTCTCCTGTTTCATTTACTCAGCTGTCTCTCTCTCTCTTTTTTTTTTTTGAAGTATAGTTGATTTACAGTGTTGTGTTAATTTCTGTGTACAGCATAGTGATTCAGTTATATACATACATACATACAGATATATATATATATATATATATATATATATATATATTCTTTGTTATATTCTTTTTCCTTATAGGCCATTATGAGGTACTGGATATAGTTCCCTGTGCTATGCAGTAGGACCTTGTTGTTTATCTATTGTATTTATAATACAATTGTGTATCTGCAAATTCTGCTTTCTTTTAGACCTTGTTTCCAAGAAAAGAAATTTGGTCTCTAAGATATGCAGACACATTCTCTCTTGGACAGTTATGTTCTTTCTCTTTAGTTCCCTTGTATCAGCCCCACTATACCCAGATTCCCCAGAACCCCAGCAAGCAGCACCTGGGTCCCATCTGTGAGGTGGCACTTAAGATTCTTGAACATTACTGCCCAGGGCCTGTCCTGCTGGCCTTTTTTGGCTTCTTGCCCATCCATGTCTTAGGATGTTAGTAATAAATCAAAACTGTTACAGCTGCAGTGTCTTGGGTAATTTCTCTGGACTCAGCCTCCACCGTCTCCTCTGAACATTTGATCTTATCTTCTTTTGTCCATTGGCTGCCCTCTGGATTGTTCCTCTATGTTTTCCCCCTTGAAACCACTGCTGACATAAAATTTGTCCCTATTAATGGCCTCTGACAAAGCAGCCCTTGGGCAGGAAATCCCCCATATCCTGGGGCTCCACTTACTTAAGAAGAAGGAATCCGATACAACCAAAGTGATAATGAGAATACTGATAGGATTAGGTGATGTCTATTGAGTGCTCATGTGTGCCAGGTGCCATGCTGGGTATTTGATCCTCACAACTAACTTTTTAAAAATTGAAGTATAGTTGATTTACAATGTTGTGTTAGTTTCTGGTGTACAGCACAGTGATTCAGTTATACATATATATATATATTTATATATTATTTTTCCTATTCTTTTTCATTATAGGTTATTACAAGCTATTGAATATGGTTCCCTGTGTTGTACAGTAAGACCTTGTTGTCTATCTATTTTATATACAGTAGTTTGTATCTGCTAATCTCATACTCCTAATTTATCCCTCCCCCAACCCCTTTTCCCCTTTGGTAACCGTAAGTTTGTATTCTGTGTCCTCACAATTAACTTTTGAAGGACATGTCCTTATTATCTCCATTTGAAGAGAAGGAAACTGAGACTTCAGAGATTAAATAACCTGCCTAAGGTTTTGATACACCTGATTCCAGAGCCTGCACGCTTAGCCACATGTCTTCTCCTGGGTGCCTGCTTTACAGACAGCCAGTGCTCCACAGCTGTTTACTGGGTTGTCTAGATGATACTAACATTTGGCCCCTGAGCCACATCAGGATTTGTGGTCATTCCTATAGAATCGTCAAAGTTTTGTGCTTCTACAGAAGCTTCCTTTTTCATTTTCTGGAAAACTGGAAGGACTTGAGTAAATTCCAAGAGCCATTGTTAAGTAGTGAGAATGATGTGAAACTCAGCAAAGTGATCATCCCGAGTGCACTGACTGACTATTACTGTTGCTGTTATTATCTCTCCGAGCTAAACCTGACGGAATTCTAGGAGTATAAAGCAAGCAAGAAATCCCTCTCATTAAGATGGGATGCAGCTAAGTGTACATTCAAGTTATATGATAGGAAGCATAATGCACACATGCCATGTGGTTCATCTGCATATTTCACCATCAGGTTTTATGTAATGGTTGTTTAAAAGGCTATTATGCAATACTTTTTTTATGTCTCTCATGTCTGTGATTTTTTTTTAAGCTCTGTTCTTTGCCCTCTCTTATATTCCCTAAGGGAGGAAAAGGGAAAAGACATATCCTTCAATCTCAACTGGCAATTTGTATTTTTAAGAATGAAATTCTGAAAGGATGATGGTACTGTTTTGTTTGTCACTGTAACCCCAGGTGTTGGGCTCATGGTAAGCACTTGATAAATAATTGCATAATTAAAATCAGTCACTGTTCCCACAACTATCACAACTGCCCCCATGGGTTAAATGAATGTGGGTTGCTGATCCTCTGTGTGAATCACCCTCAGAGCACAGATATATGTAAGTGTCTAGGCTGCCTCTTTTCCCGTATGTTCCTGAAGCTCCATTTGGAAAGAAGAAAAAGGTCTTCTAGTAGTGAGCTGGGCACTTTGTCTCACTAGGCTCTGCTTTGAGAAGAGAAGGAGTGCCCTAAATGATGTCCTTCCTATCTTGTGGGGACTGGACAGAACATGACAAGGTGGCAGAATCGAACACTGGCTGGTCCCATAGTGTGACACCGAAATTACCTGGAGTGTCATCTCCAGCAGCTGCAAGACTGTGACTATTCCAAGAAACATAATTAGCTACAAGAGGTAACAAAATAAAAAGGGAGACCTCTCAAAAGTGCTCAGTTAATTAATAAATGGTCCTTAACTCTCCCCTACAGAGAAACATGTTTAGCAATATCCACTACCATGAGTGCAGGAAAAACAGTAACCCCTCGCTGAACTTTCAGATCTTCACGACATCAGGACCAGCCCTGGTTAAGCACTTGACCAGAGAAGGAAATGTGTCATTGCTAAGAGCATCTGTCGTGGAACCAGATTAAGTTCAAATCCTTGTTGCACTGCTGCCTGCCTCTACATGCACCTTTTTTTACCCTTTTGTGTCCTTTGGGGCTGATCTATATAGATCACATCACTGGCTCCCTTCCCTTCCTGCTTCCAGTGGGGAGCACCAGTAGGAGATTGGGGAGAAAGAAAAGTGCAGCCCAGTCCCCCTACTCCTGCCTCCCTCTCTGTGGGGTCACCCTGCATCAGCTACATCCCTCACCCGTGTCTTCTGCAGGTGACCCTCTACACACAGCTTGGTCTACTTCCTGGGTCTTCAGGTTGAAGGGCTCCTTAAATCAGGCAAATCCAAGTGTACTGCCTCTCCCTTGCTGGGCGCCTGGCTGATACCCCTTTTCTAGTGCATGGTTTTGGCAACTAAGTTGATCTTTCTGGGTGTCTGGCTGCCATGTACTTTGGGGATGATGGTGGGATCTAGGTCACACGGGTGACAGGTAGAGGGTGAAAGATGACTGTGGCCCAGTATAACTGGGCAGGGGTTACGCTCCTATAAATTGGAAGGTCAGGAAAGGCCTGCCTGGAGAAGGTGACACTGAAGCTGAGACGTGAAGGAGAAGTAGGAGCAGCCAGATTAAGAGCAGTGGATGGGAAATATGGGAGGGAGATAGGAGTCCAGGCAGAGGAAACAGCACGTGGAGAGACCCTGAGTCAGGAGAAAGCTTTAAATGTTGGAAGAACCACAGGCAGGTTCGCTGGCGCACGGCAAGCAAGGGGGGAATGGAGAGAGAGGTGGGGTCGGACAGGAAAACAAGAGCCAGATATTAAAGGACTTTGCGGGCCTGGTAAAGACTTCAGGTGTTTTCCTGCATGCAACAGGAAGCCACGGCTAGACTTTGAACTCCGGGTCTTGCTGCTGCTGTTTGCCTTGCTGATTTGGTCAGTGGTACCTATTTCAGGCTCCTGTCCACTTTTCAGGACACATCCATCACTCCTAACCTGATCTCTCTTGGGGCCACCCAAACTGCCCCTACTGTCAGTCGTGTCACCGCCCTTCCCTGTCCCTCCTTCTCAGTCTGTGCTTCCTCCCATCTTCTACTGAGAGGCCTGCCTCCAAGCCCTAGGCCTTCCTCTCTGCCATGGCCTATGCATCTCACCCTTCTGTATCTGCCTTCACTGACTGCTGGGCAGAGACCTCACAATTCTGCTGTGGATCCAAAAGAACCACAAAGGCTCAAAGTTTCTGTAGAAATATGAAATTATTTTTTAAAAAGTTTCTGGTGAAAAAAAATTGCATTTGTCTATTAACAGTACAGGGGTTTGCTTGATTTGTGTGTGTGTGTGTGTGTGTGCTTGTTTTTGTTCTTTTGCATGAGAAAAAGCTTTGGTGTCAGCATAAAAGAGTCTGATTTTTGCTGTTTTTTTCTCAACATTTCCCCCCAAGCATACTGAACAGTGGCATATTTAAGAAGCTGTAAAAAAATTCCCATTAAGAATGCAAATTGAGGTTCCATGGGTATGCTTGAATTGTGATTTGTAAAGATCTGGGGATGACACATTTTCTAGTTCATCTTATTGGAAAGTGAGTGATCCATTTCCTGCAGGAAATTAAAAACATAAATAACAGTCATAGATCTCTTACTCATATCACTTTCCTATTGCTTCTCTGAAGAGCAAATATCATTTACAGAGTATGAAGGCAAAAATGCACAAAAACACTGACCTGGTTCCTTTACCTTTTGTTAGCATAGTTTTAAGTAAATTGGAACCAATACTTAGGGTCTTAACTAAAGGCTATGAAAACATCCTCCAGGGTAAGTAGCATTAAAATGTTTAAGGATTCAGCAAAAGAATAAAATTCTTATCACTTCCTCTCCCATTTCTGATTATCATTCGAGCACCTCCTAAACTTGAAAGTCTACACCTAAATGAACAAGGCAGTCAAGGTGGAGGTTTCCAGGCATACACAGCTGTCCTCCCAAAACTTAGGCATATCTCTGGGGATTTGTCAGCTCCCCCAAAAAGTAAAAGAAAAAAAAAAAACTGGAGGAAAGGACCCATTGGTCAAACCCCACACCATGATTACTGCAAATATGCAAATATAGGAGGCAGACATCGGAATGGTAAGGTCAGTTTACTGGCTTCATTCCATGAGAACTGCCATGGACTTCTTTCTGCTGGGTTTATTTCAACATAAACCATAAACAAGCAAGCGTAACCACCCGGCATTTGATAGTGAGAGAATGCAGTTTCAACCTGCTCAGATGTTCGGCAGTTAGACAGCTGCCAGCACCGCTTCCTATCCTAACTCAAAGGAAAGAAAGTGCACTCTCAGCACTCCTCACTCCCACATTTCCCCCAAAGTGTGAAGCGCCATACGGAAACTGTCGAGCTCAGCGCTGCACTGCTTGGGGTAGCCACGTGATGTCGCGTGGCTTCTGAGTGCCAGGGAGAGAATGATTAAACGCAGGAAGAGAGTTTCTGTCCTAAAGCACTTAAATTGCTGCTAACGACACTGTTTGCATTTGAAACTGGTCATCTGAGATATTTTTAGAGGACAATAGTAGCCAAACTGCTAAATTCCAGAACTGCATCCTATGGTAATATGAACTCAATATTAAATGGATAAGGAATGTATAAATGGGCAATTTCAGTTAAATGTTATTCATGAAGGTGGGCTTATATTTCCATCTGTACCCACTTTTAAATTTTATGTGTGTGGAATACCTGTTGCCTGTATGTATAATTATAAACAAAGCCATATATACATATGCATCATAGTATAAAATAGAAATGACAGTATCTGAAAAGTTGTCTTTACCACCTTGGATGCTTTTGTGGTATGAGTGATGAACTAACTAGGTGTTAAGCTAATATGCAAGTAGGTGTTCAAATAGGATTGTAAATTGCATCGTGTGAGTGTGATTATCAATTGACTTAGTGGACACTAACAATAAGTGGAAAAGGTTGGATTTCAGTTAACATGACACATGTGGCCCACACCTCATATTTCTGTGCAAAAATCATGGCTCAGAAGGTAAATATCATTCACAGAGAACTGACGGGATGGACACCAGAGATTCTGCAATAGAAATAATCTTATCACAGAATATAGACTGATACAGTGTATACATGGGGCCAGAGAAATGGCAAATTATCCTCTGAGCTTCAATTTGTTTAAATGAAGCACCTTATGAAGTTAGGAGAGAGAAGCAAGGATTGAAGCCAAGTTGTATTATTTTAAAGAACTAGCATTTGAGAGAATAACTTCTCTTCAGTTCTTCTATGACAAACATTTTCTAATATTTGGGTGCCCTTCTAAACGTCTCATTTTCAGTAGTGGGTTGTGTTGGCAGGTACCTTAAAATAATACGATTCAGTCCAGTCAAGCAGAGAGCAGCTCATGCACCGTCACTGCTCCTTGGTCAAGGAGACTCAAAAAGTTACAATGTATGTTTTTTATAATTGTGCAATTAAGGTTTTACCACCTCCTATCTGAATTTTCACAAAGTAAGTGACAGTGCTTCATAGTTTTTCTATGTCACCAAAATAAATAAAATCTACTTATAAAATGCCAAAGTAGCATCCGCGGAATATTGACAAACCATATCGAATCACACTGATTGATTATTTAATATAGTCTAGGGTACACAGATAGGGGTACAACAGGAAAATACCGTTCCCCAAATATTTCACCACACAAGCTCCAGAATATTTTTATTAAAGGAACTGACTGCTGAATAGATGAGTCTTATAAATGCATCAGTTACGTAGGAATTCCACTGTGTGTAAGCCAAGTAGTAAGTAGCATTAAACCAAGAAAAGAGAATTGGGTTATGAAAATATGAAGTCAGATGTTCTAAGAGAAGATTAATGTACCTTTAGCAGGAATACCTAAATGTCGTAGGCTTTATTTTTATTTTCTTAAAATGACTTGGGTTGTGTTTTTTTAAAGCACTTAGGAAATACAGATTTTTTTTAAGGAAAATAAAAGTCACTCATTATTTCACCACTAGTTGTGTTTTGGATAGCTCATCCCAGACATTTGAGTTACACTGAACATAGTTTTTCAAGGGAGACCACCTAACACTATAGTATAAATATTCTCTCACAACATAATAACACACTATAATTCATGTAACCCATTTTCTGTGGTTGGTCACTTATCTTGCTTCTAATTCTTTGTTTATTAACTATGCCAAAAGAATATTTTAGGACCAGAGCCTTGCATACATATATAATTATTTCTATAAGATTAATTCCTTAAAGTTGTATTGCTAAATCAAAAAGGATACAAATTTTAAGGCTTGTTATTAAAATGTTTTTAATTATAGAAGTAACACATGAACATAAACTATCAAAAAGCAAAAATCTCTTTTACCTTCTCTCCTGACCCCATCCTCCAGCCCACTCTTCAGATGGAACCAGTGTTAACAATTTATTCTTTCAGAAATGTTATATTCGTACACAGGAAATATGCAATTTATATCTATCTATATCTATATCTGTATCTATATCTGCATCCTTACACAAAGGCACCCATGCTATATCTTAGCAATATATCTTGGAGAGTATTCAATATCAGTGCCTGTATCTATACCTCAGTCCTTTTAATGATTTCATTAGATTTGGTTGCCTGGATACATCCAAGATTATTAAAAATGGTCCGCCATTGATGGTTATCCCCATCATTTAATTTTTGCTATTACAAACAATGAAATAACATCCTTGTACATGTATTTTGCAAACTTGCATAAATGTTTCAGTATAGAGAGAATTTGTTAAGTAAATGGATATATGCCTTTTAATTTTGCTAGACATCATCATATTGCCTTCAAATGTTTTTTTTTAATTTACATGTCTTAGCAGCACTGAGTATTGTGCAACCTTTTAATCCTTGCTAGCCTGAAGGTTAAGACACTGCATTATTTTTTGCTGTTATTTTCATTTGTCTTTCTTTAATTATGAATGAGATCAATCACTTACTCAATTTGGACCTCAAATTCAAAATTCCAGTGAATCATCACATGGATTCTGAAGACTGGGGAAAATCATGTCCCTGCTGTACTTCAACTAACTAATTCGGTAGCTAAAACACTGTTTTGTGGTTTATGTCCTTCACCTCACATTCATATTCTCCTGTTTTCACAGATGATAACTGAAAACAATAACAAGAGCTGTAGTGCTTTGGCACCGTTAACAACAGCCAAACTGATGATTTGTTTGAGACACTCTGCTGGGAGAATTAGTGAACATAAAGTCTTCCCACTGGTCCCACCCCAAAGCAGAGTCACCAGTGCCACATAATGGCCATCTGCATGTGCCAATAGCACAAAGCAGCTTTGAAAGTGCAGTTACAAATATTATATATGGCTAGTTAATTATGATTAAAATTCATTAAAATAGAGAGTGGGACTCAAATATTCAAAATCACATCTAAGAAAATAAGAATTACTTAAAAATGTTAACAGTGATTATGCCTGGGTAGGAGGATTGTAGATTACTAAATTACTCTTAATCTTTCTCTGGAAATGCAAAATAAATCAGGGCCAAGTGCTCTGGGCAGGAAACTCCTACATATGCCCCTTGAAGAACATACTAGAAGGATTTCTAAAAATTCATAATAACCATTAATTCAGTGAATATATTTGAATACTTTCTCTGTAGCAACGACTGTGCTCCAGGCCAGAAGTATAAGGCAGAGACACAGCTACATGTCTACACAAGAAATGATTAGCAATGTCAAAAGAGAGAAGAGAACCAAATGCTGATTTAAATGCAACAACTACACCCTTGGGGAAGTCTAAGTCTCTGTTTCTTTACTGCAAAATAATTGTGTCCACTAAAGCAGATGAGAGATTCTAGTTTTTTGTTTTTTTTAAATTGAAGTATAGTCAGTTACAATGTATCAATTTTTTTCTGGTGTGCAGCACAAGGTCCCAGTCATGCATATACAAACCTATATTCGTTTTCATATTCTTTTCCATTAAAGGTTATTATAAGATATTGAATATAGTTTCCGTGCTATACAGAAGAAATGTTTTTCATCCGTTTTTATATACAGTGGTTAACATTTGCAAATCTCAAACTCCCAAATTTATCCCTTCCCACTCCCTTGCCCCCTGGTAACCGTAAGTTTGTTTTCCACATCTGTGAGTCTGTTTCTGTTTTGTAAATAAGTTCATTTGTGTCATTTTTTAGATTACACATATAAGTGGTATCATATGGTATTTTTCTTTCTCTTTCTGGCTTACTTCACTTAGTATGACGATCTCCAGGCCCATCCATGTTGCTGCAAATGGTATTATTTTAAAGAACGTGCATTTCTTAAGGTTTAATTTACTTGCATATACTTTTTTGTACACATAAGTCTTGTGCAAAGGCTCAAAGAGTGGGTTTGGAATCAGGCAAACCTGTGTTCAAATCCTATTCCACCGCTATTTAGCTATGTGACTTTGGATGAATTACTTTGCATCACTAACCTCAGTTCTTCCAGCTACAGATGGGGGCAGTAATAGTCCTAATTGTGGGCTCTAACAGTATCCTAGGAGTCCTAAGAGTGGAGTCCTAACTGTGAGGATTAAATGGTAAAGAACTTGGAAAAGCACCTGGGGCTATTCAAAGTGCTCTATAAATGTGAGCTATAATAAAAACTAAACACACACACACAGAACAAAGGGTCAATTACCTCTGACAAACTGTCTTTTAAGGCCATCTCATATATTACCAGAATATAACTCTAAACTTTATTAAAAGCTAGCATATAAGAATTTCCAAATGTGGGTTCCAAAACACATTTTTATAATAACTATAGTATTTTCAGGCTTTGAGAGCAATGAGGTTGTATTTCAAGCAGGTAAGCTAGGCAAAGCGTGAAGAATTGGGGTGGAGGGCTTATACAGAGATGAGAAGCTCAAATACGACCTTAAAATACAATCCTAGGATTTTTTTCCCCACAAATAAAGATAGATGAGTAGAAGGTAAAATCTGACTCTTACTCCTTTCCCGGATGTAGCCTTTAACCCACTAGGTCTCCTTAGCCTGCCTTTGAGTGGAGATAAGAATGGTTTTCCATTCCAGAATAGTCACTGTCACCACAAAGGTGAAATCTTCTCATCTTCTCACTTTCCCTGTGCCACAGGCTTTATCTTTCCACATTGCTGGGTCCTAAATTTAATCGCGGATCCATATTAATAACCCACTTTTTGTCCATCTCACATTTTTCTAGATATTGCACCTATGAAAAAATGCCAACCACGCGACACTCATAAAGGAAGTAATGAGACCCTCTGACCAGCTATGATAAAAAAGGGAGAGGAATAATCCCAAGCCCATAACTCCTTCTCATTTTACTGCAATATTTCAAGAAACAAATTCACCAGCCCCAGTGATGGGATCGAGGAAACAATTTATTACGGGTCATTAGCGGAGGATGCTCTTTGGATTCCGTGCAGCACAGGCTCCTCTGCTGCCTCCAGGGGAGAGGGGGAGGGGCACTGCCTGGTGAACCATATTTTATTTTAGTGTATTTGCATTTTATGCCAGTTTTTTTTCCATCAGAATCATTTTTTTCTTGACTGTGTAATATATGTTAGAAATCAGAAACCAAATCCCTCTTCCTAGTCAATATTTAGGTCATAAACGTCTACTGAGTATCTCATCTCAGGATGACGGACAAAAAGAGAAACAAACACAAAGAATGTTGAGCTACAAGAGACTTTAGAGATGATCTAATTTAACTTCCTCCATCATCATCAATTTCATAGGCTTTTGTTGTTGCTGTTAATGGGTTTTTTGTTTGCAAGTTTGTTTGAACGCTTACTCTGTATCAGGTGTTGTGCTAAGCACTTTATGTGGTTTGTCTCTATTATAACTCCCCACAAGTCTACTGCTGTTAGATTTATTTTATAGGACATTGAAGCTTGGAGAGATTAAGTAATTTATCCAGGGTCAAAGATAAATGATGCTCTCAGGATTTTAACCCAGGACTAAGCATCTTCAGAGCCAACCCTCGTAACAAGCGTTCCAAGGACAGACAGTCTTTAAACTCTCATCCCCAGGCAAAACAGAAACTACCAGGCTCTTGTTCTCTCATGGTCAAGATTGCCTTCTCATTTTTCATATTTTAAAAGTGGGGCCCAGAGATTCAAATGAATGAACTGAGGCCACAAACGTACCTACTAGCACAAGCCAGGATGGAACATAGGACTCCCTCCTGTACAGCCCATTCTCTATCCAGGATCATGTGTAAATTATATAAATGAAATGGATTTCCCCCTACTTTTAAAGGGACTCACTGTGTCATGAGGTCTCGTGCTTCTGCATCCCCCAGCCATTCTAACATTCCACCTAATTTCCTTTGGCTTGAGTTTCTTCACCTGCCCACCCCTCAAATGTTGATGATCCTGGGGTTCCCGATCTTTGGCCTCTTTGTTCTTTTCTCTTCTCACCAAAGTCTGGCCACTCCTATGAGTGTAGTTATCACTAAAAAATCACTTCTAAATTTCTGTCTTTGGCCTGGACTGTCTCCTGAGCTGCAGACCCAAGTATACAACATCCCTTTCTGAATGCCCAAGAAACACCTAAATTGATAGTGTCCAATACCAAGTACATCATCCTTTCCAATCCATTCTGCCACATTCTCTGTCTCTCCCATTCATTCCACATATACTCATGACCCACCAGTGCACAAGTCCACAAGTCCTATGGATTTTTATCTCCCCAAATAGCTCCTTTTTTGTCCCTTAATTTCCACTGCATTTGTTATAGTTTAAGACCTCATCGTCTGTCAAAAATAGATGTTGCAGCAGAATTCCTGCTCCATTTCCAATCTGTCTTCCATTCAGACTCCAGAGTGATATTTCTATCACATTATTCCCCTGCCTGAAACCAATTCACTAATTCTGTATCACTTACTGGGAGGAAAAAAATACCATGTTCTACATCATGGCCCCCAAGGATCTCCATGATCTGGTCCCTTGGGAACACTCTAGCTTCCGCCCCTGCTCCCACTTCGTATTGTATCCTAGAAATCCCAAACTACTTGTTCCCCAAAGACACCAAGCTATTTTGTTTTATGTTTTTGCCTATGCTGTGTCCTCTTACAGAAATACCTTCCCCACCAACTTCTTCCTGTCATCCTGGAGAGTTCCTAATAAGCTCTTTTTTTTAAAAGTCTACAGCACCCAGGATGCTCAGAAGGTCTCCCATCCAAATACTAGCCAGGCCTGACCCTGCTTAGCTTCTGAGATCAGATGAGAAGGGGTGCATTCAGGGTGGTAAAGGCTAGGCCTAATCAGCTTTTAAAACACACTTCACAGGTGATCTTCCACCTTCAACCTCTTCTAGTAGCTTCTGCTCCTAATGGAGTTATTGTTTCTTGTGCATCTTTGTCCCCTGAACACTCATTGCTGCATTTCTCATAATGTAGGGTAATTGTTTGTAGACATCTGTCTAGTCACATAGACAATGAGTGCCTTCAGATGTAAATAAAACACACACACACCTTTTAGATGTTACATCTACTCAGGTGGTACTCACACTCATTCAGATAGTCCATGTGCCCTCATATTTTACATATATTTATTCAGATGTTTTTGCAAACATCTTGAGGTTCACTTACATTCCTCACACATCATTCCAGTGTTACATGTGCTTGTAGAGCTGTCACTGTGTTTGTTCAGGTGATACACATGTCCCTTAAATGTTACATGTATTCACTGAGCTCTGACATGTCCTCATGTAGATGTGCATCAGCACACTGAAATGCTCCACATGGGTGTTACGCAGACTTAAACCAGTAGTTCTCAAAATATGGTTCCCGGACCAGCATCACCTGAACTCATATTCTTGGGCTCAACCCCAGATTCTCTGAGGCAGAAACTCTGGGCTAGAGTTCCCAGCAATCTGTACTTCACAAGTCCTGCAGGTGATTCTGGTGCAAACTCAAGTTTGAGACCCACTGACTCAGACGTTACACATCCTCATTCGGATGTGCTACCCGCATGCACAGATCATATCCTCACTGATGCAGATGATACACCTGTTCACTGAAAAGTCACACACGTTAGTTTTTTTTAAAAAAATATTCATTTAGAGAGTAAACAGTTCAAACATTATACACTGATATTCAGATCATGCATGTGCTTGTTCAGAAGGTCACACCTGAAACATCACAGATCCTCATCAGACGGTACATGTGCACACTGAGATGACACATATGCTCACGGTGTTGCTTAAGATGTTTACCTAAATCTAACATATGTTAAACTATCCGCTTTGATCTTCCACACTCATGTATTTATTTAGATGCCATCCACCCTTTTTCAGACAATACACATATTCACTCGGAACTTACACATGTTCATACGTGTTTTACAGCACACAGATGTTTCACAAACCCATTCTGCTGTTAAAAGTGCTTGCTCAGATCACATGCGCTTAATTACATGTCCAGGAGACCATTCAGTTGTACACTCACTTATTCAAAAACTGCCTATGGAAGTTACCTGTCAAGCAACCCACGCTAGAGATGCAGGGGCATCTACTGCTCTAGCCACTTCCCATCTTGAGGACGGTATTCTTCTTTAAAAGGTTCCTCTCAAGTCAGTCTCCTATGGCACCAGACCTCTCTCCTGATGCTATCGGAGTGTCACTCCCTCTGCAGAATGTGCTGCCCCACCAGTTGCCTCACAGTTTTTGTAATCTCTGGGTAACCCAAGATTACTGTTGTTTATACTGAATTTTTATCTGTTCTCCACACTCAAATACCCTCATCTACTTGGGGAAAGTTGTCCCAGTAGCTGTAAGCCTTTCACTGGGTTTGGATGTACTTCTAAGCACATCTTCCGTCATCTTTGGCAACCTACAGTTATGTGCCTCTAAGCCTGTCCATGGTCATTCATGTCAGGGAAGCTTTGGATTGGTTCTCCTTCATAATTTTATAATTGCCTTGGCCACAATCAATAAGGCTTTTTCAGTGATAATGGGTCAACATCCAAAACAAGGAGCATTGATTGAGCACTTATAATGAACTCAACCTCCTTCAGTGGCCCAGAAACACTTCCATGCTTGTCCCAATTGTTTCTTCCTCCGCTATGCAGAGAAAGAGCTATTTTATATTCGGAGACAGACATACTGATTTGTGTCTTGGTTCAGCCACTTAATGGGTCTGTGATCTTGAGAAAGTCACTTAATATTTCAGGGGCATAGTTTCCTCCTCTGTATAATGGGGATAATGATGTCTGTCCTGCAGCTTTCCATGAAAGTTTTATGTTTGGCTCATAGTGTGTGATCAAGGAAAGTTAGCTTTTTTTTTTTTTTTTTAAATTGTGTTGTAAGCCAAATAAAGGCAAGAATTAATTATGCTTTCCCCCAGTGAAATTACCATGATCTATGCAGGTAAGGTTGGGATTGAAAGGCAAACTCCATTTATACAGGCAAACCCATCAGTCTCAGGGGAGATCCAGACCAGTGACCCCCAGTGCAGTAGTGGGAACAATGCTCAGAAGTTCATCAGTCAAGCAAACAATCAGCTAGTGTGTGTCCATCTAGCAGTATTAGGAAACCTTCCACCAGGGACAGTGGCAGATGCACAGAAGTCAGAATTGTATCAGGTGTGACTGAAATAAAATCTTGGAATAGGGAGTAAGTCAGAAGATTAGTCCTATCAAGTGAGGCACATGAGGATAGAGGAAGAGGGAATATTGAGCTCAGAAAACTGGGCACAAGTGGACAGTTCCAGGATGGACAATTTCACGGTCTGAGCAAGGAACAAAGAGCTCAGTCAACACAGACTGCAGGGTCACTGTTCAGGCACCACACCCTGGGTCAGACGAGCTGCAGCTCAGACTGGAACTTGTGTCTGCACTTGGGCTTGACACTGTCCCTCCCTGGGGAGGAGGGGCTTCTTGAAACTTCCTGCCTTCACAGCAAATTGTTTTTACAACTGAGATAGACTGAAGCCTTCAGGGATGTTGTTCTGTGAGCTGAAAAAAGTAGAAGCAAGGAAATGGGTTTCAAATGGGTGACAAAGTGGCTGCTAGAGTGGGTTTCACAATTCTGTGACATTTAAGTCACAAGGCAGTGCCCATTAACCAAAAAGGCCACTTGGCTGTACATATTCACTCCTTAAACGTGTAAAGTGCTTAGAACAGAGCCTGACACAGAATAAGGACCATGAGAGTGTTTTCTAGTGTCATGTACCATGGTATTTGTGAATTAAGTCAACAACTTTATAATGTGCACCTGCTATGTTTTAGTTGTTAGGGATATGCAAAAGTAAAATTACAACCCCTTACCTTAAGAAAGAAATAATCTATTAGTAACCGAATTTAAACAAATATAAAAACATAAAGGAAGAGTGTCCATTTCCGCCTGGGTTTGGGAAGGCAGGAGTGTCCCTGATGTGTTTGAGTGGACTCTTGGGTATTCAGCAAGAAGATGGAGAAAGTAGGGTATTCAGACAGAACGCTAGCAAGTGCAAAGGCACAACAAGGTAATATATTCAAGGAAACAGAAGGAGCCAAAGGAACCATACAGGGGAATAGGGAAAGGTCAGGCAATAGAGGAAGATTAGAACCAAATCACAAATGACCTGGAATGTCTTGATAGACTAGGCCTAAATCTATAGGCAATAGGGAGCTAGTGAAGGGTTCTGAGCCAGAGAATGACTTGAGTTGACCTGTCTGTTAGAAACATCACTCTGGCTACAGTGTGAACAATATCTGGAGGAAGGCAAGGCAGGAAGAAGGGGGCTTGCTAGAATATTCTGGCTGCAATTCGGATACAAAAGGATGATGATCTGGATAAAGCAGTAGCAAGAAGCTTGGAGAAGGGAAGACAATTTCAGAGACTGTTGGGAGGTAGAAATGACAGAATGTGCTGACCACTTGAACAATGGGCTGGGAAGAAAGGAAGTATGTCCTATCGCACTTTGAGAAAAACTGCGTTTAAGAGACGCTGCCCCGTGCAGCCAGGAACCATGGATCTGCTCTGATATCTGATTGTTCAGGGCCACCTCCTCAGTGAAGGATCCAGGAATACTGCCCATGATTCACAGATTTCTGGTCGTTCATGCTTTCTGGAGCCTTGCCTGCTTCTTCTGGGATGTTAAAGCAGCAGAGCTGATCTAATGAAAGTTACAATCTCTAGTTCATTTAGCCAAGAAGATGGAAGCAGCTGCCAAAGCAATGCACTTACATGTCAGTTGAGTCAACGAACAGAAATTCTAAAGTTAAAGCAGAAGGACCCAGGATTGAATGCAAAATTGGTGAGTGGCTATAGGATATTTTCTGGGTGTATCAAAATAGACAGGAAACTAATTACCTGGCTTCTGAGTGGACAGAAGCTTGACATTTAGAAATTTCCAAGCTCTATTACAGCTGCCATGACCGAAATACTCAGTTTAAAATGTCAGGGCTACATATCAAGTGAGCACTCAGTTGAGTGAATAAATGAATGAATGGATGTCTCTGAAATATTAAATCTAGCTTTCAAGATTCCCTGGTGATTATGTTATTGTTCACATTTTCCACACAGGCTTGGCGACTGCATATTAATAACTGAGAGTGTTGATTAATGGATCAGTATTAACTTGAAGGGAAGCTTTAGTAGCATTCCCAGGTTTCTGTACAAAGCTCAACCCTGTTCAACATTTTCATCTCTAGTTTGGATGAAAAGACGACTGTCACTCTTCTCAAAATGACTCACAGCTGGTGACAGCCCATTTGCTGTCTTTCCCTGCCCCCTGTGATGATCAGGGCAGGTCTGATCTTTAATGAGAAAAATGAGAACTAGAGATCATCTAGTTGCTTTTATATTATTAAGTAGGGAAAGGGGAGGGAAGAGAAGGAAAGGAGAGGCAGAGAGGAGGGAAACAGGGACAAGGGGAACAAGAAGCAGGAGAAAGAAAAGGAAGAAAGTAGAAAATGAGAGGAGAGCCAATGGGGGAAGACAGGAAGAAAGGGAAATGGGAAGAAGGAGGTAAGAGGGGGAGAAGGAAGGAGACCGGGAAAGAAGCAAGAGCCACAAAACACAAACAGGAGCATGATTGCTGAAAGGAATGGACCCTATACAAGAGTCTCGGGCGAGGGAGAAGGGTGCCTAATAACTGGCTAGAAATACATGTAGGGAGTCATCAGAAGACAGAATAACTTGATCATGTATTGCTGCCGATGGTTGTTGGTTTGATAAATGAAGGGCTTTCAAACAATTGTAATTTTTCTTTGACAATATGTGGAATGGTGCTTGCATGAGGAACACAGGAAGAAGAAGGAGCTATATACTGATCCACTTTTTTTTTTTTAAACACTGAAGTACAGTCAGTTGACAATGTGTCAATTTCTGGTGTGCAGTATATTTCAGATATACATACATATATTTGTTTTCATATTTTATTTCATTATAAGTTACTATAAGATACTAAATATAGTTCCCTGTGCTATACAGTAGAAACTTGTTTATCTATTTTATATATACTAGTTAATATTTGCAAATCTCGAACTCCCAATTTATCCCTTCCCATTCCCTTTCCCCACAGTAACCATAAGTTTGTTCAGTATGTATGTGAATCTGTTTCTGTTTTGTAGATGAGTTCACTAGTGTCTTTTTTTAAAGATTCCAGATATGAGTAATATCATATGGTATTTTTCTTTCTCTTTCTGGCTTACTTCACTTAGAGTGATGACATATTGATTCACTTTTGAACACACTGATTTTGGAATTTCTGCAATACTAGTGTCAGATAAATGAATGGGTCTGGAGAGTCAGAAAAGAGTTCTAGATTGGAGATACAGACTTTATAGTCATTAACATATATAGTAACTTAGGCTGCCGAGAACTGGTGATCATCCAGGGGAGCAAGAGTAAAATTTCAAAAAAAAGAAAAAAAAAGGAGGAAAAGGAAGAAGAAGAAGAAATGGACCTAGTACAATATACTGCAATGCTCTTTAGCTCCAGAATTTAGGCGATGGGAAAGTAAAAGAAGTAATCAAAGTTGAGAAGGAGCAGCCGAGAAGAAAGGAAGAAAACAAGAAAGGTATTGCCATGCAAAGCAAATTCAAAACATGTTTCAAGAAGGAAAGCTGGGACATAAGTGTGCATTACTATTGAAGAGGTCCAGGAAGATAAAAACTGGAGTGAACACTGAATTCAGTGGGAGGGAGGCCACTGGTACTCCAGAAAGAGCAGATACGGAGGAGTGGGAGGGAGTGGAAGCCAGACTGTGGTGGGTTGAGGGTGGTTGAAGATGAGTGTAACAGCCCATAAGGAAATACACAACAGAAATCAAACAAAGCAGAGTGCGTGCATGTGCAAGCACACACACTCCCACACCCACCCTTTTTCATCTTTGAAATTGGCAAATGTGAAATCTTTCTTTTTCTTTATTAAATTTTGCCCAGTCCTGGTGAAGATGCAGGGAAATAAGGGCTCTTATACATTGATACACCTTATGTTATGGGTTGAATTGTGTCCCCTCCAAAAAAGGTGAGTCAAAGTCCTAACCTCATTTCCTCAGAATGTGACCGTATTTGGAAACAGGATCTTTGCAGATTTTACCAAGTTAAGATGAGTTCATTAGAGTGAACCATAATCCAATGACTTGTGTCCTTATAGAAAGAGGAAATTCTAACACACACACACACACACACACACACACACACACACACACACACACAGAAGGAACACTCTGAAGAGACATGGGAGAATGTCATGTAAAGATAGGAATTATGCAGCCACAAACCAAGGAATGTCAGGGGTTACCAGAAGCCAGAAGAGTCAAGAGAGGATCCTTCCTGTACAGGTTTCAGAGGGAGCCTGGCCCTAACACCTTGATTTGGGACTCCTAGTCTTCAGAACCATGAGACAATACATACGTCTTGTCCTAAATCACCCAGTTTGTGGTACTTTGTTACTGCAAATGAGTACATCTTATAAACCATCTTCTTCAAGGGAAGTTTAGAAATATATAGCAAATACTTTAAAAATATTAATTTTGACTCAATTTCTAGTAATTTTACTAATGAAATAACAAAAGACTGTTTAACAAGATGACTCATTGTAATACACATGATGATGGAATGTTAGGAACCACTTAAATCAAACATAAGAAATTGGCTGACTAAATCACAGATACATAACCTGGACTATGATACCATGTGTTAAACACTATTAAAATACTGTTTTAGAAGAAAACCAATAATATGAAAAAAATGTTCACTACATTTTTGTGTGAAAAAGCTGGTTATAGTAGGTCCATTATTACCCCAACTTTGTACTGCCTGTGTACATATAAATGATAATGGTGAGCATTAGAGGAGGGAGAAAGGGAACAGAATTTTCCACCCCAAAATATGCTTCTTTGGCCTAAGGATTATTTGGAGCTGATTAGTTTTAAGAAACAGCAGACACAGGGAGAGCTCTAAAAACAGCAGAAGTTACCCTTTTGTAGGTGACATTTACATTTATAAGGGGAATCTCCACTTGTAAGGATTTTTTTCTCTCAGTACCTGCAAGAGAAGGATGATTAAATCTCCAGAAACTCTGGTCAATGGAGAAGGCAAGGACTTGGATCACTTAGATCGGCATAAGCACCAAACTCCTCTTACTTGTTACTGTGCTGTTCCTGGTAATCTCCCATTAACAGCTCCATCCCCACAATTATCTTTTGTCTTTAGCTAAGGATGGTATGTGAGGTGGTGGCCATTTCAGGGAGTTACTTCGTTTTCCTGGTATCTCCCATGTATATAGGAGATGTACAAATTCTTAAGCTTCTGTTCCTTTTTTTCCCCCCTGTTAATCTGCTTTTATTAAGGGAGGGTCTCAGCCAAGAACCTAGAAAGGTAAAGGGAAAATTATTTTTCCCCTCTATAAGAACACTGGTGATTTTTATTTTCATCTTAACATTTTTTCTATTTTTCTGATCATTCCATGGTAAACATAATCATGAAAATACTAATAATATCTTTTAAAACATATGTAATTAAGCTAATATACTTAAGAATAATGATTTGGTTAACAAAAATAAACAGTAATATCCTTTCTTTCTATCATTCTACCTATCTGTTCCAGCTCCATCACTTATTACAGTGTTCTTGGCAAATCCCTTGACTTTTTAAGCTTCAGTTTAATTATCTGTAAAACAGGAATAAGCACTTTCTCATCTGGATGTTGTCAAGGATTGAAGAGATGATAGATATAAAGCATATTAGCACAACGACTGGCAAATACTAAGTAGTCAATAAATGTTCATGCCTGTCTTTCAGGATTAGTTTATTAGGAATCAAAGATTTATGCCTCTTGCCAGGAAAGGCAGATTCCTGTGGGTTTTAAATGTTCACCATTTGGACTCACTGTAAGGTATTGTAAGGTATAAAAATATATGTTTCATTAGCTGAGGACAAACATTCAGGGATCAGTAATCCAGCACAGAAAATTGGAGAAGCTCTTTTGTGTTCCTACTATGACTTTCCTATAAAAGTTACAATTGTAGTATAAAGAAATTTCTAGAAAAGGAATAGTACAAGGCTAAGCAGGATACAAATGTTTGATTACTATAAGATAAGTGACAGCAAAAGGGAGGAGGGTATAGCTCAGTGGGAGAGCGCATGCTTAGCATGGACAAGGTCCTGGGTTCAATTCACAGTACCTCCATAAATAAATAAATAAACCTAAGTGACAGCAGAAATATCATGGCAATAATTTCCCATTGTAACCCTTGCTGTAATTTCTTTAAAGCATTTTATAGGGTGAGAGCAATGCCAAGCACTTTTTGCTCATACAGAGTTCAACAATGGAAAACTATATTGCTGATTACTTCGGATGGTCTGATATGATCATTATGAAAACTAGCAGTTGCTCAGGTTACAGAACAAAATGCTGTGTTTTATATGAAAAAAAAGATGAAACACAAAATGTGGATATTTGGGTTACTTTCACTCTTTACCCTTTCTTCCTGGTCGTTTCATTTGCCTACCATATGGTCTATCTGATTCCTACAAGTGGAGAGCAGACAGAAATCTCACAAATAAACTCTTTATTGGTCCTCAAAGTCACCTTCTTTAACTGGCTGCCCCTGCAGTATTCCAGCAGCAAATTCACTGAAGTTTCTCTTCATCTCCAAATTCCATTTGTAATTTCCACGGGGCTTGGGATGGTAGGATTGAAGGCAGGGAAAATTTAGATGCTTCTGCTCACATTTCAAACTTTATCAGTAAGGGTCCTCTGCTAATGCTTACTTGAAAAACCAAGCACATGTCTTCCTAGGCATAGGTTCCGTGTTGACAAAGACTATGCCACAAGCTGCTCTCTCCCTGCCTAATGCTAGCCTCGTAGAGACAGAGATAAATCAGACCTTGTGATCAAGAGTCAAATTTCAGAATAAAGGACTGACAAATCATTTCACTTGTGGAAGAACCATTTGCCTCAGAGAATAATAACTACACAATTCTGATGAAAATACTACCAAAGAGTTCCTCTCACTTGGAGAATAGACTAGAATCAATGTTTAGGAAGACTGAATTGGTTAATTTCTCTTTCCCTACTTCTCAGATAATCTAGTATGCAAGACCTTAGAGGATTATTTACATAAAATGTATTGACACTCCACGTTAGTGTAAATGTGGCTTCCTCTTCACTATGTCACATTTTCTGAGAACAAAGAACAAGTAAATTCAACCAAGTCTAAGTGGATTTTGGAAAGCCACTGAAGTGGGACCTAGAGTCACAAAGCCAGAGTAAATAAAAGTGAAACCTGGAGTAAAACAAATATTTATTCTAGACTTACAAGCAGCACCTCTTTTGACAGAAATAGATGTGACTTTTTAATCTCTTTTTCGTTTTTTCTAATAGTTTCTATGATTACTGGCTCTCCTGAGTTACACATATGGAGACTTTTAGTAGGAAAATGAAGGCAAGGATAAGAAAAGACTAGCAGAATCAAAAAAATATATAAAAGAAAACAGAAAATTAAAGTTTCTGTTTTACAGAAAAAACATAAAAGGAAATTTTCAATTAGAATTTCCCTTCTCAAATGAAGGTGTCAGTAAAATTTCACTTTCTAGATTTTATAAGATTTATCTGTCATAAATAACAAGAATCTATTTTGAATGTTTCTTGATTTGTGTAAGCCTTCTTCCTCATGAGATAAAATTTAGATCAGTCATCAAAGCTTCTGAACACTATGGGTATAGACTTTTATGTAGTTTGAGAAGGGGACCTGGTTGTCGATGGATTTGTGGCTAATGACCGACTGAGCATGGCTCTGACCAAAGTATATAAGGGCCATCCACACACTTCCATTCTACTCTGCAACTCAAACCTCTGAAAACAGCAACAAATCTAGGGTTAGAGTCTAAGATTTCTATGAGTAAGTGTGGTTGACATGCTGATGCATGGCCCAGATCACCCCTCAAGGGATAATTTATTGCCCAAGTGATGTGCAAACAGCCTCAAGATGTCAGTACCTTCATGGTCCCTTCAGATACAGAGAGCTACCTGGCCATGGCGGGGCAATAACCATTGTGGAGAAGCTGATATCCAGTTATTGAGCAAGATGGGCCAAAAAGGCCCAGCCATTCTGACCCACCGAAGAAGAAGAACTCGAAGGGAAATATCTGTTTCAGAGCTACCTGTAGGATTGGCTAAGACTTTGTCAGACGTATACGGCAGTTTGACTTCTTCCTCTGCCCAATCTTGCTTTCCTCCCAACTCTTTCACAGGTGTTGATCCCTAATAAATGTCTTGCACCCCAAATTCTATGTGAATGTCTGCTTCCATGGAACCTAAGTGATGATATACACTGAGTATACAAAAGCACACGTTGTCCAGTATTCAAGAAACATTAAAATACTCAGCATTAAAAACAGTAGATAAATTAGTATGATATACCATACTAACTGCCTAAAAGACAAAAGAAACATGATCAGCTTTTCAAAAAAATTTAACACTGTTTCATAATAAAAATACTCAATACAATGGAAATAGAAGCAAACTTCTTCAACCTGATGAAAAGCATCTATAAAATAGCCACAGCTAACATCATACTCAATGGTGACTGACTGAACGTTTTCCCCTTAAGATGAGGAACAAAATAAACAAGTCCATGGTCACTACTTTTAGTCAACATTGCACTGAAGGTTCTGGCCAGGACAATTTGGTAAGAAAATGAAGTAAAAGGTATTGAGAGTAGAAAGAAAGAAATAAAACAATCTCTATTTTCTAATGACATGATTTTGTATATAGAAAATCCTAGAGAATCAACAAAAATATTATTATAACTAATCAGCAGATTCAGCAAGGTTGTAGAGTATAAGATCAATGTACAAATAAATTATGTTTCTATACACTGGTAGTGAACTATCCAAAATTAAAATTAGACAGAATTTGATTTTTAATGGCATCAGAAAGAATAAAATATTTCATAAAAAAGTTAAAAAAAGAAATGTAAAATTTACACACTGAAAACTAAAAAAACATTCTTGAAAGAAATTAAAGATTTAAATAAATGGAAAGATATTCCTATATTTATTGATCTGAAGCCTTGTATTAAGATTAATATTAATATAGCAATACTCCCCAAACTGATTCAATGCAATCACTATCAAAATCCTAGGTGACTTCTTTGCAGAAACTTATGAGCTGATCCTAAAATTTATATGAAAATGTAAGGAGCCCAGAATATCAAAAAAAAAAAAAAAAAAAAAAAAAAGAAGAAGAAGAAGAGGAAAAAGTTGAAGAGCACACACATTTCCTAATTTCAAATCTTACAACAAAGTTATAAAAACCAAGACAGTGTGTTACTGGAATAAGGATGGACATATAGATCAATAGATTAGAATTAAGAGTCCAGATATAACCCCTCACACTCATGGTCAGTTGTTTTTTGACAAGGGTGCCAAGACTATTCAATGGAAAAAGAACAGTGTTTTCAACAAATGATGCTGAAACAAGTCATTATTCGCATTTCTTAGACACAACACCAAAAGCACAAGCAGCAAAAGAAAAAAAAAATTGGCGTCTTCAAAAGAAAATGAAAAGATAACCCACAAAATGGGAAGAAATACTTGCAAATCATGTAACTGATAAGAGACTTATATAATAGAATATATAAAGAACTCAATAAAGACCACCCAATTTTCAAATGGACAAAGGTCTCCAAATACATAACTCTACAAAGAAGACATATAAATGACCAATAAGCACATGAAAAGATGATCAACATTATTAGCCATGAGGAAAATACAAATCAAAACCACAATGAAATATATCTTCATAACCATGAGGATGCCTGATGTCAAAAAATATTAATAAAACAAGTGTTGGTGAGGATATGGCAAAACTGGTACCTTTATACTTTGCTATACGAAATGTAAAATGGTGTGGCTACTTTGGAAAACAGTTTGGCATTTCCTCAAAAGGTTAAATGTAAAGTTTCCACATGACCCAACAATTCCATTCTTAGGTATATATGCAAGAGAAATGAAAACATACCTATACAAAGAGTTGTACATGAATGTTCATAGCACCATTATTCATAATAGCTAAGAAGTAGAAACAATTCAAATGTCCATCACCTGATGAACAGAAAAATGAAATGTGGTATGTCCAAACAATGAGCTATTTTGGTAATAAAAATACACGGATTACTTATATATCTACAACATAGATGGTCCTTGATAAAATTACACTAAGTGAAAGAAGCCAATCACAAAAGGCACATATTATATGATTCCATTTATGTTAACTGTCCAGAAAAGGCAAATCTACAGAGATAGAAACCAGATTAGTGGTTTCCTGGAGCTGCAGAGTGGGACCGTTGAGAGAAAAATGAGGAGTAACTGCTAATGGGGACAGAGTTTTTTTATGGTTGGTGACAATGTTCTACAATATACTATGGTGGTGGTTGCACAACTGTAAATACACTAAAAGCCACTGGACTATGTACTTTAAATGGTGAACTGTTTAGCATGTGAAGTATATCTCAATAAAGCCTTTAGAAAAAAAGAGACAGAGCTGGCAATAGAAAGCATGAAAAATGTTCATAGAATATGTTCAGGATGTGTTATATGTTCCCTGATACCAAGAAGGTAGCAATACCCTTAGAGTTCAGATCCTGATTAAGGTAAAGCTGGTAGAGGATCCTGGTCCACCTCCAATGAGAGAAGAGGACCTCTGAGAAGCCAGAGGAAGTTCTGGGGACAACCTAATGAAATGAGTCCACTTTACAGACTGCCCCAGTGCCTCCAGCACCACCTCCTCCTTTTGAAAATGAGTCCCAGCTTACCTATCTTTGAGAGACCTATCTTTGACCTACTGAGAAATACCAGAATCTATTTTCCAGCAACTTCCTGGCAAAAGTTCATTAATTATGGCTTTGGCTTCAGTTCTAAACAGGAACTGAAATTTTTTTAAATCAGTTTTTCCCCCAATTCCCATAGTGTCCTCATGGCTTCTAATTTTGACCCCAACTATTTGGTTTTGAATACCCACGCCTCTGTGTTTAGGCTTTTGAGTATAGATGGCCCCATCCAGCTGTGTGCTCTCTGGATGGATCCCAACCTCTTATCCTTGACCTTCTACATCTCTCATCTCCCTTACTGGGTTCACAGGCAGCCTTGTAAATTAATCAACTCATTTTTTGTTACAAGTGTCAGAAACCCAACTTAAACTAGCTCTGACTAAAAGAAAAAGAGAAATATCTTAGAAGGATATTCTAGAGTCTCATTTTCTGTAACTTGAAGAAAGAGTTGAACAATTCACAGGAAAATCACCACCAGACCTTAGAAATGGGAATACGACTGCCATCTGCACTTTCCATGACCCTATGTCTTGTCTCTGCTTCTCTCTGTGAGCCTACTCTGTTCCCACGACAGTGGCATCCTTCAAAGCAGATCATGGCCATCAGTTGTTCCTAAGTCTCCATATCAAAGTTTCCATATTAGAGAGGTAAAGATCCTATGTTTTAATTTTAATATGAAAAATCACAGAGAAAGCATGATATTGGCCAAGAAATTAGAATACCACCAACCCATGAGTTGCCAAGTAATGTCAGAACTAATCCAGCCCAGAGAGGGGTTCTGCTTATACGGCAGGAATATTTTTTGTTAATACTGTTTGAAACATCTTCAGGCAGGATATACAGTCACCAGGTGGCCTTGGACCCAGTCATACTGCATGGCTGCCCCAGAAAGAATTTGAGTTTGTAGCCCAGCTTGGACTGAATTTCTTAAGGACAAGCATTGGACCATTTTCACTTCCCTATGCTCAGTCTTCAGCCCAATCCCTGAACACAGTAGCCCAAAGGAATCCCTGAATCAAAAATTAAGTTGAATTGTAAAGAGGTTAATGAAGCACTGCAAAGTGAATCACCGTATTTGGCATTAGAAAAGATGACGTCCTGAGGGAGATAATCAAGATAGAGCAAGAAGACATGGAGCTCACCTCCCCTCATGAACACATCAAAAATACATCTACACGCGGAACAATTCTCACTGAAAAACAACTGGAACATATGGAAGCAACCCAAGTGTCCAACAACAGACAAATGAGTAAAGAAGATACAATGTATACATACACAGTGGAATATTACTCAGTCAAAAAAGAATGAAATTCTGCCATTTGCAGCAATGTGGATGGACCTCGAGAATATTATGCTTAGTGAAATAATTCAGATAAAGGCAAATACTGGATGACATCATTTATATGTGGAATCTAAAAAATAAAATAAATGAATGTGTATGGCAAAATAGAAACAGACTTACAGATATAGGAAACAAATTAGTGGTTACCATTGAGGAGAGGAAATAGGGCAGGGGCATGATAGGGGTATGGGATTAAGAGGTACAAACTACTATGTATAAAATAGATAAGGAGAAAGAATATATTGTACAGCACAGGGAATTATAACCATTATGTTGTAATAACTTTTAATGGAGTATAATCTGTGAAAATACTGACTCACTATGCTGTACACCTGAAACTATTATAATATTGTAAATCAACTCTACTTCAACCAACAACAACAACAACAACAAAAAGACTCCTCCCTCTGTGAAGCTGATTTTCCGTATTTTCCTTTATTAACAAAAGTCAGATACTTTACTTTCTTCCTTGTAAACTTGGTATGATAATACTACCAACTTCATAGACGATTGTATTGATAAAGAAAATAAAGCGAGTAGAACATTTGGCTCTGGGCCGGCACAGGGTAGCATTTAATAAAATAAGTCATTATCATTGTTCTCATTGTCATCAGTATTGCCATTCTGCTTTCACTGTTAATACGCCCATCCACATGGATCGAGAGATGTACAACAAAGTTTTAGTCCTTCCCTCCCAAGGCAGGAATTGTCACTATGTCTTTTACCGCCCATGCCATCCCCAACCCATCCAGAGCCTGAAATTTAGAAAAGAGAATATGCCCTACTGGGTCCCAAAGGCACAGAACAGACTGTGTTGCCTCCAAGAACTAGGATTACCTGAACATTTCTAACAGATTTGCCCTGTTTAAATATCTTCCAGGCATCCCATAGAGGAAGCGCTGAGTCAAAGTCCCCTTGTGTACAAAGCTTAGAATATGCTTCATTATTGGGACTTTGGAGACTACTTTAATACTGGTTATTCAGGGCAAATACAGTTTATCATCTATGTTTCTCAGTTAGTAGCTTTACAGATTGGGGGACATTAAAACTGCATCCTCCTTACGGACAAACTGTAAAGATTAATCAGGTGACATCAGCCAAGTGGAGTTCTCTTGAGAAGGACACATAAATATATATCCCCACCTTATGAGGCTTGGAAATATTCTTTCTTTCTCTCTGTTAAATTTAAGATAATGAATCTGATTATTAATAAGTAAACAGATGAAGGAATAGACCTTTGTATTCAACGTGGCATTCCTCAATCAAACCAGCTCCTTTGAAATAGACAACAAAATCTACTAAAGACGCTGCATGATGGGCGATCAGCTGTCTTAAGGGGCCACTTCTTTATAATGTGGATGCAGCCTCCAATACCATTTTGATTCCATCTTTTATTAAAGATCTATCTTGAATAGGCAATTGATTTTTGTTAGTCCCTGGAGTAAATGCTTAAAGGAGGCTTCATCCTATTTATTTTAAGAGGTTCCTGCTCCTTTATGAAATGCATTTGATTTGATACACAGGAAAAAGAAAAGGCTTCATTTATTAAGTGCTATTCTTTTCATCGTCAATTTTGCATTACCTTAATTTTTTTTTAATGCCAGAAACCCAGTTCTGAATCATGGATTCTTTGAATCTTGTTTATTTTCCCCTCTCACATTTTTTTTTTTAACTCTAAGTCTGAAAATGTATCAGCTAGAAGGTTCTGATAATTTTCCATATACTTACTACTTTGTGGAACTACTCAAGTGACTATTTGGACTTCTAAAATATTTTCATTAAAAACAATATATTTAAGGCTTTTATTGCTGTACTTGGATTCTCTCACCAGTACTAAAGTTCACTGCCTGGGCACAGGTAAAGAAGAAGGGTTCTGGTAAATGGGACTTTGATATAGTCAATGATGCTTTAGCAAGCTTCCAAGCTTCTTCCTGGGGCCTAAAAGGATGTCTGGTGTGTGATAAAATAAATTCCAGGGAGAACCAGTGGACATTCCATAAGGCAGGATTTATTTTTCAGTTTCTGCCGTGAAACCACATTTCTACAGGTCTCCCGATAGATTCTGCAGAAGCAGGCTGAGCTCACTCGCCTTTGCGCACTCCCAAGCCACTTCTCAAATGCCTTTTCCTGCCTGTCTGCCTTCTGATAATCTCCGCCTTTCTTTGAATAGTAATAATAGTAATAAGAATCATAGCAATGACTGTAGCTGTTTTCTTATATTTGCTCATTTAATCTTCACAGCTGTCCTTGGAGAAGCACTTACATCAATCTCATTTTACTAAAAAGGAGTCTGAGGTTTAGAAAGATTAGCTTGGGGAAAGTCACTCATACACATCAGGACCAAAGTCTATCTCACTCCAAAACCCATACTCTTTACTCCTGTGAAACACTGCCTTTAGAAATGTGGGATTAGAAAAATTCTGGCCAAATAAATAAGCTATCTACGAGTACTGCCCTTCCAAATTCAAAACCCAGAAAAGGAAAGGAGTGGCCAAGCTTCCAATGCAAAGTAGTAAATGACAACTGTATATTCTTGAGTTTTACTCTGCAGTTAAACATAAACCCAATCCAGTTCTGTGGCAGGGTTCGAAGAGCTTTCTCCCTGCAGCACTGGTTTCACAAAATGAGTGACTCACACACCTAAAGGGAACTTCGCATGGGCGGACCACGCTAAAATAGCGTAATCCGCACTTTGAAAAAACAAAAGCTTTCCTGCTCACCACAACACCACAGCCCTCAACATAACAAAGAAAAAATATTACCAAAACTATCCGATGAAATGATGTGGTAATTAACATGAAGGATAACAGAAAAGAAAAATCAGAGGCAGAGCAGGTAAACCTAAGGACTCTGCAAAAGTAGAGGGTTTGATCAGTTACCACTTCTCAAACAATAAATTGGAAGATACATTACTAACGGTCAATTGTAAGTGGTACGGAGTTTTCATAGCAGCCATTAGAGCCCCCTCCTCCCTCCACCATCCTCAGTGAGTCACTGTCCATCTGGCAGCAGCTACGCCCACCACTGTCAAAAATGATGCCTGGGCACTAATTGGATGTAAGTGACTTGATCTCAGAGACAACCCTGCAATACCAAAACATGCATCAATAAGAGCACTGCATTTGCTTAAAATTGTAGATATTTCTTAATCCAGACAAAGAGAAGAGAGTGCTTGCTCCTGCACTAATGGCTGTGCCTTACAAAGGAACGCCAGCCAAGCCAAGATCCACACTTATGCTCCTAGCTCTTTGTCAACCCAGCTACTCACAGGCTTCAGCCGATTCCCCTGATAACCCATTTTAACATCCGACACAGTCAGGAGATTTCTGCTATTATCTAATTTCCATTTCTCTTTCTGAAATTTAAATACATCCCTGCTCATCTTCTCTTAAGCAGACCAGAAACAGAATTGAACCATGGCGATATGTAACACGGAGGGAAAAAATTTTTTAATCTAAACTTACTGTATCTATTTCTGCTTTCTAATAGGGAAGTGTAGGGAAAGAGATGCCATCATTCATCCATCTTCACTCCTTCCAACCCAATTCAGAGACCAGAGGGGAAGAAATAAGTTTGAAAGAACTTCTGATATTAAATGGTAAATTAAACACATGCATTTAGTTCTGCTCCCTCTCAAACCCCTTACAATCTTAAGTAAAGTATTTTTTAATGCATAAACTCAGCAAGGAAAATGGGAGAGGAGACAATAAACCAAAATGTTAGGGGACAGAAAGTGGATGAATGGGTGGAAACTGACTCAGTAGACTGGAAAAAACAAAATTCTAAATCAGTCAGCAGAGAAAGGCAAGAACAGTATACTTCACATTGCAGAACTCCCAGTGGGCTCAGGAATCAATAGTACCAAGTACTTCTGGAAGGGGTAGAGAAGATGAGGCCCAAAACGGGAAAATTTGTTAAAAGAATGTTTAAGCAGTTGGCTTCCCAAAATCTTTCCCAATTCTTCTTCTTCCATCCTGGCAGAATCCTGGGGCTTTATTCCTGGGATATAGAACTGGGGGTCTCTAAACTGGAAGACATCAGGCCCAGTTGAGGGTTGGGCCCCATACTGAAAACAGTGGAATGACAGAGTATTTACATACTCAATGTTTAGACCTCAGCCCTTTTTCACATCTACTCAGCTCCCAGAGGCTGGCAACCAGGCAGAAGATTGGAAGAGTTTTACCTGGGGATTGTAACTAAAAAGAAAATTCTAAAGATTGACATTGGAAATTCCCAAAGAAACGAGTCCATCCAATTACCCTACAGTGAAGACCAGACTCAACAAGCCTCTTCTAGTGCCCACAGCTTCGAAATAGCTTCACACTGAAATAAAATCAAACCACCAGCTAGAACAGAGAAAATGGAGAAGAAATCACAGTGAAATAATTCAAGAAAATTCATTACACATGAAAGATATGAACCTCAGATTTAAAGTTCTGACTGGCATAATGTTTCGGCAAAATGGAGGAAAATACACCCACACCAAGGCATTTCACAGTGAAATTCCAGAATTCTAGGGGAAAGAAAAGATGCTCAAGACTCCCAGAGAGAAAAAAGTTCTCATACAAAGAACGAAGAATCTGAACGAAGAATCTGAATGCCACTGGAAATGAGAAGACCATGGTGCATACCTACAGAGTGCTAAGGAAAAAATGATTTTTAATCTGGAGATCTTTATATGTCCAACTATCATTACTTAGGGTGAGGATAAAAGAGAGATAATTTCAAACATGAAGATTCTAAAAAAAAAAGTTACCTCTCTTGGGAAGTGCGGGATATGCTCCACCAAAACAAAGAAGTTAGAGGGGAAACCATGAAATTCAGGAAACAGGACCCCTTACAGGAAAGCAGAGAAGAGAATTTTCAGGATGACAGTGCAGAGTGATGGCAAGATAAATGTGTTCCACCTGCCTGGAGAGTCACCAGACCAGACTGGGGTTGGTCAGAAGTCTCCAGGAGGGATTTCTACAAGAATGTAAGATGGAAAACTTCCCTAATGAGAAGGAAAACGCCAAGAGGAAATATACTCCAGATTACAGAAAGTTCATGCCTTTGGGGAGGTAGAAGTGGCCAGCATAAGAGGGAGCATAAGCAGGAATGGAGTGAGTGGCTTTCTCTCATAATGGTTGTGAGATTTGGAGCAGAGGTAGCACTTCTTGGGGCTTAGTCTGTCTGATTATGGCACCACAGGGTGTGTGGGATTTGTCCCATTAAGGGAGCAGCCTGACTACTAGCCTGACTGGGAAGCTGGCACAGAGCCAGAGCATATTACAAAAGGCAAGAGCTCCAGTAATAGGAAGTGGTACAGGTATACCTGTGGTAGTTGTGGCACAACTAACACACCTTCATATGACTTTATTAAGCATATCCGAGGAAGAAAGGGAAGTAGCTAAGAAGCAAAGGAAAAATCACAGATGTAAGTGATGACTGAGATCTGTTCTAGAACAGTCTTGGATCATCTCTTGAAGACTCCATAAAGATCCAGAAGGATTTTATGGTATAAAGGTTAAGTTCCCACTCTAGGAAGCATGTTTTACACACACACACACACACACACACACACACACACACACACACACACGTACACACACACTCCCTACCAAATCTGGGCTGGTATCCAGAATAAAATAGACAACAAACATACTCTTTTATAACTGTCCTAATTATATTTCATTGCAAAAGCCAACTGTTTGTTTCAACTGTTCTAATGTTAAGACATTAGAACCCAAAGACAATTGATAATAGGTTTGCATTTCCACGACTGTGTTTGAATTTCAGTTATCTGACGTCTCACAGTAGGGAATTACTCTTTGCATTTTCAGGTACCCGACATCTGGAATACAGGCATGAGACTGAACACAATTATCCTTCACAATAAAAGTAAACAGAGCTCGGCATGAGTCTGCTAATTGTTCTTTCCCGCAGAGCTACAATTTTTAGTCAGGATAGATACATAAAAGAGTAAGTACCAATCTGTCCGTTCTTCTCACAAAGGCCAGCATTGGCTTCTCAAAGCCTAAATCCCATTATTTTCCTCTTCTGCTTCAAACTCTCCAGTGGAGAATAAAACACAAATTCCTTATCCTGGCAAACAGGCTCTAGATCAGTGCGTCATGAGTTTGAGGATGCATCACCAGGAGGGTCTCGTTAAAACTCAGATTGCCTGGCTCCACCCCCCAAGACTCTGACTCAGTAGGTCTGGGATGGGGCCAGAGCATCTGCATTACTCACAGAGTTCCTGGCGATGCTGATACTGCCGGTCTGAGGACCGCACTTGGAGAACTAGCGCTGTGCCTGCTCAGCTCCCTGTCAAATCTCTAGCTCCGTCTCGTAACACTCTCCTTGCACATTATACTCCAGGCTCTCTGACTTTCCTGACCCTTAACACCTCATGCCTGTTTCAGGTCAAGGTCTTTGCACTAAATGTTCCCTCTGACTAAATTCGATCTCCCCTTGATCTTCATCTTCTTAGAACGGCCTTCTTAACCACCCAAGCTAAAAGAACTATCCACCACTCTCCATCTACACTATTGTCCTGTTACACTGTCTTGTCATGGGTGCTTATCTCTACCTGAAGGTATGTGATAATTATTTGCTCATTACCTGTCTCCTCTACACAGAGTAAGTTCCATGTGGGCAGGAACTTCTTCTGGATTTCTGGCTTATCTGTAGCACTTGGAGGCCAATGATAAATAATTTTTTGATGAACCCATAAATCTATGGAGGAGACCAGATCTGTGGTTTGAGTTTTCTAGTCACAAGAAGACTTTCATCACTAGCCAGATAGATACCTAACAACTCTACACCAGTTGGTATCCTTCCATTACTCTCATCCAAGAAACTTTTGTTCCCCATGTCATCTGTAATTAGTAAATTTGTTCTTCACATCATTTGAAATTAGAAAATTAGACTAGGAGGTATAATTTAGTACAAAGCTGGTGGAATGTCAGTTCTGCTAAGTGGGGATATAGTAATATTAGCCTTATCCTAATAAAGAAAATTAAGCTATTTTATAAAAAGAGGAATGGTATTGTAAGCAAACGAAACATATTTTAACATGAAGCAGAACTAAAATTTATTATGATGTGAAGCTACATCTATTATCCCAGGCACAGGACCCTTGACAAATCACCAAAACTGCAAGTCTTTAAAGGGAAATGCTGATTTGCAAGATTCTTTATTAATGTTGTTAGAGCCATTTGAGTAATTCAGTTTTCAAACCAAACAAAAACATAAAACATTGCTTCTCTTAGACACTGGATTATTTAACAACTGTCTGTTCCCCAGCTCTTAGAAAAATCTTAATTTTTATATCATTTGAGTGGCTTCTCACAATGTTGGCCATGAAAGTTTATCTTCACGAGACGTTTAATGTTTGCTTCAAATTCAAATTCATTTCTTTCGGTTGGGAAGAAAAGTAAAACACTGCACTTCAGAACCAGATCACTGCCAGGGGTTTTTAATGGCACTTCATAAACTTGTATCCCTAATCCTCCACCCTCGTAGTCATTGTAACAAATGCATTTCTATTATGTAGACTTTTTTCTGGGTAATTACTTGATAATTATCCAATACATGGCCTCACTCAATATACAAACATACTCACTCTTCTCTTGCTGTCCTGCTAAACATCACAGAATACCTACCACATGATGATATTCAGCAGGTACTTAATGAAGGACCAGTAGAGCAATAAAAGAGAACAGAAGCATAAAGTCATATTCAGAGAAAGGAAACCTGTTTTTACATGGTTTGTATGATCTCAGAGAAAAAATTTTCTTTAAGAATAAAATATGTATGTATAACTGGATCGCTTTGCTGTACACCTGAAACTAACATTGTAAATCAACTACACTTCAATAAAAAGTAAAATTAAAAACAACAAAAGAATAGACAGAGCCTTGATGTTTAGTTAAAGAAAGGAACATTTGTGGACCTGCTACTGTAAATGGGCTATTATATGATATGGCAAAGTAGACAGTAATTAGCTGGGCTATCTTGGGAAGGCTGCTTCATCTCTGTGGACCTCACTCTTCTCTGAGAGGGGAATTAGGGAGTTAAGATGATTAACGAGATCCCAAATCCCATGCTCAAATATTAGATCCATTTCTAATAATTCTTCCCAGGAAAAAGGAAAAATGCTACATCCCAACATCACACTTGGTTTCTATAATAGCTAATCACCCAAACTGAAACACGCATTCACAAACCATCAAGCTAATGCCTTGCATTTAACTGATCCACAAAGACAGAGGATGTCATGTTCACTTTTCCTGATAACATCAATACACCACGTTGGAGTTCACAACTGAAAAAAGAGTTGAAGCCTCAGAGCCATAGTCTGTTGCTGTGGCAAGACTTGGAATTATACTTTGCATGCTCTCTTGTAGCTTTTATTTCTTTGACTCTGAAATTATACAGGTGACCCCGGATCCTTTCCTTTCATATTTTGAGATTTTGATGGTGTATGTGTTTGGAATATCATCACATGATAATGGGATATTAATATTCAGGGTCTCATCTTCTTTCTCCATTAATCAGATTCATATAGATGAGCACAGTCTGCTTCCTACCCTGTCTGCAGATGCACGCACATGAGCCAGGGCATGGAAATCCATGTAAGGAACAACTTAACTCAGAGGGAGTGAAACAGATCAAGCTACTTTCATTCTTCAAGCTGAACACATTGTAAAAATTAAGCAAAACAAAAGTCAAGTGTGACAAGGATTTTAATTGGAGAATATGGTAGATTGCCATCATCAAAGCCCATAGGAAAAGACAAGGCTAATCTGATTAAGGTTATCTGGGTATGTGGCAACAACCAGCCCCAAGAAACCCACGGTTCTACAATCAATCTCTCCACCAAGGGAATTTCATTTATTCAGGCTAATGAACTGAGAGGGAAGACATAGGACTGGTTATCACATCTAAGTATTTTTTTAAACTGAAAATGTATATGGCCCAGGTTGTATGCAAACCAATAGGTTGGTTCATTCTTAATGAAACATGCAAATTTTCCTTTGCATGAGGCCCTGAGAAGCTGCCAATTGAAGAGAGTCTTTTCCCTGATTAGTGGCCTTTTGCATAACACCCTTCACGATATAGTCATTGAAATGAAACACATGCTGTGCACAGCTGCCTCAATTTGTGCAGTAGATCGGCTGCAAAACCAATTTCAGCTGAGAATCCTGCATTGGTGCACTACTATTGAATTGGAAGTTCCTTTGAGAAATAACCCAGCAAAATTAGACTTGTAAAGTATCACCATGCTATACAAGCATGCCAGGATTTGTTACTTGGTGCCTACTTCGCTTGACCTAGACCCACCCCTGCATAACTGTCTTTGTTTATCCACATAATAATAGTGACTACATTTTATTTCCAGAAGCTAAACATTATGTTGGGTATGTTACTTATATTTGCTCTACAATCCTCAGAAAAACCTGTCAGGGTAGAGACATATAAGCAAAAGGTTTCCCCCATTTGTTCATGCATTGTTTATCCCTTAGTAAACCAATAAGCATGCCTAAACCTCAGAGATTTGGATGCATGCTTTCCTAAAATTTAACTAACAGTACACATTAATGGTGAACTTATTTTCTTTAATAAAACATAGGAAAGTAAAAAGCTTTCATACTGATGCAAGAGCTTCTTAACCTCTCTATGCATCTTCTCCTGAGTTGCTGCAACATTGTCTCCTTCTCAAGTAGAAAGCATCCGGGGAAATGTTAACATACAATTCAATGGCCTGTGATGTAAATATCTTTTTATTGGTGGCAATTGTATTTGGAAAATATATCCTTTGCCCACACATCCCCAACCTGTCCCCAGTAAGTAGTAAGTTAGCATTAATTCTACATTCCCAGTATCTACTCAACGTATATCTTCCTCTCTATTCCCTCAGTTAACCTGGATACTCTCTCACCTTTGCTACTGTGGTGGAGAACTTTTTCTCAGGGCACAGAGCTGGACTGTATTTCCTAGCCTTCCTTACAGTTAGCTGAAGCCATGTGATTGCATTCTGGCTAATGGAAGTGTCTGCTCCTCCCGGATGACCCACAGAACCCCCTCAAGACTATCTTCCTTTCTCTTTTGCAATTCATAAGTTGAATGGAGGAGACTCCAAAGGTCCAGAGGATGGCTAAGCCACAACATGTAAGAAGGATAGGGGCTTGAGTTACAGTTTAGAGGAGAGCCTTCTGTCTATATGAGTCACCTAACCAGGAACATCTGCAGTGAACTCTTGCAAAAACCAGATGCAAACTTTCATGGTGTTGACACTAAAATATAAGGATTATTTAACAGTAGATAAGTCTATCTAATACACTACTAAAATAGCCTTGTTTCCCACTTCTCCCTGTTATAATCCACCATCTGTACTGAAATCATGTTTATCTTCCCCAAACAGCACTTTGTAACAATCACCTCTATTAAAAAATGATGCATAGATGTACTGAATAGACACACACTGAACACCTATTATGTTTCAGGATAATTTCTTTCAGAATCTTGGAGTTGAAAATCTTTCATTGGGCTTTCAGGGATCTCCATTTGGGTTTACAAGCCTCTCATTACATCCCCCAACCTTGTCTCTAAATTCCCAGTAATCTAAATAAGTTGCTTTTCCTGACATACAATTTAGATTTTTTTTTTTTACTTCCATGCCTTTGATTCCTTTGTCCTATGATTCTAAACTTCACATTTTCTTTAAGCTTCAGTGTAAATGCTACCATTCCCAGAAAGTTGCATTTCCCTGAACTCCCAGATCAAAGTTCTCTCTCCTTGGGTCTCTCTCTCTCTCTTACTCTTCCTTTAACTCCCACAGCACTTGATCTGTTTCTCTTTATAAATTCCGCATCTGCCTTGTTCATCATTATATCCCTTGGAGCCAGAACCATGCCTGGCACACAGTAGGTACATTTTTAATGAATGTCACTTCACTGGGGCTTAGCATAGTGCCAGCTGTTAAGCATCTATCATTGTTTAGTAAATGTAAAATTCTATTTTCCTCTAGATTATTAGTCTAGAGTTCAATACTTCACAATAGCTTTACTCTTTCCCTGCAAATATCTGTTCTCCCACAGCACTCTGACGGTTTTCAAAGCTCTACCTGCATAAGGCACAAATGTTTTAGGTTTGGATGACTAGGATGACTTTTCTCTCTCCCTCACCCCCTTATCTAGTCCCTGCTGATGCTACTTCCTAAGCCGGCCTGGAATGCACCTGGTCTTCTCCAGCCCCTGTCACTTAGTGCAGGGTGCCACTGTCACCAAACTGGCCTTCCTGTCTTCAGTCTAGCTTTTAACTTCCCCAAACTCAAAGGCCATTAGCTAAACAGCAGCCAGATGCTCTTTCTAAAATCAAATAAAAGTCTGATTTTATCCTTTACACTTAAGGTTCCGAAAAGGTGGCTTTCACAATCAAATTCTAGGTAGAGAAGTCCTCAGCCCCTCATAACTTGATTAATTCATTGATTTGACAAATATATAGGAAGTGCCCGCTACTGTTTTTGGTTCTGGAGATGCACTGGTGGCCAACAAACAAAATCTGGGCACTCACTGAGCTTGCCTTCTAGTGTGGAGACATGCAGAAATAAAGACAAAACGGGAGTATATCATTTAGCATGTTAGACTGGTACAAGTTTAACGGAAAAAAATAGAGCAAATAATGGCATCTGGGGGTGCAGACTTAGAGGAAAGACTATTAACTGAAGTGAGGTGAGCTGTGCGTACAGATCACCTGACATGGAGCCTAGTGGTCTGCACTTCTCACAAACTCCCAGGTGGTGCTGATGCTGACTGTCCATGGGCCACAGGACCTGCCAGTCATGGGGGGCTGGTCTAGGTCAGCAGTTCTCAGCCTTGGATCATATTAGAACCACCTGGAGAACTTTTGTTTGTTTGTTTCTTTATTATTTTAATTTTTTAAATTGACATATCATTGGTTTAAAATCTTAATTTCTGGTGACAGCATAGTGATTCAGCTATGCATATATATATATATATATATAATTTTCATATGCTTTTTTATTATAGGCTATTATAAGTTATTGAATATAGTTCCCTGTGCTAGATAGTAGGACCTTGCTGTTTATCTGTTTTATATATAGTAGTGTGTATCTGCAAATCCTGAACTCCCAATTTATCCCTCTAGACACTCCTTTCCCCCTGGCACCCCAAGTTTGTTTTCTATGTCTGTGATTCTGTTTCTGTTTTGTAAGTAAGTTCATTTGTCTCATTTTTTTTAGATTCCACATGTAAGTGATACCATATGGTGTTTTTCTTTCTCTTCTCGCTTACTATAACAATCTCCAGGTCCATCCATGTTGCTGCAAATGACATTTTTATTCTTTTTTATGGCTAAGTAGTATTCTATTTTATATGTATATGTATGCATATATGTATGTATGTGTGTGTGTATATATATATATATATATATATATATATATATATATATATATATATATGCAGATTTGGCACTCTAGACACAGGTATCTAGTACAGTGGTTTTGGTCACGAGCTCTAGAAATGACAGGTGTGGGTTCATATCCCAGCTCTGTTGACCTTGGGCAAGTTGCTTTACCACCCTCAGCCTCAATTTCTTCAACTCTAAAATGAAAGTCACTATATCTAATATGTTGAACTACTAAAGGACTTAAAAGGTGGTTAGACCCAGCACTTTGCAGGTGCTGGTTATTTGAGGCTGCTGTTGATATTAAATGTAAGATTTTGCAGCACTGCAAGTTTTTTTGTGAAAACAAAGATGCCAGTTTGTCCTCTTGCTTTTCCTCCTAAAGGGCATCCATATGGAAAATAACAACAGCCACTAGGGAAGCCTGGACCTGCTTAAGTGCCATCAGGGGAACCCTTTCCAGTAGTTAATTTCCTCCTCTATCCTCAGCTCCCAAAGCTATTCTGGGAGGAAATACTTTTTAGTTTATGAAACATGTGCCCACAATAACAGATGGGAATTCTAAGCAGTCTTTTGGCAAACAGATCCTTTTTCCTATCCCCTGTCACCCTTGTTGATAGTAAGCAAAGTGGATCTCCTCACTAGGAGTAATGTTCTCGGCTGTTCTCATTTGCTAGCACAGGATTATGTTCTGATTGCCTTACATGAATCAAACACCCTCTGGGTAGAAGCTGCAACAGCAATGAAATCATTAAGGTGGTTCCACCTAATTAGTAAGTCATGAGCACATTTGTCTCTTGGTATTTGGGGAAGGGATCATGGAGCCAGTGAGACCAGGTTTTCATTTTTTCTAAGCCCTGGGCACTCTGAGAGGTGAGAGCATTTTCCCTACTCTGTTGATGACTGTTACCCATACTAAATATCTGAGCATAAGGGCAGTCCTCAAATTCTGCTGCACCCCACCTCACCAAGTCTGGCTAGCAAGTCTTCAGAAAGAAGATAGGGAAATTTTTAACATAAATTCAGGTCTGTCAAAACCCTGCAATAAAGGTTGAAAACTCTGCTCCAAGATACCTCAATTTAAGACCCACGCCCAGACCTGTCTGTGCTGTTCACTTTCCTCAGCTGCCATCAGTATACTGATGTACAATCTCCTTTCCTCATGTGGGAGTGTTCTCTTTATTCTCTCCCACATCTAAAATGTAAGAAGTAGTTTCCCTAGCAATAATACCATAAAAACTGGCTGGAGTTAGTAATATTATTAATACAGTTTATTTAGTTGATATGTATTAAATCCTTAGAATAGCAACTTGTACATGATATTTGCTCAATACATGTTTGGCATTAATAGAATTATTATTGCCATGATAATAGAAGGTTAACAGCTATAATATACTTTAAAAAGGCTTTTGTGGGATGACCTCTATTTTAGACACCTTTTAATAACAATTTAGTACTGTCTAAGCATTGAGCATTACGCTAAGTACATTATATGCTTTACCTGTTAATTCTCACAATAGCCCTAAGAAGTTTGTACTAGTATTCCTCATTTAAGCAGCACAGAAAGTGCAGCTCAGGTAGGTTAAAGATCTTGGGCAAAGTTATACAGCTAGTACGTGCTAGAGCTAGGATTCAAACCCAGGGCTATTCTGTCCTTAAGTCTGTTCTCTTAGTTGAGATGCTCAACTTCCCAAGAGAACAATGTTTGCTCTTCCCCATCCATTTTTGCCATTCTCAACCCAAAACTGTCAAGCTCATCAGAAATAAAGTGTTGGAAACTGTAACAGTCTAGAAGAGTCTAAGGAGAAATGACAAGTAAATGTAATGTGCAATTCTGGCACAGAAAACAGACATTAGGTAAAAACTAAAGAAATCTAAATCAGGTATGGACTTTAGTGAATAATAATGTATCAGTATTGGTTCATCACTTGTGACAAAAGTACCAAGGTAATGTTAGCCATAGGGGACTTTGGGTGTGAAATACACAAGAACTCTCTAAAATTCGTGCAACTTTTCTGTAGGTATACAATTCTCCTTTAAATAAAATGTTTACTTTTTAAAAGTCAATGAACCCTTAATCAAGGTTACACTTGGAACAATACGATTTTTCTAACTATAAATAAGTTCTCACAGTAAAAAAAAAAAGTATTATGTTGATTAGTGTAAATTCTGGAGCTTGGAGCAATACAGCAGTTTGTGTGTTTTCTAATCCAAATTATCCACCTTCTAAAACTTTTTTTTTTTTGGCTGATAAATACAGGTTTAATGATATAGTGCTCTTCACAGATGGCTACAGAGACTTTAAACTATAACCCCGGAATATATAACCATGCAGCACAGACCACTTAGCCAGACCTAAAATAAAGTTTAGTGAAATGGTTATAAAGCGGGATCCTAGAACAGTAATTCCTTCCTCTGGAATCCTGACCAGAGTAAAGAATATTTGACTAATTGTTTAAAAAAAAACAAAAAACTTTTAATGAAAACAGAGAATGTGTTATGTAGAATATGAAGGCTGGCAATCCAAGACCAATTATTGTGAAAAAAGCTCTTTCCCACAAATGTTGCAAAGTAACGTTAAGGATCAACACGGCCTAATCCCAACAGTATGAAAAGAAGTGAGGACTCAATTGGATGTCCGTGTGCTCATAATATGAAATACACAATGCCGTGCAGAGGAAGCACTCTTCAAACTGCAAGTCCTGAATACATACATATCTTGGCCACTTGAAGAGTTCTGTGCAGGAAGAAAGTTAAATGCCATGGAATTCCTTGGTGGCCTGTCTAAAAAGTGGGATGAAAGAGAAAGCCTGGTAATAATAATTCCTTAAAATACTCTGCAAAGTTCAAGGATTCATTCCCTCGTGGTCAGTATGACAGGTTAAAAATATGTTCACAGATTCTGACATTAGCAGAGATGGGCTCTACGTCCTCTAAGCTTGAAACTGTACACTTTAAATAATACCGTCCAGCAGAAGTGACAACGCTTCCAAAGCTCAGTCATACAAACCAACGTGCTTCTGCTTTGCTCCCAGAAATACCTGATCTTGAAACCTTCAGCCTCTAGATCTGCTCCTGGCCCCACTGTCATTCTAGATTCAACCCTTCTTTGACTATAACCATATGAGAGACTGAGCCGGGGTAACTTAGTCAAATATTTCCTGAATTTCTGACCCACAAAATCTGTGAGAGATGATGCAATTATTGTTGCTATTTCAATTCTCTAAATTTTGAGGTAATGTATTATGTAGCAATAGCTAACTAGAATAGTCAGTTTATGATTGTCCAAGAAAGTGTTGGGTTGATATAAAGTGTCACTGTAGGGCAGTTACGATTCATTGACTGTGTTGTGTTTAAAGCTGGCCATAGAATCATAAATACATCAGTTTATATTAATGATAAGTAATGTGTTTTTTTCAATACATAATGATTTATGTATTACCCAGAGCCTCTGCCTTTATTTAGAATATATTTATTAAGCATATACTATGTGTCAGGCACAATGACATTAGGAATTCAATGATGTAAAAGACAGACATAAACCTAGTTTCATGGAGCTTACACTCTATAGTACATGAAACAAACAAAAACAAGTAAATCAACAAATGATTACCAATTATGGTAAGTGCTATAAAGGAAACCAGAAAGGTGCTTAGGAAAATTGCATTTTTGACAGGTGGTTAAGAAAAGTCACTCTGAGGAAGTGGCATTGAAGACAAGATCTACAAGTAAAGAAATAACCAGTCACGTTAAGAGCAGCAGAAATGTTCCTAGAAGAGGAACAACATGGGCAAAGGAGCAGAGTCAGGGTGGCTGGAGCTTAAAGTGTGAGAGGAGTATCGAGGAGATAGCTAGTGTTTCACCAAAGAACGCCCCTTCTGGGTTGTAGAGTTGTTTGGGGGACATGGCTTTCCAATGAGAGATTTTATTTCTCAACCTCACCCCCTTGCATGCAAGTATCATTATGTGACTGAATCCTGGTCAAAAGAATTTATGTGGGACTGCCACACCTAGACATGGCCCATACAAAACCTTCACTCTCTCTGCTTGAATGCCAGTTGGACATTAATACCTAGAGTGTTGTGGAAAACCAAATGTGAAGATGCCATCAAACAATCAGACTGAGCCCCTGAATGACAGCATGGAGCAAAGGACTGTCCTCTCTTCCTCTTTCTACCCACTGGATTTACACGAGTAGATATACCTTGCTGGTATTGAGCTGTGAGATCTCAGGCTACAGCTGTTAGCTCAGTTGATATTATCTTAAGGGAAACAAGGAAGAGCAATACAAGATACAGCTGGAATTCATCATAAGGGGTTGGAGCAAATGGGGAGGAATTTGATTTTACTCTGCGAGCACTGAGAACCCATCATTGTATGCAAGTGAGATGATTTGATTTACATTTTAAGATCACTCTGGTCTCTGTGGAGATTGGACTGGAAGGCAAAAGAGTAAAAAACTATTGTGTTACGTTATTACGAAGGGTCAACGTGAAGTAAAGACAGGGAACTGTAAACTGGTAACTCTCAGCTTGGACCAGCAGAATCAGGATTTCTTTTAAATGAAAAGGAACAATCATCTGGTTCAAGAGGATAATTTGTACATAACCTAGCAGCTTTTAGGTTTTCTAGAACTCTTAATAAACACCATATATGTTTTAGAAAACATAATCTACTCATATATCACCTTTCCTGTTAAGGGGACATTTATGTCGGGTTTCTCACCACTTGAGACATATGTAAAACAGTTGACTTAGGCCACACAAAGACAGTGTGATTCATAGCAAGCCAAACCATTTGCTGTTGCTTCTAAAATCAAACTCTGAGCATGACCTAAGACTCCAGAGCAAATCAAGATACCATCACTATGAGGACTGAAAAAATCTGGTGGACACAATGATGAATAAACAATCCAAAGTAAATGATACTTCCCAACACAAGCCCAGTGGGAATACCACAGGAGACAGAAAACCTTAGTTGGCCAGGAGGGTGTGTAATGAGGGGAAGGGGGCAGAGTCAGAGGACCAAGAGTTTGAGTACAAGTTTATCCAGGCAAAGAAGCATTATGTCATATGATAATATAGGGTCTATTATTTCTTTGCTTTATCTTACAATTGTTATCTGCTGGATCTTTCTTCAGAGTCTTTTCTGAGGAAGAATCTTTGGCCAAACATAAAGTTCAGATGATTTCAGTTATCTGCCGTGAGTTAATACTTTCAGTGCACTGTTATAATTTGTCAAAAGATTTTCTAAACATGTCCCCCCAAATGTACTGGGTTAAATCAGAGTCCAAAACAATAGAGTCTAAAAATATGTAAAACATACTATGCTTATAATCTAGCAAAGTGTTTGTTGCTTTTTAGGTTTACACTTCAAATGTAAAGTCTACCAAAAAGCTCCTTATTCAGAAAAAGTCAGGGCCACCAATATTAAAGAAATATAAAGCTATATGAGCCCTGAGGAGTGCTAAACTGAAATAAATCCAGGCATCAGAGAGCCCCATTTACACATTTATTATCTGAAAAATATATATATATATATATGTTTAAATTATTTTCTTTCAGAGACCATCTATTGGTTTAATCGGACTGTTATACTGTGGTGGTTGATGTTGATGAGGTCATTTCTGAGGAGACTGTAGCGGAAGAAAGGGTAAAGCATGGGGTGACAACAGCCGTTAAAGACTGGAGAAAGAGGCGGCATTGAAAAGACTGAATGTAAGGCTGAGAAGTAAAAGAACTGGGGAAGAGAGAATTTCAAGAAGAGGTTGACTGATGACGTTCAACAACGCGGAGAGGTCAAAAATATCAGTGTCGAAGGAGGGATGGAGTCTGGAAGAGACAGCGGATTTCAAATAAAGATAAGTTGTTAAAAGAGGAAGACTCAACAATGGTCTGAAGTAGTGTTGGGAACCCAGGTAGAAATCCAGGTACAGGAGGTCAGAGGGCTTGGGAGCCTCCCACTGAGAGGGGGTAGTTTTAATGCAGGGCTGGGGCAATGTAGAAAGATGCCTCAGGCAAGAAGGTATAACAAGTATTTTTGTGAAAATCTGGAAAATAAATATTACTAACTGCAAAAACATTCCAGAGGATTCAGGAGAATGGGATAAAAGGGGATCCTTGGGGGGAAGTTCTCATTACCTAATAAAAGTCTCACCTTTAATGATCCAAAGTTTTGTGTAAAGTGAGCCTCCACTTTCTAGCGAGCCCTGGCATTCATAGTCATCAATGTGTTTAGACTTGTGGTTTTTGTGGACAGTGATTCTGTCCCCAATTGCTCTATCTTAACCAGTGCCTGAAATACCACCAATACAAACCTACTGCTTTGAAATTAACTTGTTTACAAACGTTCTGGCACAATAACCTCTAATGTGGTTGTGAAGGTTAGATGAGAATAATGCACTGTGGGAATTAGACACGGAATTTTGGGGGCTCCAGGAGGTAGAATAGAGTTTCTGAAAGTTTAAAAAGGAAGACATTAACGATAGAATTCACCTACTTTGTATATTTATTTAGAATGTTGCTTTCTTCTAAAACCCAAGAAAACAAACACTCCTTTACATAAGTTAGTATGCCTACTACAATCACACAAACACACCACACACACACTTTATCCCTCCTTTTTTTTTTCAGAGAATATAAAAAGAAACTTCCTACCAGTTTGTGTGAATTATTGCAAATCCAAAAAAAGGAATCCAAAATAATAAGCATCAACTGTTCAAAATGTAACTTGGGTTCCATAATCAAGATGTCTGGCTAAGCTGTTTTTTAATCAAGTGTCAGAAGAATATCCTGCAGCCAAAATCTTCAATTATTGAAAGCCTCCCTCAGAAGAAGAAAAAAAAAAAAAAACCAAAAACTGTAACGTGTGTTGCAAGTTATATCTTAATTAAAATGTTATTTTTAAAAAGATGTCTTACTTGGAAGTTAATAGGATGAAGAACTAAAAGAACGTCTCACATTGGCTAGAAATTTGCTTCAGGTTTCACTGAAGAATCTGGATATCAGAGTGGCAAAACGAGATCACAAAGTTACAAATGTGAGGCTACAGAGTATTGCTAATTTTTTTAAAGGGGAGACCTGAATGTGTCCACTCAAAGGCGTGTAGGCCCAGTCAGGCTACTACCTACCTTAGGAAGTTACACAATTATTCTCAACATTTTAGGGATTTCCTCCACAGTCTTCTGGAACTCTTCAGTGGTGACACTAAAACAGTGGGTTTGGTTTTGAGAAATAGTCAAAAGCAGTTCAGACCCTGGTTTGGTAAATCAGACAAACTATAGGAAGGAGAACCACCACTTTTTGTTAATGAAGAGGGGATGGTTATAAATTGATGAAAATTGCTTTCCTACACCTAATAAACTGACTCTGGGGGAAATTTACCCCGGGAAGTTTTGAAAATGTTTTAAGAAATAGCAGTATTATTGGAATAAATATATATAAACTCTAAAATGACTACTTTTAGAGGAAAACACAAATTGAGATATGTAAAGTCCTTCCAACTTGCTATGAAGTGGAGAGCTTATACTCAATACGTTATTTTTAATGCATTTTAGAGAAAATAATGTGATAAGGATTATCTAAATTCTTGTATATTTTAAATCTCATTTCTGTATAGCCATACTGCATATTCCCTCCACGTGATTAGAGGAAGCATTTAGTACACACTGAATTCAAAAGTCTTTTGCAGACAGGTGGCTGATGAATTACCAGATCTTTAATTCAAAAATTTAACTTGTTACACTCATTTGGCTTATTGTGTGTAATATACAAACCCTGAATGATTCACACAAACTATTTTTTACTCATAAAAACATGCCAAAACCTTTTCAGAGAGTTGCTTTTGTCTCTTTTTAGAGTGCTGATTCTTCAGTGTGTATAAACAAGCAAATGCTTTGATATTCAAATTAATTAAGGCAGTTGAAATGAGAAATGATTCCATCTGAAAATCATATGCTTCCATTAGATGCATATTAATGAAATGCTTACACACCAAAGTTATTAGAGAAGCCATCTACCTTACATGCAATGAAAAGCTTCCCTGCAGGTAAATCATAATGGTTATTTTACAGTTAATCACAACACCAGAGTTCTAGTTCTGCCAATTCCAGAACAGCAAGTGGCCAGAGCATGGACCTTGAGGTTGGGGATATACGGATTTAAACTCTGACTCAGCTGTTTCTTAGCTGTGTGGCTTTGAGCAAGTTAATTCATTTTTGAGCCTTAATTTATTCATCAATAATATGGAAATAATAACAATACTCATTTCACAAAGTAATTTTAAGAATTAACTAAAAGAGTGCCTGTAACTGTCTTTTCTTTCACAGTTCAATGGCAAAGGTGTTCACGGCCTGGAGGAAAACAAAGAGGGAACTTGAGATCTAGGACCTTCAAATTTCTTTCGAAATGTCCTGACAAGTGACCAGGGAGGAAAAGGAAGAAGGGATTAAACTGGACATTTCTCTGTGGGATAATCTGAGCACAAGAGACTAAGTGCAAAAAGCCCTGTGACTCAGTAACATTTACCAGAAGATGTTTCTCTTATTAACTGAGCCCAGAAGCAGGAGGAGGCACCAACAGTGTCAGTGACTTCTGCAGCTGGGCACTGAGTCATATAACCAGAGCTGCATGACCCGCCAGAGACTGGATTAAGACATCTTCAATGGCCCTGTGGAATCTGTCAAAATAAAATTTTACCAGCCTTAAAAAGCTTCAAAATCAAAAGGAGACTTGAGTATAATAAAGATCTACCACAGATCTACTTCAGGTAGTCCTTAGGGTCAAGGACAGAAATTCTGACTTGATGTTAATTTAAGCATAGTTGGGACGTTCAGGTACATATGGGTAGGTGTAAGAGTTTGGCTCCACTTGGCAATAAGGGAACCTGATTTCCCAAATCAAATTGGATCCCTTGGGCTCCACCAAGTGGTCCTGACTCCATAAGATGACCTCAGAATCTGCAGACAACCTGGGAATGGCTGCAAATTGAAGGTGCCTTTGTCTTAGAGAGGATGCGGTGGGCGAAGCCTGGTTCAGATCTGATAGAGACACGTGACCAGAAAAAAAGAACTATGGTCAGAAATAACCCAAAACAGTGCTTCTGAAAAACCAGGATGAAGGAGAGATCTTAAAAAACAGTCTCCATAAAAGTTATATATGGTTCTAAGGAGTGAATAACACTTCCATGGCAACATATAATCCTGGGGGCCAATTGCCCAATATGTACTTCCAGAAGGAATAAGAAATGTCCTGCCCGTAAAAAATAATCCTGAGAGAGAATTGAAAGCCACTTCACCTAAGCAAAATTGTCAAAGTAAGACCAATGAATAAAAGCTATAGAAAGACGGATTTCAAAGACATTTAAGATAAAATGTTTTAACAATTGAAAGACGCAAGAGGTTACCTTTGGAGCATATATCATAAAATGATTAAGAACATAACTTTGAGAGTCAGAAAACCATGGATTTGAATCCTAAATGTTTAACATGTACTCACTGTGTTACTCAACTTTTGGGGGCCTCTCTTTTCTCACCTGAAGACTGTGGATAGTAATAATGCATACTTACCTGGAATATTGAAGGATTAATGAGATAATGTATGTAAAGCACTCCCAGAATCTGATACTTAAAGAAGACTCAATAAATCAAAGCTGCTATTATTACTGCTTTTGTGTTAATAACTGGAGAAAAGTAGTTGCCAACTATAAGTAGAGGAGATAGCTAGCTTTTACATCATGGAAACAAACAGTGTTTGTTTCTTAGTAAATGTATTCCAAGCAAACAATGACTTTAAACCGACAGCTCAAAAGAGAGGAAGTTAATTGTGTCTACTGGCAAGAGAAGAATCAAAATGTGTTGAGTCTGTTCATTGCACCTCTCCATCCAGTCCACGTGATGTGGAACTGTGTAGTCCAGCACAATAAGCCAGACAGATCAATAAAGTTTAAACAGGAATTCCCACATGAGGTAATGCAGGGGGGAAAAAAAAACCCATCAAATTGGATTATGACATAAAGGGCCTCTGTGTGCATGTTGAAAATATCTGTAAGTGATTTTATATGACCTGAAGCAGAAGACCAAGGGCTAGTGATTATATAAATAATGGAGCAGGAAGACAGCAACAATATTTAAGGCTAGCCAAGACAATGAGTAAGCATAAAGCTGCCATTTGAAATGAGAGCATCTAATCCAATTCTGTAAGGAATTAATTAGCTAATCTTTTGATTTACCCAAAGCACTTGACCAAACTGCTTTGAGAAAGATGAACACAACTGTCTCAGCTGGAGAATTAAAGGTAAGCCCTGTCATGAATGCAATAAGAACTTTTCAGTCTATTATTATTTGGTTTCAGGGACTGTCTTTATTAGATGGTTATCAAAAGGATGCTTCCTGGATTAGCATCAGAGAGGAAGGACTAATAAATTTAGATCTTTTCATTGTTAGCATAAAAACTCAAAAGCAAACTAGTGTTACGGATGATTCTGTACAGAATGCAGAGCCTTCAAGGAAAATAGAACTTGATCTTATTCAGAGTGTGCAAAACCCCATTCCAATGATAACGTCTTTATCCAATCATTGGTTTCAACTAAGTAGAACTCCTAATCCTAGACTGAACTGATGAGCTCGGGTTAAGCAGTCTACATGGAGCTTTTTGTTTATGAAATGGCCATGCTGTGACCGAGGAGCAAAGAAACAAGTGCTGCTGCTCCACTCCTGCCTTCATACTCACAGCGGGCCGGGGCCTCTCCTTAGCAGGTTCCTGCTGGTTCAGCTCCTAATGGCCTTCCTCAATCCCTGTTCTGTCTGCTTCACTTTGAGCTGACACAGCAAATGCACACGAAGAGGCTTGCCAGCATAGCAGGAGTCAGAGACTTGAAACAAAGAAGGCTCCTTTTATTTATTTATTTATTTATTTATTTATTTATTTATTTATTTGCTCGTTTGTAATTCTCTCCATTCGTCGATGGTCAAGGGTTTCAGCAGCTGGCACCAGGGAAAAGCACTAGAGGAAATCAATTTTCAATAACCTCAGAGATCACAGGGCACTGGATAATAAGCAATGAGTCTTTGTGAAGAACAAATCTCGTCTAAAAGAGGGCTACGCAAAGCACAGCCGAAGACAGGTGGGAAGGCCTCACAGGTATATTACACCTCGACTCCAGTAAACAGAAGCTATTTTGGATTCTGTTCATCAACACACTTCAGAAATGTCGTTAGGAACATTGTGTCCAAAGAAATGAACGCATGAGAGGGGCACCAGAAATTATCTTGTGAATTTGGAGACTTAGTGAAAGTCAGGTTATAGAATTCAGGCTGTTAGGAAGACTTAAAGTTTCATCAAGAAATTGTGCTTCAATGTGGACAAGAACATCCAAACTAATCATTTTTGGCATTGACATATACTTTTAAAAGTATATATATATATTTTTCCCATGTGTGCTCATTTTAAAAAGGGTCTGAGATTTCCCTTTCTAGAGATTATTAGAAGTAGCAGAGGCAATCATATGCTCCTGGCTTCTTCTAGAATAAAATCCTGTCTTCTTGGTCTGATACACAAGGCCATTTATAATCAGGTCCCACATGACCCTTCAAGCTGCATCTTTTCCCTACAACTTCTAAATCCTTTACTCCAGCCAGAAAGAAGTACTTCTTTTGTATTCATTGATTCATTTATTGATTCATACACCCATTCATTAATTCAACATACACACAGCATCTCATTATTTATCTAAATAATCTTGTAAGATGAGTAGAGTATTATCATTTTTCTTAGAGCAGGGATGTGAATGCTCTGCTAAGGCATTTATTCCTTAATTCCTGAAGGATGTGGAGATTCCACAAAGCACATGAAAATTTAAGGGATTTTTGTCATGGAATTTACTTGATCTGATTTTTAGTTTGGAAAGATAATTCTGGAGGCATTAGAGTATGTGGGGTGTGGTGGGGGAATTGATAGTGGACATAGAAGATTGTAATGATCCAAGCAAGGAATAATACAAGTATAAATTAATCCTATGGCGATGGGAATGAGGAAGCATGGAATCAGTATGAGAGACATTTAGGAGGTAAAGTAATGGAAAGCTAAGTGACTGACAGAAAAAGGAAGTGAGTGAGGACGGTTCCAAGAGGAGACCTGGGTCAAGGGATTGGATACTGATGGTGACATTAACTGAAATGGGAATGTAAGAAAACAGGTGTGTGGGAGAAAATAAGTCCTTTTACACCTTCTGGTTTAGGTACCATGTGACATCCAAGTTGAGATACCATCAGGCTGTCTAATACACAAATCTGGGCTCTTTTGAGTGGAAGCACCAAAAATGAATTAATAGAAAGTTTCCGTTTTGTTCTATTTCTATCCTGTCTTTTACTTTCACCTGAATGTGATCATTCAGTCTTAGATCAAAGACTCTAAGCACTAATATCTTTTTAACACCAACTTAGAAGGATTTATGAGATAATGAAATACAGACAAATATTGGATAAGTAAATTGGTACAGTCTTCCTAGAAGGCAGTTGAGTAGAATGAGTCTCAATTAAAAGTGTGTCCATCCTATGTGGTAGATTATTTTTTTAAAGCCATGATGGTTGCAACTCCTCCCATCAAAAAATAGAGTCTATTTCTCTACCCCTTTAATCTGGTATTGGCCACAGAACTTGTTTTGGCCAATGGGACATTAGAAAAGATGACACACACAGAGATTGAAAAGTATTTACACATTGGGGTTTGCCCTCTCATACTGCTGGGAAACCTTCCACTATCATGTGAACAAGCTTGTTTCCTGCAGAAAGAAACACAATGTAGAGAAGCCCCAACCACCTGGTCACCTCAGCCATCCCAACTGTGCTAACTGAGGCCCTGGACATCCCAGATCGTGGATTTTCCACCTTGCCACTATTGACATCTGAAGTCATTCTTGGTTGTGCAGGGCTGTTCTGGGCACAGCAAGGTGTTCAGTAGAAGTTCTAGCCTATACCCACTAGATGCTAGTAGCACCCTTTGTCCTCCATTGTGTTGGCCAGAAATGTCTCAACCCTTTGCTAAACGTCCCTGGGGGGGCAAAGTCACCACCATTTGAGAACTACTGGTCTAGATTAGATTGACTGTCACATGGAGATATTCAAGATATAGTTTTTATAGTAATAGCAAGCAACATTAATTACATGCTTATTATGTCATATATACTATGGTAAATATTTCATGTGACTTATGTTGTTTAATCCTTCCCATTGGCATAAGAATAAATCCATAGGTATTATTAATATCTATAATTTACAGATTAGGGAACTGAAGTAAAGGAAGGTTAAATATTATGCCCAAGTTCGCCTATCTAGTAAGTAGTGAAGCAGGAATTTAACTCAGGCAGTCTGTTCCTGCTATAACTCCTTAACTACCACTTGGAGCCAACCCATTCAATTCTGACTTCTCATTAGGCAATGAAACAGGTTATGAAAAACCTGTATACAGTGATGCTATTTTACTCTTTAAAATGGGGGGGGCACTTTATGTAGGCATAAGAAAGCCTGCAAGGATATACATCAAAATGTTAATCATGGTTATCATCATCTGGGTGTTGGTATTACTCATGCTTTTTCTGTATCTCTAAATTAAAAACCAAACATTTACCCATCTTCAAGAAGGGGCACACTGAGTGGAAAAGACTAACACATGCACACAATAGCTATAAAGCAAAAATGAAAATGAAATGAGTACTAATAGAAGAACAGAATAAAACACAAACATTAAGTAGAGAGAGAGATTTCTGACTAGGAGCAGCTGAGAAGGCGGGGGAAGATTTTAGTAGGTTCTGAAAGATAGTTAACATTTTGAAAGGTGCACATGGGACAAGACATGGAAGAAGGGATATGCAGGGCATGCCTGTGGAAAGGCAAGAAGTCTCATGCAGCTTGAGCAGGCAGGAGGTAAGATGAAGGTGATAGTCTGGGGCCTAATATTGGAGGACATTGAGCTCTAGAGTGAAGAGCTACCAAAAATTGTTGAGGAATCAAGTGGTATGATTAGAGATGAATTTTATATAAATAGATCATACAGTGTAGTTACAATGAATTGGAGGCAGTGGGGATAAGAGGCCAATTAAGATATGAGTGAAAAGTATAGGCAAAAATGGTGATGGCCTAATCAGGACAACAGCAAAAACAGAAACAGTACTAGGAGCTTTGTGTAAAGCAGAGAATGGAAGTTCATCACCATCAGCATTTAGGTGAAGATATCGAGTTAGATAAGTTAGAACTTAAACTAAGACCCCACTGGGACAAAGGGAAAAACTAGGAGAGGCCCAAGTAAAGGAAGTCATGGGAGGAGACAAAGTGAGTCTAGAGACAGCAGAGCTTGAATGAGACAGTCTATTGACAAAGAGAAGGCTAAGGAGTCCAGGTGAGAGGTGAAGTGCAGAGACAGTGAGATGAGCGGCTTGAGGTTGTGGTCACACAGCTATTTCAGAATTCATGTGTTCCAATACTTTCGGTTTGACTTGGATCAATCAATACCATCATTAATAAGCATCCACTTAGGCCAATTTTGAGTCATAAATACTATGTTTTTATCAATTTAGCACTACCAATAGTGAGACAAGATCCACTGAATACTCTCTCTTCATCTTCTGGGATCCTCCGTCTTCCTGGAATCCTTTTTCTATCCTATTCCACAATACTTCAAAGTATTCTTACAATATCCTCCATCCCTAATGCTATGCCTTCACACTGGCTCTTCCAGAAACAATGAAAATAGCAGAAAACACAACACCTATTCATTTGGGATATCTTCCTCACACATATCAGGAAATCAAAAGCCAGACCCTAGCCTTACTTGGAGAGCTCAGATATACTAGTTTTCATTGCTTTTCTGACTTAAAAATTCATGACTTTATGTTTAATATACAGCCTGCTCTGTGAGTCCTCTCTGCCTCTGAGTAGACAAATTCTCTCAGTACATACATCTTTGGCCAAAAAAGACTACTGAGAAGGATTCAAATCAATTAGGAAACCATAGAATCACAAAATTCCTTCTAAGGAGGCTCTTATTTTGGTCGACTGAGTGTGAGAAACTCAACTCTCCACTTTATTTTCTCAATTGTAAATTGATACTGTGATATTTGAATGAAGTAATATATGCAACTCAGAACAGTACCTGGGACCTGGTAAACAAGATATATATTTTAGCTCCTATTATTAATTTTCTTTTTCTACTTGCCAAAGGATAAAGGACATACCTCCATGGTGGATAAGTCTCATTTTTCAAAGTGGCACGATATCCCTATTTATTTAGTATTCCATAATTTATTCAATGCTCTATCAATAAGTGTTCATGTATTTTTCTATATTGTAGCTACCAAATGCTGCATTGTTGAATATTTTAATATAATAATTATATAGATAACTATATATAATATATGTAATAATTATATAGATATTTATATCCTTAAAAATGCACATCCTAATTTCCTTAGGCTATCTTCCCTAAAGTCAGATTACTGAATGAAAAAAATGTGTATATTTTCAGTTCTGAAAATATTTACTAATTAAGTTCTAAAAATTGTAATAATTTACACAACCATCAGCAGTGTGTAGAGTCTGTTTTCACATACACACACACACACACACTTGCCACCACTGAATAAAAACAATGTTTTAAAATTTTAACAGTCTGATGGCTTCAATATGGTATCTTTTACTTGCTTTTCTCCATCTACCAGTGAAACTGAAGTTTTTGGCCATTTGTATTTTTCCTTTTATGAGTTTCTTCTTCGTACTCTTTGCTCATTTTACTGTTGTCTATTTCTTATCCTTTTGTAGTGCTCTTTAATAGTATGTCTATTAACCCACTGAGTGCCATATGCACTGCTAGTATTTTTTTCATCTTTCAAGGCTTTATCATCCATGTACTGATGGACAGGACAGCCACTCTTTAGACAATGGCTCTGAATCAGAATCTTTCCTGGGCTCCGAGGATTTGTGGCTACTGAAGGATGAGCATTCAGTGCAAATGTATTAGGAGATGTGCATGTTTCCTATTATAAAATCAATGCTTCTCAGAATCTCTCTGAAGTGAGACAGCACCACATCAATCTTCATGTTTTACCTGAAGAAAAATAAATCCTTTCCTGAAAAGAGGTATCTGGTTCATTCACTATCTCATCGTGACCCCCATTTCTCCAGGACAGCCTTGCATCCCAAAGCACTGTGATCTTCTCTGGTACTTTACAGGAATCCATTAGACTCAGTAAGAAGTCTGTACCCCAAGGGCTCTAGAATCCCTGTGGTTTTCAATTAGCTCAGGGCAGGCCCAGTGCATCTCACCTCAAACACTCACTAGGTCAAGGACCACGCTATCCCATGTCTACATCCTTTGTCTTCCCAATGAAATGGTAAGTTCAGTTGTCATTTTTCACTTTGCTTTTCAGGAGCCCCAGTGTTTTCTTGGACACAGAACAAGGCTATTTGGCATTTCTCCCTGTGAGTAATGATCTATTTATGGACTTGTTTCTCTGGCACATTTCTCTTGACATAGTTCTCAAGACACAGAAAAAGGAGGAGTGAAACTGGGCCAAATGGCTTCCTGAGCATGGCAAATAAGATGAAGAGGCGGGTGATTCACAGTCAATCAACAAACATCAATTGAGTCTCTTCTGTGAAATAGTCTGGGTGTCTACCTACCAAGATGGTACAATTTGAGGAAAATAACAAGCTCACCTCAAATAAAACATCTCCCTCAACAATAAAGATTCAGTTCCTAAAGATCTCAGCCACATCTTAGTCAAAATCAGTAGCCTCAGGAAAAGAAACACATGACAGCAATCAAAAGGAACAAGAAGAAAAAGAAATGGCAGGGCTGCTCCAAGACAGGACAGTATTCAAAACAAACTTCAGCTGCAGACATACGTGGAGACAGAAGCAACCTACAGCATGACCATCATAAACATATAGTTTTTAAAGAACAAATACTGAGCACTGAATGGTGATGAAATCTCATGGTTTAAACTGGAGAGCAGATTCATGCTGGCTCCAGTGTACAATGGGGGGCAAAAAATGAAAGGAGAGAGAAGCTGAAGTGATACCATCCTAAGAGTATAACGGAGACCGCTTAGGCTGATGAAGAACAAAAATACTGTGTTCCTGATACAAACCACAGAATGGACTCCATGGCTGGGCTGAGCCTGATGGGAGACAAGTATCCACACACTGGTCAAAAGACAACTTGACTGGCCCAGGCTCGGATACACACTTGACATTCTATGATTTTCCTTCTCAAAGAATGGATGATGTCATTAAGTGGACTCCTACTCTGTAACTTATTCTGCTCAACTGTGATGTGGAGTGTGGGAAGCATCCTCAAAATAGGAACATGAGAGTTCAAGATCACCAAGGAAGACTATTTTAAGGAGTCCAGAGAAGAAAAGAGCAAAATCCTTCAATCTAAAACTCTAGAAATTGTTAAAAGGACTAGGTGTACATACATGAGAGGAGGAAAGTCTCGAGAGTAAAAACATGACTCAAAAAACTATAAATGATTCTTCTTGGGAAGGAAAGGTGAGTTATCTACAGAGACCAGGGTGACCACACAAGGTTAGGTTTCAACAAGTTGCACTTTGAAGATCATATACTAAAAGGGACACATAAACAAGATAAATACATTAAAATAAAATAACTACAAGGATTTGTAAGGACAGCAAGGGTAAACTAAGGGAACTAACGGTTGAGAAAAAATTAGGGAAGAAAAGTCGGGGTGTGGTTATTGGCTTTGGTAAGATTAAGAGAGTTGATGAATGGAGGCAGATGATGGAAAAGAGAAAAATGGAACTTGGTCATTCTTCTGCTGCCCTGGGTGGAGGTATGGACCTCAGAGCTGTCTTGGGGAGGGGTGGGAGTCATGCCATTAGGGATCAGCAGCAGGGGCTGTCTACAATGGGCAAGAGAGTAGATAGAAGGAAACACAAGGGAAAAGGAGCTCGGAGAAAAGGGGCAGAAGACTGAGAAAATGTCAGAGGAGAAAATATCCTGTATGAAGTCCATGCGGAGCAACTGATAAGGTGAAGCTTGTGTTTAGCAGGCCCTCGAGGTGGTGTATTTATAAACACCAACATGCTTAAGAATATATATGCTGGATTTTGTAGGAGTAAACCAGTGTTGGAAGAGCAACGATTCTTTGTTCATTTTTAACATGTCTGTATCTGGTAGGTGTTGCTGATATGTTGTCCAAGAGTAAGGAAAAGAGAAGGCAACTGACACTTACTGAGAATGAACAATATGCCAGAAGATTTACAGATAGCCCAGATACTCCTTACAATAATCATATGAGGTAGGTATTATTATCACATTTTTAGATGAGGAAATTGAAGGTCAGAGAGGTTAAATGTTTTGCCCATGTCAAAGCTAGTAAAGCAGAACTGAAATCATCTTTTGGACTCCAGAGCCCAGGCTCACCTCATCATTCGCTACTGTGCCTCGGGGGCAGCACAAGAACATCACCGAGTGGCATAACTGCTTACCACCTACACAGCTTTAAGGCAAGCCTTTTATCTGACCCAGTCTTGCTAAGATATGATTCTTAAGAGCAATCATTTAGAATCTCTAACCAAGCATATTTTGGGCTCATCCTCTCCCTACTCAGGCCCAACTAAGTTGCTCCATTAGACATTGGCTTCCAACGTTGAGAAGCTCAGGATGATCCCATTCATTCAGGACTCTTTTGGTTCACTTAGTCATTCACTTAGTCTTCCATTTATTCACCCATTCAACAAATATTCACTGCATACTCAGATATGTCTAACAATCAAAGAATTAAAGAAAAGGAATGTGTTGACTTTCAACTATTGCCAAACAGTCATTAAGACCTCATTCAGTCTTTTAGGTCTTGCCTATTCGTCCAGTTGAATTTTCCTGGTGCTCTTCATCAAGATGGCTTTGGTTTCTACAACAGAGGTAAAGGGTGTAGGACTTTTATTTAGTTATTGAATTTGATGCTTTCAAACCACACAGCTCTAACTGGCACAGCTTCTGCTTCTGTTTTAGGTTCATGTGAAATAGTTGATTCCTTCTGGATCAGCTCAGACCCCTCCTTCCTTTGTCCCCTCCGTTTTCCTTTTCTGCAAGCAGCCCCTCCCTCTATCCACCTACTATTTTAAAATCAATGATGAGAACTATCTCAACTCCTCTGGATAATCTCAGAGGTACTGCATGTTAAAATGGGAACATAGTAAGCATAAAATTAATAGCTTTAGGTAAGCAATTTGGGACAAACTAGGTAAAGTGATTCCTGTATGAATGCCAAATGTGTACTCTGTTTACAATAGAACTTCTGAGTCATACCAAAGAGAAACACGTCTGATCTCAGGGTGATTTACATCCTCAGTCAGCACATGCATTTCCATCTGATTCATACTACATGCTTTGTTTTTCAGTTGCCAAGTGAGTAGTAAAAATTTGAGCCCCACATTCCTCGAAGAGTTACTTCATCTCCCTTCATTTTCTATAAAACGATGGTGCTGAATTAGAAATAATGTACTAATAAATGAACACTTTTGCAGAATTTTACAGTTCACTCCCTCATAATTATCTCAAAACAATTCTTTATGAGTTACCCTTGTCCCCATTTTACAAATAAAGCAATTAAATCTCGAGAGGTGAAGAAAACTCTCAGGTCCCACAGTGTGTAAGTGATGTAATCAAAGCGCAAATTCAGACCTTTTTATTGAAATCTCATAATTTCCACTACATTCCACCATTTCCAAATGATCTTCATGTCCTCTCTCAGGAGTTGGGGGTGGCATGGGCTGCAGAGTTGTCTGGGGAAAGGGGTGAGAGTCATGCATTAAAGACTGCAGCAAGGGCTGTCTAAAATGGGAAAGACAGTAGGCAAAGACAAATGCCATGGAAAGGTGCCTCTGGAGGAAAGGGGTAGAAGACTGGGAAGCGTCAGAGGAGAAGCTATCCTAGGAGAAGTTCATACAGAATAATTGTTCATGTGAAGTTTATGTTTCATATCCTATAATAGTGGAACAATTTTTCTTTTTAATCCACATTTTAACAATATTTTAATCACCTTGATTCATAAAATATTACCCAGGGAATTAAAATTTGATAAAACTTCCCTTTTGTCAAAAATATAATCTCTGAAATTATAGCCATTTCCTAAATTCAAATTGAGAAGTAATTCTTTTAAAGAAAAAGAGAAGTTCTCATTTCTTCCTGTGGTTCTGGATGTTTAGAAGCAAGTTTACTTGAAAGCTGAATTTACCTTAAAAGTAACTTACCATTATTTTTAGGATAGAGGTGGGGTGGAGAAAAATGAGGAAAACTTAGTGGGTAGATATTTTCTTTGCTACTAAAGGGTGTGAGAGGCCAGAAAAATTCCTTGGCAGAAAGTGTCCTTGGGGTGGCCCTATGTGATATTGGGGGGAACAAGAGGAAAAATAAGCCCTAGTCTCATGGATTATCCCTATAGATCCAGTAATAGCAAAGAACTTTGAATTCAAGGTAAAGGTAGAGAGTGGAACAGAGATTTGCAGCAAAAGTGAGATCTGAGAGGAAGAGAGGGGAAAGATCCCCTCTTGGATGAAGATGCACCTTTTGGTGAAAGACTGGGGAATTTTCTTTGCCAGATGCCCTGTTAGTGAAGGTACTAGTGATATAATCAATTCTGATTTATTCTGTAGTGACTTTACTCTTCTTGTTAACACCAGGCAATCAATTCACCCAGTTCTGAATGTTTAGATTTCTCTCCTTTCAGTTCTTTTCCTATCAATTCTATTTTCTCCAGGTATAAAGGTATGGAGTTTAGGTTTTATCATTTGCCTCAAGACCAGCCTGTCCTGATGACTCATATAGAAGGACATCCTTTAAGAGTGACTGTAGCATATTCTCTTTTAACCTAGTTAAACTTTCCAAGAATTTTACATTTCCTTTCAATTACTTTTGGTAAGTTTCTTCCATGTAGTTGATATCTGAGTGAAAACTTCTGCTCAAAGCAAAAGAACTATAAAAAAAAATCCAATAATTGTTCTCCAAGGAAATCCACAGAGCTCAAGACGTGGGCTCACATGTTCAGGCAACACTGCCACACCTTTTACAGCTTCTCTGGGAGAAACTCTGGGACAATTTCAGGGCAAGTCTGTGCTCCACAGAGCTACCTCTGGCTGCTGTGCCCTAGATCACACAGATGCAACAAATCACACAGTACCTTTGTCAGCATTTCACCCAGAACCAAACCCAGTAACCAGAAGTAACCAACGTCATATTTGAAGATTCCAGGATAGCCAGATGTCCTATACAAATGTCCATTTCTTCAAGAGAGGGCCACTTAGAGAGGTAGGAAAGTGCACATGCTAAATGTTTTTTCATTTTCCAAAACTTTTTCCTTATAAGTACATAGTCTGTGTCCAATTTGCTCATTTTGTTGGCACACTATATAAATGAGTCTCTATATAAAATGAAGTTGGGTTTCTGGGGCCCCATTTAATTTCATCTTCTTCCGTATAAGCTGTACCCCTTCACCTGGCCATCTGGCCCCGTGTAGCTAAAGAGAGGCAGAATTCAGCTCTATCTGGAAGAATGTTTTAATGTTTCAAATGGTCTGCAGTGAAATGGACTCTCTCATTCAGAAGTAAGCTCAAGGGCATGGGCCTCACCCAACAGCGCCCCCTATGTCTGAGAGCCAGTGTATGCAACTGACATGACTGCCTCATTCAGAGCAATCCTCTGCCTCATTCAGAGCAATCCTCTGCCTCATTCAGACCAATCCTCTGCCACCAACCCTTACCTTGGGTCTCACTTCCCACCATACATTCCCAGATCTGCCCAACTCTGGGTCTCTGGAATTATCTCACATTTTTAGATATTTCCTCGCTTTCCTGTCTTTTGGTCTTGGTGATTTCTACTGGTTTCTTAGATCCACTCTCCAGACACTACGTTTTACATTTATTACATTATGTTCTTTACATTTTAATTCATGTATTCAATAAATTTTAAATCATTTATTCAATAAATTTCCACTAACTGTATAGAGTATGACAGGCACTCTTCTAGGTCTTGGGGGTACAAAAATGGACAAAACATGCAGAATTCCTCATCCTGTGATACTTACATCAAGTAGGAGACAGACCACAAACAGATGAAAAAGTGAACATATAAAGCAAGGTGGTGATCAACACTAATGACAAAATATAAAATAGAATAAAGAGTTAAAGATGAACGGGCTGAGTATTTTAGACAGAGCGACCAGGAAAGGCCTATCTGATGACGCCGGAGAAAGCAGATGTATGAAGTGGAAAGAGAGATATGTAGGTTTTTGCAAAGCAGGCATTCCAGACTGAGCTAACAGCAAGTGCAAAGGTCCTGAGGTTAAAGTAAGTTTGAGTGTTTGATATGCATCAAGGTTGCCCTCTCTGCCCCAGCTCTCAGGATTCTGGCCAACCATAGCTCAGATCCAATCAGTTTCTATCTTGGGTACATCCGTTATGGTCACCAAAAAGGGGAAGGAATGGACTCTGGTACTGAAAAGGAGAGGCTGGATAGCTTCTCATTATATGGTGTGAAAGGGGAGACCCCAGCACTGAGTGAGTGACCAGGATTCTCACCATCCACACCTCACGTTCTGTGATTCTATGCAAGCATACAGATATGTCTATATCAAATAATCTACTAGTATAACTAAGGAAACTAAGGAACGTATTTAACCAAGAGTGATTAATCATGTTGTCTTCATATTTGAGAAAGGCATATGTTTTCATTAATTCCCAAGCATGTCCATGAAAATAGAATGATGCAGAGAAAGAGGGCTGACATGTATTGATCAAATCCCTCCATTTTCCCACCTCTTGCTATTCTTCAGGTTTCTGTGGTTCGTGGTCTGAACATTCCAACAAAGACCTGATGAAGTTTGGGGGTTACTGACATAATGAGTCATATTTTCAGTTTCTTGGTTTAAGTCTTTTTTTTTTAAAGGGGGTTAATGTGTTATGAAAGAAAATGTGACAATCCAGTAAAGCTTGACATCTAAGTGGTTCTGAGGGCTCTATCAGTTACACATTTTGTGTATCATAAATAATGAATAATAATAGCTACAATTCCCTTAGCCTTTATTATGTTCTAAGCTCTATGTTAAAGCAGGTAATTTATTTAGTCCTTATAAAAATCTCTTTTGAGGGGAGGGGTACTTTTATTATCTCTGTCTCACAAATGAGAGATCTGAGACTTAAACTGGCTTGACATCACAATTTCAGCAAATGGCAGAGCTGGGACTAGAACCCAGCTCCATCTGGCTTCATAGTCCAAGCTGGTAACCCACTATGTAGTGAGTATTTATGCTCCCAACATGGAGAAAAGTCATCAGTTAATATAAGCAAGGTTTCATGCTTTGATTAAAGTTGGCAGGTAAAACGTCCTTATTTTGGAACTCACTCCTTAAAGTTCAAGACAGCAAGAAGCAAAACTGAAAAAATAAACCGCTTCTTACATATCTATAGAAGACCACTCTCCCTAGGTAACATGGGCACCATCGCATCTCAGGATGGTCAGATTGCCTCCTAACTTTAAGGTGTTACTAAAATGGGAGACTATCAGGCCATGGAGGAGGAGAAGATGAAGCTAGGTCTTGGGGATATAAAAATGGACAAAACATACAGAATCCCTCATTTTGTGATGCTTACTTTCTAGTAGGATTCAGACCTGCTGGGGAGGAGCGCGAGGCAGGGAGGAATGCGAGGATGGGGAGGCAGTATCTGCAGCAGCTTGAGGGTAACGACATGTACATAAAGCATGAGTTTCTATCTGCTAGGGATTCACTAGCCAAGCTAGTGTTTGTGAAGTGAGTTTCCTTGCTCTCTCTTCCAGATGTGATAGTTGTTTGGTAGTCAGGTATGACAGAATCAATGCTGGCTTAAAAGGCTGGAAACCAGCCTGTCATCTCAGCCTCTCCAACCACCAGCTGTGGGACCCTGGACAAGTCACTTAACCTCGATGGACCTCAATTTTCTCATCTGGAAAAAGAAAACAACTGTAATAGACGATCCCTTCCAGCAATTCCCTGAAGCAAGGAGAATTTATAGCTGTTGCTATTCATTAAGTTCAAATTAAGTCCCCTCAATTTTTTATCTCTTGCTAGATAGATGCTGAGCTCCAGAAAAGCACATGGTATAATAGGTGGCTCCAAGAAGGAGCTCAGAAAATACGTGTTCATTGATTATATCGACAAAATATACATGAGGACAGATGGCCAAAGGGCTCTAGGACATATCAGCTAAGCTCTATTTTAGGATGGACAGCAGCATTCTTCCTATTCATACAACAGTAAAATTCACCAAATGTTTACTAATCTAAAGAAATTGCTTTCATTTGAAATTATAACAAAAAGTAAATGATAATGTGTAAGGCATAGCCCCACATTTTAAAAGAAATAGGAAAAGAATAACATACGATAATGTTAATGCACAAAAAAAATGGAGGAACATACGTTAAACAACTGACAGTGGTTTTCCCAGAAAGAGGCTGGGATAGAAACATGACTGATTTTTACTTTCTACACCATGCACTTCATTACATCTGCATTTTGTATAACCCTGTAGTACATACATACTTGGTTTAGTTTTTTGATTGCTAAAATGCCCTAATTGTTCCAAACTAGCCTGGCCAAGAAATGTGTCAATCGTTACATGTCAGCCCATGTAAAAAACTAAACCCCAAAGATTTTCTCAAACCTAGAGATATTGCCTTGTTTTACACTGCAGGGGGGAAAAACAGAGAGAGATAATGTTTTTTCCAGTTAACACAAGTGTGAAAGAAAAGGTCTTGCTTTTTTTTTTTCCAGTTCCTGTGACCCCCAGGAGAGAAGGCTGTGGGCTGATTATTAGAGCATTTGAGTGTGTGGGTTTGCCTGGAAGCGACAGCAAGCAAAGACTGGGAGATGGGAATAATGATAGCTTTAGCTCAGCTTGTATAGCTCTGAGCTGAACAGCATTACTCTCAAACCAGATTTTATTTCTTGCTAATTATATTTGATTCATTTGATTGCAGATTTCACTGGACTTAAAATGTTGGAGGTGGGGGTCACTGCTCCACGCTACTCATCAGAAACGTCAATTTAAAAAAGCACCCCAGAAACCCTTGACCATCAGCTGTGCAAATACATTACCCCTCATCGTGGCAGATTTGCTTCAGTAATTATGATCCCCTTTCCCTTGGTCTGTGTCTGGGAGCATTTCTGGAACACTTGATGCCATAATACCCACAGAAAAAGCCCTTTCTCAAGTAATGGAGGTAATATCAAGTATGTGCTTTCGTGTCATGTAAAAACGTATGACATTCACACAAAGAGAGGTATTTATTTCCTGTGTGAATGCATCTCTGCTTTCTGTTGTTATTGATGAATGAGAAAAGATAAATGGACCACAGAAGGAGGAAATGACGGCAGGGAGGGGAGCTGACTGCTGATTTCCCATCCAGCAAACCCAGACAAGTCGCTAAAGCCCTGCACTAAAGCTTCAACGATGGCAGGAGGTAACGGGGTGATCTGTCACCCCAAGCCTTGGAGATTCAGAAGGATGAAGTACATGGGATGAACGCAGTCTCTGAACTCAGACCTGGGTTTGAATCCAGCTCTAGCTTTGAGAGCTTGGGTAAACTAACTCATCTTTCTGAGACTTGGTTTGTTCAGCTGTCAAATGGAAATATGAACACCTGTTCCAGCAGGCTGTAGAAATTAATGAAATAATACATGTAAAGCCCCTTCTAGACTTGATAGTAGTAATTTGGATGGCACTTAACAGATACTCCCTCAAAATTTCCTCTCTTTATCTCTTTTTCTCTTTTCCATTAATGCTTCTTTTCCTTCCTTTCCTATTTTGGGGCAGAAATAGCCAATTTTTTTTTTAATCTTCTGACCTCAAATCTTCAAAATAGGCCAGCAGTGTTATAAGCCCAGATTTGCCAAGTTGATAAGTAGAATGATTTTCTCCTTTTTCTACCTTGTGTCTTCCAAAAACTCTAACATATAGACATATATAAACAACCACATATAAACACTTATAAATGAAGACAATCTCTACATTGTCCCTTAGCCCTGAGATAGACAGATGGATATAGGTAGATAGAGCATCTTTCAACTTTTATTTTTTTCCTTTTGGCCTTGCTTTTATACTGTGATTATAACATTTAGTAATTAACAGATCAGCCAGGTCATGAAACGTTTATTAACAGCGTGTGTCACCATGTTCAATGGTGTTTCCTTTGATATTTTCAATTAGGGCCCATGTGTCCACAGTAACTGCATTCTTAACCCAGTGCTGAAGGCTAGGAACTGGAAGGAGCAGAGTCCAGTCTAGGGTGAGGCCAGAAAGGTACATACATTAGGCACAAAATTTGAAGGGGTGCCCCCAAACTCCATAATCAAGATAAACAATATTTTAAAAAATCAAAATGAATATAAAAAAATCTATGATGAACAAAATCTCAAATTTTTGAGGACAAGACAGGAACCAGCCCTGACCCTGCCTCCTTCAGCTCAGCCTGATCTAGGCCCTGGGTAGACTCTGCATCTGAAATCAGGAGCTGAGGTTCTGGCCCCAGTTCTCACACTAAGCAACATAGCCTCAGACAAGTCACTGAAACTCTCTGGTTCTTGGTCTCCTCATCTTGTTTCACTCGGGAATCTGATCAGAAAATTTCCAGTGAACCTTTGACCTTGAAAATTCTATGATTTTCTATAACATGAAGCTGCATTGTTAGGGCATTGTCAACGACTCAAAAGGACAAGACTCATTCACTGTCAGTCATTCAATCCAAAATGAATTACAATCAATCCAATCAATTACTATGTGACAAGCGCTATGTTAGGTGCTGAAAATACAAACACAGAAATACACAGAAAGGGAAGCCAACCCTAGTGCCAAAAGGTCAGCACAACTTTCCCTAGGAAGTGACTTTGACCTAAAAGGACCAAAGGAGTTTCAAGCAGAGGACGGCAAGTAGAAAATTTCAGAAAGAGAGAATAGCGTGGCCACAGACCTAAAGGTGAAAAGAAAAATCTCAGCCTGGGAACTGTAGTAAGTTCAACCTGGCTGAAACCTAAATAGGATGTATGAAACAAAGATCAGTCTTTGATTACTGAACAATAATAAAAGTATTTGGCAGAGTGTGATGCAAAGAATTATAGTCAAACAAATGCAAACGGTTCTGGTCAAACCTAAATTCCAGTCACTGCCCTGTTGCCAGCTACCTGGATGATGGGGCTCCTATATCCACTGGGGACTCCATTTTAGAACACAGTAAAAACTTTTCTACGAAGAAGAAGGGCTTTTAATTTCCAAAGAATGACGCAAACCTCACATTTGAGATATTTAGAGTTTATATGCCTGGGTACCAAAGCAGTAATGTAATTAATGCATGTAGTCACTTCCCTGAAAACAATTCGCTAAACAGCTAAGTAGTTGTTGTGTGATGCCCGTGAGCCTGAAGAATGCGAGGACCAGCCTGAAGTCAAGCAAACTTTCATCTTCCCCAGACAGGCAGAAGGAGGTGGCAACTAGGCTAAAGTGATAGGTGGACACACCCAGCACAAGTCTACCCCACCCAGGCTTACCACAGTGAAGCCAGTCTGCTCCTGCCATATTTTTGTCAACTGGTTTAATTCCTGCAGTTAGGAAGCTAGGATTAAATCCAGCTCTTTATTAACCAACCAAAATAATTTTTTAAGCAAATACTGAGGCACACAATCTCTACAGCTCTGAGCATAGAGTCAAAACTTCCGTTTTCACCTCACTGTTGTCACAGATAATACCTACCATTTATTAAGCACTTACTCTATCACACATAATACCTATCATTTATTGACCATTTACTAGGTTTACAAATATTAACTCATATAATCCCCCCACAGTTCTCTGTGATGGGTTAAGATGGTTATCTCCATTTTTAAGAGCGGGAGGAATTTGAAACACAGACAAGTTAACTATGTGCACAAGGTTACATAGTTGAAGTTGCAGAATCCAAATTCAAATAGAACCTGTCAAACTCCAGAGTCTGCTGTCAGCCACCATGCTACATAAACAAGGTTCGTCACATACGTGCTCAAATGACATCCTCAGAATGTGGCACTCAGAGGCTCCTTAAGCTTCCAGGACACTCAAGGGTCTGAATTCTGGGCTTTGGTAAGCATCTCTGTCATCTAGTTCTGGGGGAGAAGAGCACTCCCCCATCTGTCCTCAGGTCCATCTTTCCATGGTCTTGGAGAGAAGCATCCTTCCTTCTCCATCTCTTCTCTCCTGATATCATCTCCCACAACTTTTGCCTCATCTGCTCCCCCTTGATACAAACAGTACTTGAGGTTCACTGCACCTTCTCCCTAAGGTCTCCTAACCCTGCCCCCCACCCAACTTCATAAACACTGGAAGGTACGCCTTGCCTGGATTTTCCTACCTCCCACTCCCCACTGGACTCCCTGAAACATGGCTTCTGAGCAAGTGCTGTACGAAAATTGCTTTCTAAATGGTCACTGGTGAACTCCTCCTCATTGTCTTTTTTCAGTTCCCTGCTTTCAATCTTTTCCACCTGTTCACACTTAAAATCATCCTGTTAATTTACACCTTGGATGAGGGGAAACAGTTTGTAGGATGATTAAAACGTGCTTGGAGATCTGATCCTGCCACTTCGTGGCCTGGTCATCTTGAACAAGCTATGGGAATCTCTCTGTCTCTGCCGCCGTGGCTGTCAAACAGAGAAGGGGACGGCCGGAGGCGTGAAGATTAATGGAGATTCCATAAGGAGGCACTCTCCCAAGGCCCACACGCAGGTAGGATTGTTTCTGTGAAGTTTGACCACCTTTCTCATGGTTCTCTTAGGCTTTTGTTTCATGTCAGTTCTTTTCCATCTCGTCCGAGTACCTGTTTCTCTCCTTAATCCCTAAATTTTGCTAAGTGCTGAGGTTTAGTCTTTGGCTCTATGGCCTCCTGCTCTCCCGCCTTTTCCTTAATAAAAACAGTGGTTAGTATTGACTATGAAATCATGACATGCTAGAATCTATACCGTATTTTCCAGGATGTTCTGGTGTCACCCCAAAATTAGTTCCCCACAAAAGAGCATTGAGCCTTTTACTTTTCCGAGCTACTCTCCCTCCCCATTCCTCTGCCACTGTCCATCCAGCTACCAAAGTTCAAACCCAAAGTGCTACCTTTGATACTCCTTCTCTTTTACCACTGCAGTCAACCTGAAAACAAAATCTCATGTTTTATCCATTCTGATATCTCTTATTGGGATTTTGGTGTGATGTCACAATGCTGCTTTCTTACTGGCACTTCATGGGACAATTTTCATAGAGCCTCCCTGGGTCATTTTGTCACTGATCTCCCAAATGTCAATCACTTTGGGGAAATGGAAGCCATGATTTAGCTTCTACTGCTTGAATGCAGGAGTCATCACTTCACAACTGGAGTTCTCATTCACTGATTTAGTCATTTGTTCCACAAATAGTTGTTGAGTCCAGACTCTGTACCAAGCCTGTGTTGAATCTGGGAAATGCAGCTGTGACTGCCTTGCCCCCCAAACCCAGGAAAGAGAGTTTAACAAGTGAATACAAGGCAAGTAGAGGGTGGTATGGGAGCAGACAGCATGGGCCCTTCTTAGATTAGTGAGGTTTCCTTTCTCACTTGTCTCCTCTCCACCCTCACTGCCACCATCCTCATCATCTCACACCTGTATTTGCACTATAAGCTCCCTGCCTCCAGTCTCACCACCTCCAATCCATCCTCCACACATCACAGCCATCTTTCTCATATGGAAATCTGATCATGTCTCCCAACCTTTAAACTCTCTCTTGGCCTTTCAGATAAAACTGAAGCTCTTTTGCTTGGTATATTTCCCTTCACAGTTGATTGCTGCTTATCTCTCTAGCCGGATGGTTTGCTCCTCCACAGGGCTAAGAACCCACAGCTCTCACTGCAGCCACACAAGACAACTTCTGGTTCTCTTATATATATATTTTTTTCTGCCTGGAAAGCCCTTCTCTTCATGGATTCTGAGACTTAGCTCACCTCAGCCACCCTAAGAAACCGTCTTGATCTTTTTCCTCTCCTTTAGATGGATGTCACTCCACCTCCCCACCCCAAACACACAGTTTGTGCTTCCATAGCATCTGGGGCATATCTTTATCCAAACACTAACCCCACGGCATTAGTTGTTAATTAATGTTGCCTAGTTGCTGTCATCTCACTGTCCACACTCTGGCAGCCGGTGCTCTAGCCACATGGGATGACTCAGTTACCCCAACACATAGGGCATGTGCACACATTTCCTCCGCCTGGAATGTCCTTTCTAGCCTTCCTTCCCTGGTAAAAGACTTCATTTTTCACAAACATCTCAAAGACCATCCGGTCAAATCCACCAGGGGAAGAAAAACAATCACTTACACATCTGAACTATCCGCACTTGATTTACCCTACAATCATAACAGTTAATCAGACTGCAGCATTGTTAGCTAAATACCTGTTCCCCATCGTTGAAAGCTGGGACTGTGTTTTACTTCCTTAAGTGCATGTGTGTTTTTCCTCACCAGCCTCCAGCACATAATAAGTGCTGATGCGTTTTTTCTGAATTTTGAGAGAAGCCTAGAGGGAGGATGGAGTATATAGAATGTGAGTTACAAGCTTACAGGACAGGACAAACCTATCTTACTCTCTCATTTCACATGTGTTAATTCTTCTATTCACAACTAGATTATAAACACTTTGAAGGCCAGAATGATGTTGTACCATTTTATATGAACTCCAACGCTAAATATGGGATAGGCTGTCAATAAATACTTGAAAATAGAATCTGAATATAATCACAATTAATTGAACTTGCAGATGCAAGAAGAGGAAATATAAAGAGGGAAAATAGAGCTCTAGTAAAAAGCAAACAATAATCTTGATCTTTTCTTGCCAAGTTTTGCAATGAAAATGATGTGAATATTCACCATGAAATAAAAAGGGACATATGCTGACAATTATATTTAAACCCCCATTATGCCAATTTCTTGAAAATATTTCTGGAAGGGTATTTACTTCACTAGTTGTTTGAAAAAAGAAAAAAACCTTTCAGATGTCTATCTTACTGGATGCTTTTTAAAAATCATAAAAGTGAAGCTGTTTTAATAATCTGCATCCTTTTCCAAGTCCCCTCTTTTTTTTCTTTCTCAAAAACTTCACTTTTGACAATGTTGACTTATGAGTCAAGTTCTCTCTCATAAGTGAACTTTCTTAATTAACCTCAACTATATCATGCTTTCTCCCACTTCAAAGAAGTTACAAAATGCTAAAAATTAAAATTTAAAAATGTCCCCAGAGCAGCAGAGAGATGGCCTCCTCATGTCATCTTAAAGAGAACACTCTCTTTCAACCCACAGTCACAAATACTGGATCTGAGCTTCTAGCGTTTTCTTCTATCAGCATCAGCTTGGCTTCCAGGTTCCCCACACACTTCTCTTACAAATCCAAGGCTCCTGAGGTACAGAACCCCCCAAAATATACCTGTCTGCCCATCCCACCTTCCAGGTATGAACAAAATGCCAAGACAGAGAAACTTGCATACATGGCATTTTCTAGACTTAATGAACTAATCTGTGATTATTCTAAAGGTTAGCTCAGGAATAATCAATTCTTTTATACTCCAGATGTGACATTCCAGAAATCTCCAAATTAGAGACCCACCTGATCAATAAAAGCCACCAATCACAGGAGAAGTAGGAGAAGGGGTACAGGAATTCAGTGAAGACTGCAAGGGTACCTTGCTTCCCACTCGACCTCTCCTTGTCTCAATTGGCCTCTAGTCACTCCTCCCCTAAATGGCCATCATCTGTCCCTCTTCCAGTCCCCTTTGTCCCAGTCCTGGACTCCTCACACGCTGACCCAGTCTCTGCTGATTCAAAGGACCTTTAGATTTGAGGCAATTCCCAGGTGCCAGAGGCTCTCTGCACTCTGAAACCCCGCCACAATGGAACTGGCATTTTAGGGAATCCTTTTCCCGGGACCTCTTCCCTGGGACCGAAGAGATGTCCAGAACGGTGCCTGTCCACCAGCTAGATTATCAGGCTGCAGAGAATGTCTCCCACGGAAGAGGCCAAGAGGAAAACAATATCCCCACAAAGAAAAATAACCCAGAATCCTTCACATATTCCACATGTGTGTGTTTGTGTCAAAAAACCCCCGGGCAAAAATAAAGCCCCAGCTTCCCTCGGCTGCAGCCACCACAGCAGCCCAACCCAGCTCCCAGTGCTGCTGCCTCTGTGCGAGCAAAGACAGCACCTTCCCGGGGGAAGAGAGATCACGGCGCCCAGCGTTTCCAGGAGGTGATTATGACAAACCTTTTAGTAACTCATCATTCATCCTCACACTGACCCGAGGCTCACCCCGGCGCCTGTGGCACTAGCGCTGAATGAGAAAGCCAAAGGCTACCCCTCAATTCTCCAGGTGACACCCACCCACCCCCAACTACGATGCGCCTAGGATGCGGGGTGGGAGAGGCGGAAAGGATGACAGCTGCCCACGCCTGAGGGAAAATCAAAGGCACAGCTTACAGCTAAGGGTGAGAAATCCCAACCCCCGCCGGGGCGGGAGGACTTGGCACCAGCTACCTGCAGGGCGCCCCCGCCCGCACGCCGGCTCCCATCGTAGCCCGGAAAGCAGCCAGGAGGGTGGAACGGGACGGAGGGAGCCTCCACGCCCCCTTTGTCTCCACGTTTCCCAAATGACAGGGGGAAAGTTTACGAACTGGGAGGGTGCAGTTTTCCGCTGGTTCAATCTGACACCTCCCTTTCTGGGATCGCCGTCTCCCTCTGCATTGCCCCGGCGCCGCCTTCATCTGCACCTTGATGCCCGCAAGCCGGGTTTGGGCCACCTGCGCCGCCGCTTCCGGCAGCGAACCTGCCCCCTGCAGCCCGGGCGTCCCGGAGCGGCCCGCGAGCGCGGGCGCCCCACTCACCTCTTGCTCGGAGCTATCTCCTGTGCGCCCTACTGGGCCATCCGGCTCCTGGGAGCGAGCTGCATTCAGGCAGTGGCTGGAGACACGCTCCCCGGGCTCTGCTGCATTCTGCCTGCGTGGGAGATCCAGCCAGCGAGCGCGCGGTGCGGGCGTGTACGAGTGTGTTTGTACGAGCGTGTGTGCGTGTGTGTGTGTGTGTGTGTGTGTGTGTGAGAGAGAGAGAGAGAGAGAGTGTGAGTGCGCGCGCGCGTGGGGTGGGGGTGTGCTGGATCACCGATCCGCCTCGGCGCCCATTCCGCGCTCTGCCTCCTCGTCCGCCTCCTCCTTGCGCGGCCGCTTGCACAGGGTCCAGGTTTCAGGATCTCCTGTTTGTTTAATGAAAGGAAGGAGCAAAAGGCTGGCGAGGGAGGGGGCGGGGGGGGGGGGCAGGAGAGGCGGGGGAGGGCTCCGGGCTGCGCATGCTCAGAGGGGGACCCTGGGTGCTTACTCCCGAGCGCAGGCAGAGAGGAGAGCGAGCTAGGGGTGGGAGGCGAGCTAGGCTGCGGCCCCCCCCCGGAGTCGCAGGGGCCCGGCGGAGTTCCGGGAAGGCAGCTGGGAAACCCAACTGCAAAGGTGTTCCTTGCGCGGGGACTCCCTGGCGCCCGCGGTGCGGGAAGCTGGTAGCGGGATACCGACTCATCCTAGGAGACAGCTTCAGCTGTGAGTCCTCGCAACGCCGGGCTCTGCTCTCCGTGTATTTTTAGTGCTTGCGCCGGGGTTCCTGTGGACCGCTGTGTGGCCTCTGCGCGGCGAGGGACCCGGGTGCGTCTCCCCGGGAGCGTGTCCCCGGTAGTTCACGAGGAACCATAGGCAGTAGGTCAAACCTGAACTAAAACGAGTTTCCTGGTCTGTGCTTCTTTCTTACCCCCTCCCAACTTCTACTCTGTGAAGAGCAGAAAAGGCAGCTGTCCACTCGGGTACCAAAACAGGTTTGCTGGGGCGAGGGCGGGGAAAACACAAAAACCCTCTCCCAAGAACAAAGCGGAAGTGGAAGGAAGGTGAGTGCGGAAGGCTCCATACTCAGCCTCCTTTGGTGTCAGGGTTAGATGGAGGAGACATTGCCCTATTCAAGAAGGCCAAAAGAACAATAGAGCCATTGTCCCCCTTGCCTCGAATGCCGAAGCAATTCTTCGCAAGTGGGGATTCTGGCTACTTGGTGAAGTGGAAGAACTGTGAAGCTGAAGACAGCCCAGTGAGAGAACCCGAGCCCGCTGTGGCGATGGAGCAGTAACCTGAGGCCCGGTGAAGAGCTGGGGGAGAGGCTTTGCGAGTAGAGTGGAAACTCTTCTTGGTGAGATTGTTCTATGAACAAAACAGGCCGGTGGTGAGGATCCATTCAAGAGCTTCCGAATTCAACTTCCTCCCTGTTTGATCACTGTCTTTCTTCCCATTTTCTCCCCTACAGAAGAAAAGCCATCCCAAGCAGGGAACTCCCTGTAATGATATCAGGACCTCCTGTTTGTTCATTTTTGCTCCCTCCAGCAAAGGACTACCTTTTGGTCACCCTAGCGTTGGAGGGATGGAAGACAGCCTACTCTGTGCTAACCTTTTTCAAGCTTTCATTAAAGATCACCTCTGAGCACCTCCTCTACGCAGAGCAGGCGAGCAGATGCCTTACTGCTGAACTCTGACCCCGTCCCATTCATCTTCCCAATAATAATGCCAAGTGACACTAGAACAGCAGGACAATTAGATCAAACCCTAGAGCACACCCGAAGGAGAGAAAATAGCGTGTCTAAATACCATCAACAAAAGCAAAGTTTAGGAGAAAAGATATAGAAGAAAGGAAAATAAGGAAGAGAAAGGGAACGTTTTAAAAAGTGAGAGTATCCTGAGTGTTAGTGGCTGGTTCCTTCTCTCAGGAGTCCCTTGAAAGGAGCAGAATTGCAGCATCTCTTTGCTTAAAGGATAGTGAGTCTGGGTCTCTATCCACCAGGTAAGGGAGATCAGGTTCTCCTGAAAAGCAGTGAAGTCCCCAGAATGAACCTCTCACTGTATTTGGGGCTCCTACTTCCATGCCTGTTTTTCCTCAGGCCTTCCCCTTGGCACCAGGCTTCTTGGAAGGCATCCAAGACAGATCTGCTTATTACCGCTTTCCCTTCAGAACGGTGAATAGCGTTCACCGGAATTTCAGGGTGTTGGCATTGGCAGGGCCTCAAGGCAGGAAAGCCATTTTCCCTGCCCTGGTCTCCTTTAAGACCAAGGTGAGTGCGGGTTCTGAATCCAAGAAGTGGGTGGACCTGGAACAGGAAGGTGGGGCCTGGGTGAGTGCAGGTCTCAACTTGGCAGCTCTGTCACTAGAGACAGTACTGAGGCCCTGCCTCCAGCCACGGTTTAAGTGGCCAGTGCCTGGCCAGGGAGCACACTCTCCTTTGAGCCCTGCCTTGGGTGAGGAGGAAAGGAACGCCACTCCCCTCGATGCCTGGGACACTGTCTTGACCACCTCAAATCTCCAACAAGGTCAAGGAGATTTAGAAATTTGGAATTGCAAATTAGGTGGAATCTCTTTGGTGCTGCTAGAAGAGGGAAAGTAGCAGTTGGGGAAGAGATTTTTACTACCCGAGGAGAGTGGGGGAAGCACCTTGGACACTAAATGAGATGACGCACGTAAAACACCTAACGCAGTGCTTATCACATAGCAAGCTCTCTGTAACTTTTATTAACTTGGTGGTTAACATTTTCATTATGATGATTTTCTTTAAAAAGCTGATGAGTTTTTTTTCCCCCAAACTTAAACAAATAAAACAAATGAAAGCCAACTGCCTTCCAATTTTCTTTTTGACTTCCTACATTGCCCTGTCACCCATCACCCTGAGCACGGATGTATTCACATCCATGAGATGAAAAGCAAGTGCTAAAGCTGTGTGGCAGTGTGAATGGTTAATAACCTCACCCCTCCACACTCAGGTCCAGACACAAGTGCATTTTCAGTAACACGCCCCAAGCACTTTTTGCCACTTATACCTTACAGGGATTAAGCAGTTGGGTCTCTGGCTACAATGCCCCATTGACATTGGCTCACCAGGCTTTGTTATTTCCTTTCTTTCTTTCTTTTTTTTTTTTTTTTTTGCCTTCCTTCTAATTTTAGCTATCTAATGTGTTACTCCTCCTAGGTAACAGAATGCCCGAAGCCAATTAATATGCACACATCTGCAGATGGTTGTGAGGGAAATTAATGGTAAGAATATCAGAGGCTGCAGGTATTTTCAATGCCCCTTAAATTCTGATTCCAGACTAAGCATTCATCCTCCTACCCAGTGGACAACTCCTAAACTTTGCACCTCTCTCACCAACAAACAAACATGTCTAATGGCCTCACCTCCTATATCAATAAAATAACAACCCAGTATTGTTGTCTGGCTGTGAGTGAATTTTTTTCTTGGAGAGCTAGCTATTTTATTTTAAAAAGAACTAGCAGTTCAAAATATAGCATCAATACAAAAAATTCAAAATAAATAAAAGCCAGTAATAGATACAATGTTTGAACATAAAACTCTCTAGAACTATGGATGCTGTAGTGATAGCTCAGTTCTTAGAAAATTAGATGAAAGTAATTCCATTAGGTGATGTATTCATGAAATAATGTAACAACTCTATGGTGATGCAGTATGTGTGTAAGCTGTGCTCTGAATATTGTCTAATAATTATGAAACAGTGTTTGCATTTGACTTGTGTTCCCACTATAATATTGGTTATTTTCAAATACCACCCTAATAAGACAACTAGATTTGTAATTTTTTCTTCTTATAGAAATGCCATAGACAGCAGTCTTTTTTGGTTCAGTAAAAATGTTCAGCTATGACTAAAAGGGCTAGACTAGTGATGTACCATTATGAGAGTCCAGATTTTTCCACGAAAATCAAAAACTATTACAACACTTTCCCCATAACCCTTTCCAAGTACTCTTATTGCCATTCTTAACACATCAAGTCCTTTATTACATATGACTTGGCCCCACCTTGGTTGGTTATGAGCCATAAAAGGGCAGAGGTTTATTTCTTTTTTATTTTGCGGATTCCTCATGAAAATAAGCAAAGTGGTATATGTTCAGTAAATGTTGAAAGAGTGAATGAATAAATACATAGCCAAAAATAAATTTCTGGGGATAAAATGTCAACTTTGAAAAAGGCTCCCAAGTACATGGCACTTTGTACTCCTCATAGACGATGAAGTCAAAAGACAATTTTTTAAGGTTTTGTGTGTGATTATCTAAAAATGGGAGTTGGATGAGAAAGGCAAAATAGCTTTCTAGACACAGGTTTTATCCCCTTGGAAACATATAAATCAAGCCCATTTTAATTTTTCTGGTTCAGAAAAAGAATGCATTTTGGTTCAAAGTGTATTATTATTCAAAGGATAGCTTCATGCTGGCCAACCTAATCCAGCCAGAATAATGTTCTAATGGATTTAACTTTCCCCCAAATAGGATGAAATAGTTAAGGCAATAGTGCTTAGAACTCTCTTTCTCTTCAAAAGAAATCATTCAAAAAATGAAAAGAACCACCTCCAGGATCTCACCCCCGACACTTCTATCATTACTGTCTTGAGTGAAAAGGACCAGTAGGAAGTTGGTTCTGTTTCCGTGGAAGGGAATCTAAGGATGGGGAGGGGGTGGGGAGGAGGGAGACTAAACTATAAAAGGTCTCAGCTCTGATCACAGCTCCCCTGAGCCAGGGGTAGGAGAACGGGAGGACCAGGTGATTGGTGTCATGGTTACCTTTTCTCTTGCATTCCTGCACCTTGTAAGAGTTTCTTGAGAATGGTCTCAGAGAGGGAGAAGGAAAGATCCCAAGCAGAAGCTGCAGCCCTTTATAACCTAGTCTCAGAAGGAACACATCATCACTTCTGCCACATTCTGTCAATCACACAGGCTACAATGGAACTCTCTTAGTTTATCTTCATTGGAGGGGACTCTATAGTTCTTGCTGGGACCATGACTGATTTTAAGATTTTTTTTTCTTATTTATGGACTCATATCACCCATGCTGAACCTAATGCTTGTTGCTACTTCATCAGCTCTGATTCCTGGGTTCCCCCATATACCATGATTTGGATTCTGAGTCATTACTCTTCATATGGCCCAGCCCCCAGGACCCATGCACTTTTGTTGCTGGGAATTCTACCTAGTTCTCCATGGCCTCACAAGTGGGACCCAGGCACCTATTACTGATTTCCCTACTCTTTGGTTCCACCCATGGTGCCATCATTAGGAATTAGGAATTGTTAGAATCATGACTCTACCTCCTTTGTACTTCATTCACTGTAGACATTCCACTGCTAGCAATTCCTGTCTGCTGATCCTGCCCCAATCCAGGAAGGCCTTGTCTGCCAGAGCCCATCAGTTTCTCTTCTTCAGTTGTCCTGTGCGGCCAACATGGAACCCTTCACTCTCAGTAATACTAGCATCTTCATTTTTCTCATCTGTAAAATGAATGGTCTAAATAAATCTCTCAATCATTACTTATTAATAGTCTAGCTCAGGATCAACCAACTCATTCTGAAAAGAACCGGACAGTATATAGTTTAGGCTTTGAGGGCCATGTGATCTCTGTCACAAACTACTCAACTCTGCAATCACTGACAGTGCATAAAAGAATGAGAATGGCTGTGTTCCAAATTTTTTCTTTCTTTCTTTCTTTCTTCTTTTTTTTACAAGACAGGTGGTGTGCTGGATTTGGCCCACAAGCTAGAGTTTGCCAACCTTGAGTCTAATTCTTCATTTTCTGCCCTTCACCTCTGTCACAAGAATGTGTCAGGTAGAAGGAACCTGGAGAGTCCTGCTTTCTGTTCTGCTGGGAGGAGAATAATAAAAGACGTGAAATTGGTGCAGGAAATCTAAGTCCACTGGCAGTTTAGGGGATCCTTGTCAGCGTGGCTTTCACACTATCTTAAGAAAACACTTTGAAAATTATTTTTTTCCTTTTCTGTAAAGCAGTTGGCCGTGTTTTCCACAGGGAACAGTGGCAGCAACAGTAACTATACTATTTTTAGCCTCAAACTGACTTGTGCCGCCCTAGAAATTTAATGAGAGGAATATTTTAAAAGAAAATGGAAAAAAAAAATAATAGCATGAGCACAATACGCCTGCCTGTGAAAATAGGGCAGGTAAATATATTCTAATTATGACTGGCACCTTAGAAAAACTGCCTCTCCAAAGATAAATTCAACCCCAATAAGAAAGAATACCTTCTTATGGAAGTCCCAATAAAGGAGCAACGTCTCTACTAAGTTGAACTTACACAAATTTGGCTGCTGGCTGAGCATTTTTACACATTCAGCCCAGAGTCACGAAGTTCAGCCTATCAAAAAGCTTCACTCCCCCAGAGCAATCTACAGACTCAATGCAAACCCCGTCTGTATTCATTTGCTGGGGCCACAGGCTGGATGGCTTAAATAACAGAAATTTATTTTCTCCTAGTTCTGGAAATCAAGGTGTTGGCAGGGATGGTTTCTTCTGAGGCCTTTATCTTTGGTTTGTAGATGGCCATCTTCTCTTCGGTCTTCACATGGTCTTCCCATGTCTGTGCCCTAATCTCTTCTTTTAAGGACCACAGTCATATTGGATTTGGGCCCACCCTGATGACCTCATTTTAACTTAATTACTTCTTTAAGCTTCAATCTCCAAATACAGTCACATTCTGAGGTACTGGGCGTTATGATTTCAATATGGGAATTTTCGGCTGACAGAGCCCATAATACTATCAAAATCCTGGTGGTGTTTTTACAGAAATAGAAAAATCCATCCTAAAATTCATGTGGAATCTCAAGGGATACCAAATAGCCAAAACAATCTTGAAAAAGAACAAAGTTGGGGGTCCCATTCTTACTGATTTCAAAACCCACTTCAAAGCTACAGTAATCAAAACAGTGTGATCCTGGCATAAAGATAAACATATAACCAATGGAATAGAACAGTGAGCCCAGATATACTCACACGTATGGTCAAATGATTTTCGACAAGGATACCAAGACTACTCAGTGGGGAAGGGCAGTCTTTTCAACATATGACGTTGAGAAAACTGGACAGCCACAAGTAAAGGTTGGACCTTTACCTCACACTATACACAAAGTAAACTCAAAATGAATAAAAGACCTAAACATAAGATCTTAAACTACAAAACTCATAGAAAAAAGCAAAGGAGAAAAGTTTCAAGACACTGGATTTGGCAATGATTTCTTGGGTATGACACCAAAAGCACAAGCAACTAAAGAAAAAGTGAATAAACTGTGCTACAGTCCAGTTAAAATCTTCTGGACATCAAAGGATACTATCAACAGAATAAAAGGGCAACCCATGGCCTGGGAGAAAATATTTACAGATAAATAATCATATATCTGTTAAAAGGTTAATATTCAGGACATATAAATAACTCCTATAGTCTGACAACAGCAAAACAACCCAATTCAAAAATGGGCAAAGAACGTGAATAGACGTTTCTCCAAGGAAGATAAATAACATCCCATGTGCCAATATTTCATATGCCGATATGCACATGAAAAGGTGCTCAACAGAGCTAATCATTAAGGCAATGCAAATCAAAACCACAATTATAAAGATAAGAAGCAATAGATAATAAAGTGTGACTTTCATGGGAAGAGAAGAAAACACACTAAAATTATCACATCACACCCACTAAGATGGATATTATCAAAAAGAAAAAAAAAACAGAAAATAACAACTGTTGGTAAGGATGTGGAGAAACTGGAACCCTTGTACACTACTGGTGGGAATGTAAAATGATGCAGCCACTACAGAAAATAGTATGACAAGTCCTCAAAAAATTAAAAATATCAATTATCATGTGATCCAGCAATTCCACTTCTGGGTATATACCTGGGGATGTCATCCTGGGTGTACACCTGGGAAACACACGAGGTAAGAAAGTCACTCATTCTTACTTTAAGTTAACCAATATGTACTAAATGTGTGGTGCCAGTGTAATCAGAGAATTTGAGGTCAAGAATTCCAGATAGAACTCTGAGGAAATGATACCTAATATTCTGACTGTGTATTTATGTCATTTTAAAATTACAAATGTATTTGTTAAATAACAATTCCATGAAAGATATAAAGGAAATGCCTTGAGGACTTAGCTAAAAATAATCTTAAGGTATTACTGGACTAGCACAGTACAATTGTAACCATCTAACTTTGATGTAGACATGAGTTATGACATAAAATCATTTGATTAAACTTTTTAGGAGTATGTCTCCTAGTCCTTGGACCATCCCAGAGCCCCAGTAACTTGTAATTGACACATTAACCCACCAAAGTGCCTACACCAGTCTTCTGACAGGGAAAACTCAAGAAGATCACTGAACTATATACCAAACTATACAAATCTCTTCACAAAATACCAATGATAATTAACATCATCATCAATATCATCAGTAGATAATCTACATCAGAACTAGTCACAGTTAGTCTACACTGCTTGGTAAGCCAATGATTCAGTGAGGTAACTATTATCCATTATTTTGGCTTGCAGTATTCCCTCTTTGACCAGTAATGGTATCCATATTTCCTTCAAGAATCCACCATTCTTCAACTACTAATACATGTGATTTGGGGGTGAAAAGCCTCTCCCACTTCCAAGCATGGACACAGAACCCTGACCTACTTAATCAGAATCTCCCATTGCCCTAGACATGCAGTATCTCAGAGATAGCAAATGATCCAAACCAGGAAAATTAGATTAAAATCCAGGACTTTTGCTGACAGGGAATAAAATGTCTCCTTTTACCGGGGATACTAAGCATTTAAAATGTTCCAAGCCTAGGAATGCCAGGAGAAAGACCTTTGCATGTTTTTAAATCCCTCAGCCTAGCCATGCCTTAAAGTATTACCAGACTTTTCAGTTACTTAAGCAATAATTTAGTTTTGCTTAAGGCACTTTAAATTAGATTTTCATTCCCTGGCCCCACTGAAAATGTCTTTATGGATACATTAATCATGGCATCTCTTTAAGTAATAATGACAAACAAAAGGGAAGGCAAGCAAAGGGTGGAAGTAGTGTTTAAAGGAGATCTCTGGTTGCACCAAGACTGATTTCTAGCCCCGAACATTTAAGGCAGTCTTCCACCCATGAGCGTATATCTTACGCGAGCTCTTCCCCTTTTCTGAATTGCCAGATTCAAAGGCCTGACACTCTTGGAGGCTGACATCCACTGTTAGACAGATGGCGCTGAGGGGGGTAAGGCAGAGGCCAGGCAGACCCTGCCAACTCATTTGGCCTCAGGCCCAGCCCTACTCTATCACCGCCACTGCTGTCAGTATCCAGCTAAGGCTGGTCTGAGTTCTTCTTACTGTCAGCATCTCTCAGCTCCAGAAGATGACAGTGGTGTTGGAAACTCCTTGTTCCTCCCAGGCCTGTTGGGTACATGTGCCAATCACAGCTTTGTGTGGTCAGACAGGTGTCCCTCAGCACCAAGGCAGGATGAAGCTGCCTCCCACCCCAGAGGCTCCTGAACCACAGGGGTAGTCAGGGAAAGTGCCAGGAACAGCTGTCACCCCTCTGACTGCCAGGCTGATCTGACTGCCTTGGTGGGTGTGCCCTCCTTCCCCACAGCTCCCAAAGTTGTTCAATTCACAAGCATCCACTTCCCAGAAAGAGGGGGATTCTCCTGTTTATCCCTTGCCCCAGGTTCTTCTATTCTGCACCCAGAAGTGATCTAAACTGTAATCTGACTCTGTTACTCACAGGTTTAACCCTCCAATGGCTTTCCCTGACCTGATGTTCAAGGTCCTTCCTGATCTGGACAAAGACTTCATATGTATCAGCCCAAATCTCATCATTAACAACACAACTAAACCTTGTCTCCTCCCAACTATTCCAGTGTACCAATGCTTCTTATGTACTGTTCTAACTTTCCCCATCATGTCTGCCTAACTAATTTGTCCTTCAAGTGTCAACTCAGATACCACCTCATCCAGAAAGCTTCTCCAAATTCTGCAAGGTATAGGAGGGAGGAAGTAAAGTATTTCTCCTCTGTGCTCTCACAGCATCCTGAGTTTCCCTCTGGCCCAGAACTTCTCCTACTATACTGCAATTACACCTACATATTTGTGACTTCCTTTATAAGCTGTGAGCAAACCAAAGATAAGAGTTCTGTCTTCTATTCAGTATATACTAGGTGCTTAGCTTGTGTTTCTTGAGCAAATACATGGCACGTGAATACCTGTGTTCCCTACTAGAATTAGGACATAAAATGTGGCAGTCAATGCTTGACTCTGAAGGGGCATCTCATCTCAGGAGAAAATGTTACTGTCTTCTTCTGCTCATCAAAGGAGTGTCTGATTCAGAGCGGAAGTGGATTGTGCTGGTCTGGATACAGAAGCAGCAGCAGGACTCTTGCCACTGTTTTCCTCCCCTTGTTTCTAGGTCTAATGGAAAAGATCTCTGGGCTCTGGAGTATCCCATCCCCACTTTCACTGAACTGAATGACTTCAGCTCTGTGCCCAAACCCCAGACAGCAGCATATCATGGGTGTGCCCAGAGCACCAGGGAACTAGCCCTGCTTTGGCACATCTAGTGGTACTGGTACCCCCACATGGCAAGCAGCCACCTCATGCCTACATTAATGAGTGTCAGCAGCACTGAGGGCAGTGGGACCTCAGTGGCACCCACAGTGTTCACTCTGTTTATTGGTTTTGTCACCAAGATCAGCATCTGTGCCCATGATGGTGGATGTCAGCAGCAGTTGTGGTATCGGAGCTCCCTCTTCCAGTATAATGGTTTTTTCTTGCCAGCACCCGGAATTAAATAGGGAAATGATTGTTTCTATGTGGTAGAGAATAGGATCTTTTCATTTATACATCTGATACACCATTACTAACTGAAAGAAGTCAGAAGGATACTGTTTGGTTTTTTATTTTTCCAACAAGACCACTTTCTCTAAATTGGTATGGCCTAAGATAACATTACAAAATCTAGAGACTATGCCAAAATAGAACCTGAAACCATGAGCTCAAATCTTGGTTGTGCTCTTTATTTCTCATACTGATACTGAGTAAGATTCCTTGCTAGCCTCAGGGCCATCATCTATAAAACAGGCACAATAAAGACCCACCTCATTGGGTTAATATGTGAATTAGACGAGATTGTGTGTATCCGTGCTCTACAAATGTGGAGTGTGGTTAGCAGCCACTCTGCACAGCACGGTACTTTCTACATAGAAGGCGATCGATAAATATTTGCTGAATCAAAATACAAGTGAGAGATCTCTAGCTCCTAATACAGCCCTGAAATTGTTGCCAGGATAAATGGATAAATCCCTACTTTTTCCATATCATTCTCCTCAGTTAGGGGAAAAGGATGGACATTCACCAGATGGCTGGTAGCCAGGTGGAAAAATATAGAGGACCTGAGCATTTATTCCAGTGAAAAAGATGCCCTCCAAGTTCTGAAGCAGCAGTCACATTTCCTGGGTATCCCCCCAAGATTCCCATAGTCCCACAAAGTTCTTTCTCATACACTCAGAGGAAGCTGAGGGGCGAAGACACTGTAGGAAGAGGTAAGCTGGATTCTGCCTGGACCACCCAGCAGCATAGGGTTTTGCTTGTTGTGGGTGGTGGGAGCAGTCAATACCACCAAGCACTAGCAAACAAAAGCCACTCACAGCCTCACCACCCACTAGGAACAGAGACGGGCAGTCCTGGCTAATTAGTTCTCAACACATGCCTCGCTAGCGGCACCTCTGATGATGGCAGTCATGATTTGAGTAAAATGGGAATGGGCTAAAGGTTGTCAGGTAAGCAGTGGGAATCACTGAGAATCTATACTGGGTACAGATGCAGATACAGACACTTAAGTGGCAGGGTCTGAAAGGGACCAGAGTGTGGGCCATTCCACAGAAGGCAGCTGATGGTTGTCATGCAGGAAAGGGGCAAGGTATTATCAGTTCTTTGTTTTTCAAGAGAAGCTACGAATCAGGTTCTACATGGAATCTTTGATTTTTTTTTTAAGTTGAATAAAACTTTTTTGAAGATGCAAACAAAGAAACCCTGTGTTGGGCAAGAAATCACATCCGCAAGTAGGATTCACCTTTTAGCCAGCCAGTGTGCATCTTCTAATACAGACCTTCTCTGTTACTCTTCAGAGATCTCCAACTTTAATGGAGGTCATAGGGAACATAAGAGCACATGCTAGCATATGTGGATGGCTGGATTATGTTATAGTCACCAAGAAAATATGATGTGCATTAGGACCTATATGAAATGAGAAGTAATACCACAGGATACAGTCTCTCGTGAAGGTGAGTGAGGGGGTGAATGAAGCCTTTACTATGCAGATCACAGAGCTTAGAAGCACTTTGCACGCACACACACGCGCGCATACACACACACACGCACCCCACATTAGGTCTGGATGGCATTACATAGGTAGAAAAATAAGCAGCAAACTCAATAAAGTACTGTAGATAAATGGAGAGAGCATTGTGCTAGAAAATACAGACTCCTTGATAATTGCAATTCACCTAGCTTGGTTTTCTCATCTGTTAAATGGCGATGAAATTAATGCTTCCTTTGTAAGACAGCTTAGAGGATTTAAAAAGATAGGCTTGGCACCTAACAGACTCAGAGTGTTGGATCCTCACAATGCCATCTTTAGTGGGTTGGCTCCATGGGTTTGCACATTGCTACTGAAGAAAGGGTCACTGGGATTATCTTGACAGGGCTGGTTTGGAAAATTCAGTTGCACTGCTGCCTCCTGCTTCTCTCATTCGAATTTTCCACTGAGGTGGGGGTGAGGAGTAGTAGGGCACTTTCTCAATAGAGTGCTCTTTGCCAATAATGAAGTCCTTTCCACAGTGGGAAATTCAGCAGAAAAATTAGGTTATCACCATTTTTTATCACAGCTGACATATTTCACTTCACCACTGCCTGTGCAAGATCTTCATAAAAATGGAGGAACAAACACTTTTAATGACATTTTGCAAAGAAGTCTGATGTGTATCCAGGGTCTGATCAGCTCCAGTTGAATAAATGGAGGCTGTGTGGGAGCAGTTCTGAATTTGTCAGCATGTCCACCTGTCAATTTCAACGTGCATTTACTCATATTTCCTGTCAGTCTTCAAAGCTAGTCTGCTCGTATGACTGGTGTATGGATCATACATAAAATGGGCAACACATGTAAATGTCTGCAAATAAAAAATGAAAACAACAGACAATTCCTTACTGGCCACCAGCCATGTGTATTCATCAAGGGGAGGAAACTAGCCCAAAAGGCCATGATTGATGTGCTGCTCATTTCTAACTGCCACTCTTCAGACATTCGAATGATTGTGCTAAAAACTATAGGAGTTGCCAATGAGAAGACAGGGTATTATTTCGTGAGAAATAACAGATTCCTTCCCATCTCTGTTTTGATAAGTGTTGAAATTTATGCTTTCCATTCTAGAGGCTACAAGCTCCAATTTAAAGTATGAATGGAAGGCTTCTTTTGGAGAATAGGTAGAAATCTATTGTTATGGGTTGAATTGTGTTCCCCCAAAATTTATATGTAGAAATCCTAAACCCCAGTACCTCAGAATGTGACTTTATTTGGAAGTAGGGTCACTGTAGGTGTAATTAATTAAGATAAGGCTATGCTAGAATAGGGTGGGCCCCTAATTCAGTATAACTGAAGTACAAAGTCTTATACAAAGGGGAAATCTGCACACAGAGACACACACAGAGAATGCCATGTGAAGACAGGGGTCCTGCTGCCACAAGCCAAGGAACTACCAGAAGCCAGGAGAGAAGCCTAGAACAGATCCTTCCCTAGTGCCTTCACAGGGAGTATGGCCGTACTGACACCTTGATTTCAGGTGTCTGGCCTCAAAACTGTGAGACAATAAATTTTGGTTGTTCTAAGCTATTCAGGTTATGGTACTTTGCTATAGCAGCCCTAGTAAATTAACATACCTAGAAAACAATAACCTAGATTTTGGTCAATGGTCTATAATGAGGAATCTGGATAAATAAAAGGAATGACTTGAATCTTACTATAAATTTTCTCCTGTAATGCCAAAATGGTATTATTTTGTTACACATTTATACATTCATTTTGAGGCATCTTCCAATGAAGGACAGTTACGGAGAAAAAAAGTTAATAAAATACAAATGAAAAGAGAACATCAATATCATCAAAGATAGAAGGAAGGACATATATTAGACAAAAGGATGAGTAAAATTTCTGGAACTGAGCCTCACACTTCCCTGGATGTTTCCTGATTGCCTGACCGAAAAACAAAACATTATACCATAGAAAAGACAGAAAAGAAAAGAAAGATTATACCATAGAAAAGACAGAAAGTTTACCAGTTTCTCAGATATACAAAGCTTTGGTTGATATTTTATTATTTTGTAATTTATCACTATTACTCCTATCATTGTAATGATTAGGTGAGCACTAAAATTAAGGGCCAAACAGTGGTTTCTACTTATTGTGCAAAGCTTGGCTCGTGCCTTCCAATGTGGATTACATATACCCCATGAAGTCCTGCCCACTTAGCTGTTTCTCAGTAAACTTTTCTCACCTATGCCCTACTAAGTTGGGCGTGTAAGTTGCCTGTTCAGTTTCAACAATATTATATTGATGAATTTAATGAGGAATATTCTTACAAAAGTCTAAAAAAGTAGGCAAAATACATTTTATACACAGTGTTAGTATAGAGAATGATAAATTACTTCATTTTAAGCAAAATATCACTATGATCTTCTGTGACAATGTTGTAAAAGTCATCACTTTGCCATAATGTCAATCTGCAGAAAACAGGAAGAATATGACCTAGTTTGAGTATATATTTGGATGAATGTTTCCTCTTTCTTGTCCCAGCTGAGACTAAAATAACTCTGCCTGACTCCAACTGGAATCAGCATGTATTCATGCAGGAGATGGGGCAGGATGGGGTTAACAACCACTTTACATACAGGTGTAACAGAACAATGGGGAAGTTTCTTAAATGTAATCTGAAAGGAAATGTAAAGAAGAAGACCTTCAATTTTTCACCATATAGAATCATACTTGGTTTCACAGTAGTCCCCTCCATGGAGCTGCTATATGCATAGACAAAGAGGATGATGTTAGAGAACTCATCTCTAAAACAAATATTACTTCTAAAGAAAGTGACAAACGGCCAGTTTAGACTTTCTACTTCTTATTGAGTCAATATTAGTAAGCTGAATTTTTATAGTGAAATTTCCTTTCACTGAAATTGCAAATTTATTGACATAAAACTATCCATACTATTTCAATTCATGGTTCAAAATCATTTTTCCTAAGAATTTTAAAGGCATTAAACATTGGCTTCTGGAATCTAAAAAGTCTGATATAAACCCAATTTCTGTTCCTTTGTAGGAAATATATTTTCCTGCAATTAAAAGAAATTGGGATTTCCTTTTAATTACTGCCCTGAAACTTGCTATGGTTCATTTTTAGTTGAAGTATAGTTGATTTATAATATCGTGCTAGTTTCAGATGTACAGCAAAGTGATTCAGTTATGTATATATATTTTTTTTCAGATTATTTTCCATTATAGGTTATTACAAGATATTGAATATAGTTTCCTGTGCTATATAGTAAATCCTTGTTGCTTATCTATTTTATGCATAATAGTTTGTATCCGTTAATCCCATATTCCTAATTTATCTCTTCCCCTACCTTTCTCCTTTGGTAACCATAAGTTTTTCTATGTCTGTGACCTTCTCTGTGTGTATGTGTCTTCGACATTCTGTCTCAAATCTCCCTTTGCCTCTCTTCTACAAGAACACACATGACTGTATCTAATACTTACCCAGGTAATCCAGGATAAACTCTGGGCTCTCAATATCCCTGACTTAATCATATCATTGGCCACATAAAGTAATATTCAGTCTTCCGCCCAGTAAGGTAGTAGTCACAAGTTCCAGGGATTAAAAAGTAAATTTATTTTTTGGGGGGAAGAGGACATTTTTTCAGCCTACTACAACAAGGCAATCATAGTTCAAAGAAGTACACATCACATGTACTTTTCTTTGGGTTAAAATTCATTGACTCCTTGGATTCCCTATGCTGCCTCTGATGCTCAGTTCTAAAAATGCTCAGTCTGTAAAATCAGCATCATATTATGTAATCCTTGCCTACTTCATGGGCATGTGGAGAAATAAAATGAGATACGACATACAAAGCACTTTCTAAATGGTTGACATACAAAGCATTTTCTAAATGGTATCGTGGAAAGAATATAGGACCTAATTCTACATTCTAGGATCTGGAAACAGACACTGAATTTATATCTTGAGACCTGCCACTTATTAACTTAGGAATCTTAGTCTTTTCATTTACAAAGAAAAGGTGAGCTACACCTATTTCACAAATTTGTTGTCCTAATTAAATGAGATAATGTATGTGAAAATGACGGGCATGCTGCCTGGCTCATAGTAACATTAACCCACCTCCTTCTTCTCTGCTAAAAACGATCCCATACACACTCTCTGTATTGTGACAAGATGTTATGCAGACAAGCTTAGATCAGCAGTTTTCATTTCAAGCAAGAAGGACAAACATAGATAATAACTACTTCAATAATTAATAGACTGGAACAAACCATTCACTGATCCTATGCATGGGAAATAAGGATTCTCTGCCGTGACCTAATTCGTGTCCTTGGCTAACACATTCTCCCTTCTTTGTTCCAGGGAAGATTAACAATATGGTGCAAAAAAGGCCTAGTCAGGGCCTGGAAAGTGTAGCCCAGTAAATCACAGTTATTGCTACTAAGGTTATTATCATTTCCTTGCATTCTAGAAGATACTACTGGCAGTATTACTATTCATATATAGGAGCAAATAAGATTGTGATTCAAAGGTCTAATAAATACCCTAAGTTCATTTCATAGTAGCTCTATTCCCTTTTGCATCTCTGACTACACGGCCCCATTCATTAGTTCGACAGACTGCTGACATCAAGCTTACAGATTTCATTCTTAGGTGATGTTTTACCCACAACCACTTATATCACAGACTGAAGCCCTGATGTCAGGAAGAGGTCTCATAAATGGAGACCTTTGACCAAAAGGGCTCGATGAGGAGCTGTTCTTAGTATTTAAAACAACCCCTACTCTACTTACCACCATTTGATCGGTGGTGTTTCCCACAGATTCATTCTCCATCTTCCTATTTTGGAGGGAAGGGAGAAGCTTCCCTGGGGAATTTTGCACAGTCTTATGCATTCAGTTATGTCCCATGACCTTCAAATACATAATTCCAATTCCAGCCTAGCCTTCTGTCCTCTGCCTCTTGCTCCATGCTGCTTCCGGCCAGGAGTCATAGCCTCTAGCCATATCGGGCTCTCTGAGGGTCCTCTAAAGACTCTCTCTCCAGATTTAAGGTGCAGCCACTTCTCCTTATCCTGTCGCTCTGGGTTCAAAGCAGTGGGAGGCAAGAGAAGCAGTCAGGGGGTGATGTGTAGGGAACACAAACACCTCCTTGGACCTGGTGGATGTTCAAGAATGACTCCAGCTCTGGGGTACTTTTCTGATCTACTGATGACTTCCGTCTGGGTCCTCCTGACCACAATTCTCTTGACCTGGCAGGGGCTCTCCGTCAGCGGACCATCACAAACATCCTTCCATTTCTGTACCCAGTGGTTCACCCTCAGCTTTGAGACCTCTCTTGAACTCTGGCAGACACCCTTTTGGACAAAATGTCTTTTTAAATGACCCCAGGCCAACATTCTTATTATGGACATGAATCCATCTCTTTTCTCAGGATTGTGGTACCTTTGGCCCACTGCTGAAGGGAAATGCATTGCTTTCCAGCCTCTATTCTGCTTCCATGAGCAGCTTCAGATAGCATCTCTCTTTGGTATTCTTAGGCATGGGCAGACATCAGTCCACCATATCCAGGAAAGAATCTTCCCCTTCATTAGACCTCAGGTGAGGGAAATACATTCCTCCCATGCTCCTCCCCACCCTCTTTGAGTGAGTGAAGTATCAGAGTATGCTTCTATACAAAGAAATTTTCACAAAATCCTCTCCAGTCTTCAATAACCATAGTCTCAGAATGTGTGAGTTGTTTGACTAGTTCTATAAAACCACTCACTTTGGAAAATACTATCTACTGTCTTTATGTCTTGATCAAAAGCTAAAGAGGATGCATCCCATGTTAATATCCTTTTTTTTAATTGAAGTAGTTTTACAAGGTAACCTTCATGTTTCTCCCATCTGGTGCCTGCAAAGGTAAAATCTTGCCACTATTGCCCCTTTGTGAACTTATATGTAATAATACTTATCCCCATTGGGTCATGCATACAGACGGTTTACAGAAGCAATATTCATTTGTGAATTTTGTAAGTTACAATCTCATCAGTTGTGTTCTAATCGAACAAATAGCAGGCTGGAAATAACTGGGGCTGGATAAATAAATAACTGAGTTAATTATGGACTTGCTCTTTTTAAAGAAACATTAAATTATGAAGGACTACAAAGAGCTGGGTAATTGCTCCTTGATCTAAATTCCTAGAATAAAGAGCTCAGAGAACTGACACCTCGTTAGTTTGCATAATTCATCTGCAGAGGACGTGAGCAGTGCTGGTCTCAACCTTCTGCTCCATCCCTGTATTCCTCCTCCTCCTGATACACGGGGCTCTTCTCACCCCATTTGCATTGTCTGCCCCACTCCCAGGTGTGAGAAGTGTATTCGTTTCCTATTGTTACTATAACAGACTGTCACACACTTAATGCTTAAATAAAACACAAATGTTCTTTCATAAACCTGGAGGTCAAAAATCCAAAATGGGTCTCACTGGGGAAAACCAAGGCTGTATTTCTTTCGGGAGGATCCATTTTCTTGCATCTTCCAAGTTCTAGAGGCTGCCAGCATTCCCTTCCACCTTCAAAGCCAGGATGGTCATCAAGTCTTTCTCACATCACATAATTCTATTTTCTGCTTCCATCATCACATCTCTTTCTTTGACTCTGACTGACTCTCCTGCCTCTCTTTTCCACGTTGAAAGATCCTTATGATTATACTGGGCCTATCTGGGTAATTCGAGGTACTCTCCTTATATTCAGGTCAGCTGATGAGCAACTCAATTCAATCTGCAGCCTTAATCCCCTTTGCCAGTAACAAAACATATTCCTAGGTTCTGGGGATTAGAACCAGGACCTCTTTGGCCAGGGCACCAGTCTGCCTACTACACAAGAAGTGATCCCAGACCGCGACAGAGGTTATGTGAATCCCTCCTTGTCATCCCCTCTCACTTAGAAAGCAGGTGTCAAACCTGGGCTGCTTGTTTGACCCTGGCTTTGTGGCCAGTATCCACTCCATAATCCCATGCACTAGTTATGAACAGAATTCTCTGCTTGTGTTTGTGAACGCAATGTGATTGGAACACATAGTCATGCCCATTCATTTTCATATTGTCTGTGTCTGCTTTGGGGCTACAATAGCAGAGCTGAGGAGTTACAATAGAGACTGGATGGCCTGCAAAGTCTAAAATATCATCTGGCCCTGAAAAAAAAGTTTGTGGATCCCCATTCAGAAGGCTGCTCTCTCTCTCTGATTTATTCTTACTCCTAGATTGTAGCCTTTTATGGTCCCTACTGAAAGCCCAGTATGTGGACCAGGTCCTCCTGGCTTGGGTGGACTCTGAACTTCATTTTTCATACCACCAGTCCTGTTAATCTGCCGTAAACACTGATGTTCCTCAACCTCTAGACTAACACTTTCAGAATCAGCAAATTTCTTGATGAGAAAAGCAGTTTGCTTCTTTCCCAGATCTTGTTTCCTGAAAATCCCTACTATTTTAGTAGCTCTCTAATGCCTTCACACAAATACTATTTCTATTTTGTCTAGTTTTTCGAGTTGTTCTCAGCAAGAAGACTGATCCAAGCAATTTGGTCCACTATAACCAGAGCATATTTTTAGTGCTGTTACTGCATTTTTCTTGCCTCCAAATCCTTATTACATTATCCATTCTTTATATCGTGTTCTATTTGTGTTGACCTTATGATTTCTTTCTAGCTTATAGCTTCTTTATAGCTTTTTTTTAAAAAAAATAATACTCTGTCTCTTAAGGACTATGCTTTCTTGCTTTTTAATGAAGAAGTTCGGTTTATGAAATATTCTTCTGAATCTTACAGTTAATTATTGTCTCAGACAAACTTATCCTTGACCCTTTGGAATACCATTTTTTTCTCCCTGTTTTGTATTAATTTACTACAGCCCTCATTTATTTAGTTTTGTTTCTATCTCTTTATCTATCTTCCAACTAGGTACCTTCTACCCAGGCTTGATAATAAACTGGTTGATTTTAGCCTTATTTCTCAGATAAAACAGCACATCTGCTAATCAGATTTATCCTCAACTACAAGGCACAATGAGGCAGAGTTTCCATTCCAAGTCAAATTTTCCGGCAGTTTCTTCCATCTTCTAGTGCATCTTTCCTCTATTAATGTGAAACATCTTCTCCCAACTGCTTCATTCTTTTGTGATTCTGAACTGAAAGAATTTAAAATTTAGAACTTTAAGATCCCTTTTAAAGCATTTACTGCAATTCAAGTTCTTACATCTCTTACTTTTTACTTTTTCTGAGTAAATATACAAAAGTAGAGTATGTTAGCCATCTCACAGAGAAGCACCTATAATCAGGAACAACTGGTAAGTTTTCTGACTCACTGGTCTATTCGCTGGTTCCAAAGTTCAGAAGACAAGGAAGAAGTACGAAGTTTCTTCTTAACTTTTCGGATTGGGTCTGTTTTAAGAGGTGAAGGTCAAACAGGTTCTTTCTCAATCCCACTTTGTCTGTCCTGGTGGAAATTTCTCTCATATTCTTGTAGTATATTCCCCATTAATCTTAGTTTTTTGTACTGTCTTGAAACTTAGTTTTTATATTTGTATTCCTGTCTTGGCACTCTAGTAATTTAAAGGTCAGGTCTACTACCTGTTAACAGTTCTGCAGAACTGAATCCTGCGGTTATCCAGGGACTGGGACATTCCCTTGATTTCATGCAGTTAAATGCTTTTCATAGATATTCTTCTTAGGCTTTCCAGATTCAAAGGGATGACATAGTTTGCAAAATGAGTCACAAAAATGCAACTGGCATCAACTTAAGTACTTGGCATAAATTAAACTTTTTCTTAAAAATTGCTGATTTGTGATGTGGTATCCAGGAATTTGTATAATCAAGGATTTCTTCTTCATTTACAAGAAGTATTAGTGAGTTATGACAGAAGCCACAGTGTATATTTTCTACTTGTGCATTTTCATTTGGATGTTTTGATGTTCAATGAATAAACAACACTGTACAGTGAAAAGAATCAGAAGACCTAGATTGGAATCCTTTCCTGTAGGTTTCAACTACATGACTTTGAGCAATGCACTTATCTGTGAACCTCTATTTTCTTCCATCAAATGAGAATGATGATAAAGATACAGCTTTACCTACTTCACTTGTTCAGTAAGAAAATGAATTGATATAAGATGTGGAAAAAATCTGTAAATTATTAAGCCCTGTTTTCAGTTATACTCATTTTTAAAAACTATTTCAGAATAAAAGCTGAGAACTACTCTGCTAAGGTTAAATCTGAATCATAAATATTCCTGTTAATCTCTAATTATCCATTCATTCCATAATTGACACAGAAAATCTGTGAACAGCCTATGAGTGATGGAGATAGTTTAAACTTCACAGGTAAATGCATGCTCCCTCCTAGTGACATGTCAGACATCAACCACGAGCACATTTCTCCGCTTCAGGTGCCTTAGGTCCACTCCCCGAATCTGCAAGCAACTTGGGGAAAGCTTAGACCAAGACATTAAGGTTAAAAACAACAAAACAAAACACAAGCAAACAAAAAATACTAAGAGCTATACAATAAGAAATCAATTTCAGACTTACACTTTCAATTGTATTCAAAGGAATTTCATGCTAGGCATCATGGTATGCTGGGGATTTTTCTTTCTTTCTTTTTTTTCCTACAGGAAAACTGGAAACATGCCTTCTTACTGCTAATGGAAATGACTCAACCCTGAGAATACAGTTCCTCGTTAAAACAGTAGAAGAACAGACTGCAGTGGAAGATTAGCTCTGTCTGTTTTCAAAGGAAATATCACTAACCTAAGAGCAAGACTTCGGTAATTTGCATACACAGAAAAAGAAGGGGACTCCTGAAAGAACTTCTGTTGTACTGATAGCATCAAAACTGAAGGGCATTACATTGATTCCTTCTAACAACATTGTGAAATTCAGAGTAAGTGTCTTGTTATTTTTAAAAATGAATTCACTTATAATATGCTTTTTGAAAATGTAGTGTAAACTCATTCTGTCAAAAAATGTGAGAAACCGTCTTTAATTAGAAAAAGACTTGTAAATCTTTACCCAGTTTTTAACTAGCATTTGTGGTTGTAAACTTGATTAGCTGAAGTGTTATGGTTAAGAAAACTAGCAATAAAAACTGATTCCTCTATTTCCTCTTACATTTCATCATGTACACATGGAATACTCACTGGAGCCTACAAATAAAATGATTACTGTAGCAAAATCTTTATTGTTATCCATTCTTATTTTAAATGTTATTTGTTACTAGATAACTTTCCTGGACATCAAAGAATATGTGATAAAGATTTGAAATAATTAGAAAGTACAGAAGACTATAACATAAAAGAAATATTCATAATCTTACTATCCAGAAATAACTGTTGTTTAATTAATATTTAAAATTTTTCCTATGTACACATTCCTATGTTTCACAAAATGTTGTCATATTGCATACTCAGTTTTATTGTCCTTTGTACTTAAAATTACATGACCATTATCCATGTAATTAAGTATCCTTCAAAAATACATTTAGCTTATGAGAAATGTCATTATATATAGTATCTAATCAATCCTCTATTGTTGCACATTTTAGTTGTTTTCAAGCCTTTCTGGTTATAAATAGTGTCATGACTAGCATTCATGTACCTAAATTTTTGTCACTGTCTTTGATTAATGTATTCTACACTTCCTAGAAGTATAATTATTAGACTAAAAGAGGTAAACCCTTTAAAAAATCTTGATTCATATAACCAAGTTATTTTGCAGAAAGGTCATGCTAATTTTCATTTCTACAACAGGATATTAGAATACTTTTAAAATTATATCTGCCACTGCATTTAGTTTAAACCTTTAAAAAGTATGCATTTATTAACTGATAAGTGAAAAAGCATGTTATTATTTAACATGTATTCCTGAATTATTAACAATGATAAGCTTTTTCTGGAAATGTAATATCTTTTAGAATGTCTGTTCATCTTCCTTGCCCATTTTGTCTATTGCTTGCTATTGTCTTATCCTTTTCCTGGGTTTCACAGATGGAGGGATCTTGAAAATATATCAGTATTATTTCCTAAAAATCTCTTCCTAATCTGCCAAGAATATTTTATACTTATTTACTTTAAGGCCGTAAGTTTTATACAGTTAATATTTCCTACTGTTTTTGTACATAACATGTAGTTTTATATCTCAATATTAGTTCAATACTTATCCACAAGAACATCCAATCGTTTGGGGTTTTATTTTTAGATACTTAAATCTGTACAGTATGAAGTTAAAAATCAAAATGTTTTCAATACCTTTAGTTGAATAATATGTTCTTCATTGTTTTATAATACTTATCATATAATATATTACATTTTTATCTACAGATATTTCTCTCAGGACTAACTCCACTGTTCCATTGATAAGCCAGGTATTTCTTACACAAACCCAACACCATTTTGTAAATTCTATAATTTTATAATACACTTTAATAGTGGGTAGAGTAAGTTCTTCCCTTTTTACTCATATTTTTAATCTTGATTTTTGAATCATTTTTTAAGTTTTAAACAACTATATTTAATTAAAATGACTATCAACCTATAAATTAATTAGGGAAGAAATGATACCTTTATGATACTTTGTCTTCTGTTTTGGAACAGGTATAACTCTCCACTATTTCAAGTATTATTTTATATCATCAAGTAAAGATTGATAATTTTCTTCATGTCAACTTTTTTTTGGAGTAAAAATCATAACTAAATATTTTCTGATTTGTATCAATATTGATAATGGGCAACTTTCTCCCCATTAATCTTCTAATTGCTTACTTTTGATATATAGAAAAGCTACTGATTTTTTTCAAAAATCTTATTTTATATCTAATTACTTTGCTGAATTATATTTATTAATTCTAATAATCAGGTAACTTTCTTCCTATATCTGTGCATATATAACCACATTATCTACAAGTAATAATTTTCTCTCTTCCTTTCAAGTGTTGTACCTTTTATATCAATTTCTTCCCTTATTTTATTGCTGTAAGTTTAAGGGCTATGGTTAATGGCCATCCTTAGTAGTAATAATAGTAGTAGTAGTAATAGAAAGAATAGTAGTAATTAGCTCTGCTTTCCCATCCTCCCAATCTTACCTTAAATGTCTCTTCTTTAGTGAGAACTTCTCTGACCAACTCTCTATGTAGCTTCCTACAAACCTACCATTAATTTTATCCTACCATCCTGATAATTTTGTTCATAGTACTTCTCACATGAAAACTGTACAGAAGCAAAATGAAAGTTGTAGAATTTCCTCCTTCTTGTATGTCCTCTACTGGAGTGCTGGACTGCAAATGACATGAGAGCAGGGATGGTGTCTGTTCTGCTCCCCTCTGTATACCCAAGCATGCTATGTAGTTTCTGAAATGGTCTTTAGTGTTTCATAAAAAGTAAAATTTTGATTATCATTTTCATATAAACCTTTATTGTATTAAGAAATACTCCTAGGTTGGGGGACTGTTTTATGAGGAATGGATGCTGTGTGTTATCAAATGCATTTTTGGATTGCATTAAAATTATAACATATATTATCTCAAATGTATGTATCCTAATTGAACATATTTATCCAAATTATTATATAGATTCCCTGATACTAAATCACCCTTGAAATTATGACATGAATCCTACTTAATTATGGATGGACTTCAAATATACTGCTGAATTCAGCTTTCCAGTATTTTATTAAGAATTTTTGTCTCTGCAATCATAGGAAGTTTAATCTACAACTTTTTAATATTGTAATCTGCTTTGTTTTTGTGGTATTGTTATTGATTAAATAAACTGGATACTTTTCCAATATTTCATGTGTGAAACAGTTTATATATGATGGGAATTATTTGTTGCTTGACAATTTTAGGAAACTCATCAGCTACATAGTCTATAAATACTTTTTGTAGAAGTAATTACATGTTAACTTTTAGAATTTTTCCATAATTATAGAAGTTTTTCTTCAATTTCTCTCTTTACTTAATTAAATTTATATGTGGTCTCGTTTCCTTGAATACCTATAAATATTACTTGTAATTATCTTTGTCAGATCTCAATATTTCATTGTAAATGTTGAGGGTACAAAGAATGAGAATGAAAAGGAGAGAAAATGACCATGGTATAGCTGATCACTGGTTGAATCAGTAGATGCCAGAAGGCAGCTGTGGAAATGGGCTTAGAACAAAAAGTAGAAATGTCTGAATGAACACGTCGTGGGTGAGTCTGTTTCCTTTTTTTTTTTTTTTTTTAAATATCGTTCACCCTGGGGAACTTGACTTGCTGGCTGATACAACAGCTATTTATGATGTTGCCCTTGAATCCCAGAACTGTGTGAAGCAGAGAGAGGATAATTAGAAGTAGATTCTTGAGTCCTGAAGCTTTGTCTAGCAAAGAAAACTAGTCCTAAGGAGCCTCATTCCCAGTGTCTCTAGGGATTGGTTACACATGAAATTTCTGTCTCCTAATCAGAAGGGCCAACAGGACTTGATAAGGTAGATCTGTGAAAAGGCTGGACCCTGCCACACTCATCCTCAGTCCCACACCAACCCCAAGACACTGAACCCACTTTCAAAATGTTGAGCCTCAGAAAATTGCTCATTTATTAAAAATAATTTTAGTATCACCTCGGGTTCCATGGAAATTGTCCCCTCTTCGGGACTGTTCGAAACTTTGCTTTAAATAAATCGCTGGTCCTTTCATCTCTGGTGACGTTTTGAGAATTAAGGTCCCGACCTAGCATGTAATTCCCCACACTGGATCCATGATAAAGTCTGAAGGGTGATGCTGCTCTTATTTGGGGCAGTTATTTTATTTGGGGCAAACATAGAGAAACTGAGAAACACAAGAATGAAGTAGGCAGTGATGAGGGATGGGGTGCAGGGGGAGCTGGTGAGGGAGACAGAGCGAGTGAGAGAATTTCCAGTTAGATCAAGTTCCTTCGAAGACCAGCTATACTTTTCTGCCCTTAAATTCCATGAGAAAATGTACAAATACCCCTTCCCATAAATTAGCTCTGAAAAGTCTCTGCTAGTTGCAGTCAAAATAACATTGATGAAAACACTAGCCAGAGATAATTTATCTCATATTTACCCACTGGACTCCAGCTGACTCAAACATTATCCTTTGAACACTCAATCTCTGAATATTTTGGTTTCCCTTAAGAACACCTCATGCTTCAACACTGCTTCACTAACTTTCTTTGCTAAAACAAACAAGCAAAAAACGCCAATAAACAATTTTCTATTATATTTATACAATGTTCAAAATTACAGTTGTTTTTTAAGAGGTAACATGGTCTTACTGAGGTATTACACTTTAAAGTGTGAATGCCCTGTAGCTTAAGGCTCTTAGATACCAGGGATATTTCTTTTAGAGATAGAGCTCTAATTTCTAATTGTTGAATTTTATGCAGCAGGAAAGGCTGAAAATGACATTATGATTTCTTTTAAACTTAACTCAACCCAACAGATATATGGAATTACAATCTTTTGAACTATATTTGAATTCAACACTAAAAGTCACTCAACTTCCCTGCATCTTAATTTCCCCAGCCACAAAATAAAGACAAATATCTTCCTTTCAGATTTGTAGGGACAAATAAGACAGCACTGTAAAGCACAGAGCAGGGGGGAGGGTGTAGTTCAGTGGTAGAGTGTGGGTTTAGCATGCACAAGGTCCTGGGTTCAGTCTCCACTACCTCCATTAAAATAAGCAAGTAAATAAAGAAATCTAATTACCTTCCCCTTCCTCTCCAAAAAAGTAAAATAAATAAATAAAGCACAGAGCAAAATTATGGCATTCAAGTCATATCTATGACTAGTTATCTTAATGTATTCGGGAAGGTGCTGAGTTTGCCTTATATTTGAAGTCATCTGCTCTGCATTCTGTAAGGACAGCCCTCAAGGCATGCGGGTATCTCTTGGCTTGGGGTGGTATCACAGCAGTGTGGGAAAATGAGAGCCTACAGTAGGGAATGACAAACACTCGGCACAAGTGCCACCAGTCCCGGCTTCTGTGTCTACCGCAGACATTGCTAATCGAGCTCAGCACTCTTTCTCATTGACCAGGGACATAATCCCACAGTTTTCAACACAGTAGTCTAGACAGTCACTCCTAACTAATTAGCGTTGGCATCAAGATTAAAGCATTTTGCCATTAATCATCCAGGACAAAGATTAGAAAACTTTTTCTGTAAAGAGCCAGAGTAAATATCTTTTTATTTTGTGTACATATGGTCTCTGTTGCAGATACTCAACTTTGCCTCTGTAGTACAAAAGCAACCATGGACAATATGTAAACAAATGGGAGTGATTGTGTTCCAATAAAACTGCATTTACAGTAGTGGGCAGTGGGCTAGATTTGGCCCACGGCCCAGTGTTTGTCAACTTCTCCTAAAATCAAGGGGAGTCACTATAACGGCAAATGCTGCAGAAATCACTTCAGGAGAGTTTGCGAAAGAAGCATTTTGGCGGCCCATCAAAGCGAGGGATATAAAAACGGGCCCGAGACCTGAGGACTTCCTTTTGCTTAGCTCTACCTGAAATCTTGTAGAGTCAATTTTTCTCTCAGCTCTCATGGATTGCAGAGTAAGTATGCCCCATTTCTCTTGGACATCAGCTAACTCAGTGGGTCTGTTCCAGGTGTTTGTGCTGATGTTAATATGTACCAGCTGATGTCTCCTACCCAGGCCATTACTGTTAATGTTAGGTTATAACGCTGGTCTTCAACCTTTAGTTTGGGGTTCCTCCCCACTTACAGTCATAATCCAATAGGTCACTGTGGACTCCCATTGCCCCAGCGATTAAAGTAATCCTCGAGTTTGCCTCACCCATAATCATGAAATGAAATTACGTAACAGATATTACCAAGCCTTCTATTGTCTCTTGGAGAATTCTCACATTGAGTCCAGTGTTAATACTTTCTTCAACAGGGAGAAGTATGCATAGTTGGGCATATGGCAGTGAGCAAGTCATTTTACCTTCCTAAGCCACGGTTCCTTCATTCATAACATAGAGATAATAGTACCTTCCCTACTAATTTCATAGTATTTGATGAGACTCAATGGGTAACTTAAAAAAAATTTGGCGGGGGTGGTGGTGGTGGAGGTAATTAGGTATTTATTTATCAATGGAGGTATTGGGGATTGAAACCTAGGACCTTATGCAAGCTAAGCACACATTCTACCACTGAGCTACACCATCCCCCTGGGGGTACCTGTTTTTTTTTTTTAACTTAGGTTTACATGTGTCACAGAACCTACATCATCCATTAAAATCCTTTTCAGTCCAGTTTTAAGACTGCCATTCACTTCTACCAATAGCATCATACTTACACCCTGTGATAAACATCAGGGTTAATATTGGAGGAATGAGTCTGCTAATACAACCATCATTCCCAAATCAGAGATGTCTGTCCTGACAAGTGTCCTACCTTCTTCATTCATCAGCCCCTTGCGGCAGAGAGCATATAAAGGTCTCCAGAGGAATCCTGGCTTTCATTGCCTTTTGGCACTAAGATCCTTCCAAGTAAACAGCATTAGCAAATCAGACAAATATAAAGTTACTTGAGTCCTACGTGTCCATGCCAAGGAAGGTGAAGATAAAATACTCTAAGACAAAGAACTGAAGCAGCAACTACTGCTGGGAAGTGTTAGGTAAGAATTATTTACCACATTCGCTTCAACCTGGGCAGAGAGAGCCCTTCAAATTCCAACTGAAGTCTCTTCAAGAAAAATTAGGAACTAATAGTATTATTATAAAATCAAAGCTGCTGTTCTCCTTCCAAAGACCCTAAATTGCACGGGAATAGAACACATGATTTCCTGGAGAAATTCAGATTCAGCAACGTTCCCAGAAGACTTCGAAAACATTCATTTCCGAACAGTCTACATTTTCTTCATATGTGCATTTACCAAATGACTTGTAAACACCACCATTTTTATGTCAAAAGGGATCCACGGCAATAGCTTTCTCAAAGATCACTTAGTTCTTTTGTTCTTCAATTTCCCCATCCTAAGAACCATACTGTGGTCTTTGTAAAATAGGATTTACAAATATCTGCCTTCCATCTTCATGAGGATATAAAAAGGAGCAAATGGAATAATAGCTATGAAGGTACTTTGAAGCTGAAAGAGCCGTACAGCCAAGTTTAGTAAACTTTCCAACTAATGTGCTACGGCTTAAACAGGAAGGATGCTCTCCTTGCGAGCAGCATTTGTCTCAAAATGACTTCTGCAATGGAAAATCCAATAATTCACCTTTTATTACCTTTGCTTTCCCTCCCACTTAAGAGTCAGCTGCCTCTTACTAAACACAGTCTCTGCTGTTCATTTTCCTACTATTTACTCATAAACTAATGAAGTGACCAACTTTAATGTGAAAAACAGGACATACAGCATTCTTACAATGTACACCATGTTTATTCTTCACAGGGAGTGACAGCTATAAATTTGTATATATTAAGAAAAAAGAAAACTGATGATATGTTTGGAATATTTTCCCAGTTGGGGAAAAATAAAGCCTTTTCTGTTCCACTTCTTAGGTCCAGATGTTGGGGGATGGGGGCAATACTCCCAGTGGTAAATGCAGTATCCCATTCTTTCGGTCAGAGGGTGCTGTTGCATGTCCCATACTGTCAGAGTGGAGGATTAGCCATACAAGTGACTTTAGATGGGTCAGATGGAAGTGTCAAGGCCGACAGCATCACTCGTGCCAGGGGGTCAAAGGCCATGTCTGTAGGGAGCTCTCCTAGACATAATAAGGGCGCTAACATGGCACCTCAGCAGTAGCCATCACTCCAACTGTGATGGACAGTCTGCCAATGAAGCTCACGCCCTGCAGTCTCATAGTTCGGTCATGGAAAGTCTCACACCAGCAGAGGATGGGCGTCCCTCTGGGTTGGCCCCTCTCCTCCATGAGGACTCTCCAAGCATGGAGCCCATTGGCCTTCTCCTCAGTCTCCCTCCTCTCCTCAGTCTCTGGGCTTCCTCCAGCCCTGCCATCCCTGCATCCTCCCAGGGTGAGGACTTCTGACTAGTCATCTCTTCTTCATTTCTAGTGTGGATGGATTAACTTTGCGTACCACTCCTTCCAGGCCTCTGGATTTCTGAAATGCTTGTCTCCCCTCAAACAGCCTAGGTCTTGCACATCAAAAGCTTCATCTTTCACAACTGTTTCTCTGAATTGGACTGCAAGAGCCAAATTTGGAAGACACAAATTAAAGTGTTTCTGTTTCATAATAATCCAGCCATTCTCAAAGCAATGAGTGTCTCAGCGGAACGGGGAAAGGTTATATATAGGCTCTAAGAGCACTGGCATATTCCAATATATTACCTCCTCACATTCATCCATGCTCTCTGGAGTCTTCTCTAAAAGGCAGGAGGCCTGACCTGAGATGATATTCTTCTGAGTTTCATCTCTTCTGCTCAAGGACTTGCTCACAGACTAAGCTGCTTCTTCTCATTCATAAGAGGACGAGAAGAGAGCCAGGACTCATGGGCATAGAGCCATTTTCTCTATTATACAATGTGTCACATTAAGCAATATATTTCTGTTTTAAGAGTTTTTCTGAAATCATATCAAAGTACTTACTGGAAGTCATAATACAACATAGACTAAAAATGTATCTCTTCTTGAATTAATGAGAAAGCAGAAAATTCCAAAGTAGACCCAAAGCAAAAAGCCATAGACATAATGATTTCCTCCCACCACACCCTCCAAAGAATGCTTCTTAAAGAGTACGACTTGAGCATAAGAAGACTTCATAAACTCTCCAGAGTAATGAGAACGTCTTCTCTTCATTAAACATGTCCTCTATACCAGTGCTTCACATATGGTAACTCATTTAATTCACTCACAACACTAAGGTAAACATCCCCCCAATTTACTGACAAAAAAATTGAGACTCAGAGAGATTAAATGGCTTGCCCAATTTTATACAGCTGGTAAATGTGAGAGTCAGAATTCAAGCCTTAGTTTATCCAATTCAAAAGTATATATGAGAATGAACTACAGAGCTGGTTAGCAATACAGATGCCCACCCACCTCGTGACGAGCACTAAGTCCAGAGGTGCAGGTCACTGTGCAGGTTAAGCCCCAACTCAGTTCTAGATGACCTCAGTTTAGAATTCTGAGTGCTGCTCTTGGTAGTTTTGTGATTCTGGACATTTACTTAACTTCTCTGTCCTCAGTTTCCTCACCTTTAAAACATAGAGGGAGAGAACTGTAACAGTGTCTTCCCTATCAGGTCATTCTGAGGACCAAAGAAGGCAGCAGACGCAGGCTACTTAGAATGGTATCTTGACATGCTGAACATGGTTATTATTATTATTGAGCTGATGTTGCTATTGATCAGGTCCTCTATTGCTCAGTGTGTCACAAGGAGCAGTGGATTTGTGTGAGATGCCATTTCAGATTTGACAATGACTGTGCTGCACTCTTCTTCTGACTTCAAAAGAATCCATGTGGGTAAACATCTAATCACAGAACAAAAATTTTAGGATGTTCTCACCTATTTACACTGCAAATTTGATATTAAAAATGCATATGAACTAACCACAAGACAACTGAGGAACATATTTTCAGCTGTGCTATAGTATAGAGTAACATCTTATAGAAAAACCACTTTTAATTTTCAGAAAAAGCAATAATTTTATTGTCATAGTAAGGATATTTATTAACTGAGGGTGATGGGAAGCAGAAAACCAGAACATGGGGATGTGAATAGGAATAAGATTATGATATGTTTTTTAAGACATTATTTTTTAGAGAAGTTTTAGGTTCACAGCAAAATTACATGGAAGATTTCCATTATACCATCTTCCTCTACACTTGCACAGCCTCCCCCACTATCAATATTCCCCACCAGAATGGTACATTTGCTCCAACTGATGAACCAACATTGACACATCATGACCACCCAAGCACCATAGTTTACCTGAGGGTTATTCTTGGTGTCGTACATTCTATGGGTTTGAACAAATGTACAGTGACATGAATCCATCATTATAGTATCATACAGCATATTTTCACTGCCTTAAAAGTCCTCTGTGCTCTGCCTATTCATCCCTCCCCAAACCCCAGCTCCTGGAAACCGCTAATACTTTTACTGTCTCCATAGTTTTGCCTTTTCCAGCATATCACATAGTTGGAATCATACATTATGTAGCCTTCTCAGACTGGTTTCTTTCACTTAGTAATATGCATTTACGGCTCCATGGCATGAAAGCGCATTTCTTTTTAGCACTGAATAATATTCCATTGTCTGGATATATCAGTCTGTTTATCCATTCACCTAATGAAAAACATCTTTGTTGCTTTCAAGTTTTGGCAATTACGAATAAAGTAGCTATAAACATCCATGTGCAGATTTTTGTGTGGACATAAATTTTCAACTCCTTGGGATAAAAACCAAGGAGCACAATTTCTGGATCATATGGTAAGAATGTGTTTAGTTTTATAAGAAACCACCAAACTGTCTTCCAAAGTGGCTGCACCATTTTCCATTCCCACAAAGCAATGAATGAAAGTTTCCGTTGCTCCACATTTTCACCACCATTTGGTCAGTGCTTGAGATTTTGGCCATTCTCTTTTTTTTTTTTGTCTTCAGGTTTTGTCCATTTTACTGAGTGTGAGAAGGTATCTCATTTTAATTTGCATTACTCTGATGACATAATGTGAAGCATCTTTTCATGTGCTCCTTTGCCATCTGTATATCTTCTTTGGTCTGTTGCGGTCTTTGGCTCGTTTTTTCAGTTGGGTTATCTGTTTTCTTATTGTGGAGTTTTAAGAGTTCTTTCTATATTTTGGACAACAGTCCTTTATCAGGTGTGTATTTTGCAAATATTTTCTCCAGTCTGTGGCTTATCTTTTCATTCTCTTGACACTGTCTTTCACAGAGCAGACGTTTTTAATTTTAATGAAGTCTAGCTTATTTATCAATTCTTTCTTTCAGGATTACGCCTTTGGTATTATATCTAAAAAGCCATTACCAGAGCCTAGGTCATCTAGGTTTTCACCTATGTTATCTTCTAGGTGGGAGGTTATAGTTTTGCATTTTACACTTAGGTCTATGATCCATTTTGAGTTAATTTTTGTGAAGGGTGTAAAGTCTTGGTTTAGATTCATTTTTGCCTGTGTGTATATGTCCAGATATTCTAACACCATTTGTTGAAAAGACTATCTTTGCTCCATTGTTACTGCCTTTACTCCTTTGTCAAAGATCAGTTGACCATATTTATGTGAGTCTATTTCTGGGCTCTCTGTTCTGTTCCATTGATCTTTTTATCTAGAACTATTATTTGTTCACTTGACTATGAGACATATGTAACTTTTTAAAGCTAATGATCAAAAGTTGCTAAATTTGAAGTCTCACACATGTTTAAGGCTGACCAATAACTTTTTTTTCAAAGTATTAAATTAGAATAGAGGCTGTTGGTATATGAGAAAACATTAGTACAGTTCAGGCAGCTCAAAATTAATATAGGTTTATGTCCACCAAATATATTCCTTTTCATATTCTAAGACCCACTCACAATTGCAATTATTACTACATTTTGCCTTTAAACTCTACTTAATTATTAAACCACATTAATTAAATGTATTTTATTAAAGTGATACATTTCCCAATTAATTTTAATTATAGCATGAATATTAAACATTATCAAAACTACTTGATTTTCAACACACACGTAGAGCATTTACATCTTATTTGAACTATACTTTTAGCTGCTCAATTCTTGTTATTAAGTGGATTCTTAAATTCACACCCTAGAATTAATATTTTTATCTCAAACATTTTAAACTAAATAATTTATATATTTTTTGGAAACCAAATCCACCCTAGCACTAATTATTCTTGTATTCAGTTTTAAGCTCAATTATCCTTGTGCTCTATTTTAATCATACAACTCTTCCAGTGAAAATTTTAGTTAAAAAATGTATATATGCTCCTTCAATGTCCCCATTTTCTGCCTCCTTGGTACCATTTAGTCATCTTTAGGGTAGGATTCTGATCAAGGAAAGAAGCAGATATATAACAGAAATACCAGTGTAAAAATAAGGATTCTGATGCAAAATACCATGTTTATGAATTATTTTCAGCTAACACTCTGAAAATAATATAGTGCTCTACATACTGAAGATCTTAGAACTTAACAAAGAACATGGAGGCTGGCTGAAACCCTCCTCTTCTGGGGACTGCTTCCTTTAGAAACTATACTGTACTTTCAATTTTTAAAAAAATGGACTGGTATGTAATTTTATAGCTTATTTACTAGGTCACATAAATTTTTTGTACTGGAAAATTGCAGAAATCTGAAACCTGTAAGTCAAGCACATGCCAGTTTATATCATAACAAAAACTGGTAAATTATTGTTATGATATGTATTGCTGAGGAAATTATTAGAATTCCATGTGGTGTTTGAAACTTGAACTAAAAAAAATAATAAGACCTATCCACTGAAATATTATAAATTCAATTACAATATGACAATATATATGGTATGTTAAGAACCAAATGTTTGTTTCCTCCCAAAATTTATATGTTGGAGCCCTAACCCCCAATGTGGTAGCATTAGAAGGTGGGGCCTTTGGGAGGTTATTAGGTTTAGATCAGATCATGAGCACAGAACCCCTACATCAGTGCCCTTAAAGGAAGACAAAGGTATAGGGCCCTTATACTTCAGAGCTTCCTCTCTTCACCTTGGGAGGATACAGCAAGAAGATGGCCATCTGCAAGCCAGGAAGAGGGTTCTCACAGGGACCAAATCTGCCAATACCTTGATCTTGGTCCTCCCAGCCTCCAAAAATGTTAGAAATAAATGTCTGTTGTTTAAGCCAGTCTATGATATTTAGTTATAGTCACCTGAGCTGACTAAGACAGTGTGAAATTAAGAAATCAGCTTCTGGCTGTGTATTATTACATAAACATTTATTGTGTGCCTATTAGTTCGCAGAAGGCTGAGTATCTCAAAGATGAATAGAGAAGATTCCTTGACATCAAGATGCTCATCATCCAGACATGAAGACATATGTGTCAATAATTATTATTCTGTTTCGGAGGTTCTGTTATGGAGGTCTGTCCAAATTATCCTGGGTGCAAGGAAAGTAAAGTGCAAACTGCTTGGAATAGCCACAACAGTGTTTACAGAAAAGATATATTGAATGTGGGTTTGAAGAATGAGAAAGAGCTCTCTAAGCAGAGAACTGAAAAGAGGCACTTCAGAAAGAGGGAAGATGAATTGAAAATTTGGGGTCTGGTGGAGCAGAGTGAGCTTGGAGAACTGCAAGTGATTCCACATGGTTGTCACAGAAGGTATGACAAGCTGGGAATGGAAGCCACCGAGGCCAGAAAGGAACAGTAGGGAGAGAACACAGGGTTTGGAATGGTAAACCACACTAAACAGGTAGCATTTCATCTTAGGGGCAAAAAGAGGCCACTTAAGGGTACTTACAAGGAAAGTCATGTATTTTTATTAAATATATAGCTGTGGTAGCCAATCTCCTTGAATGAGTACACTTGGTCATTATAACTCCCTAAGCACCCAGTATCACGCAGAATGTTTCCTCAGTGGGCTCTCCGTAGACAGTGTCAACTAACCAAGTGAGAGAGGCCTTGGATTGAACTGTCTTGATGTAACACATAATTGTCCTGATATATCTACCTATGTATGTGTGTGTAAATGTATGTGTAAGCGTTGTCTCTCATTCATAAATTAATGCATTCATTTGAAAATATACAGTGATACTTACTATGAGATAGGCACTGTAACAGATGCTGGAGATACAGAGAAAACAAAACAAAATTTCCGAGAAACTGTACAGTATTGCTTCACTTCCTCACACACCCGGTGGTCTTCTTACAAATATTGAGATGCCTGATATGTTCTAGTGCTGTTTCAGGAGGCATACAGACAAGTAAAACAGGCAATCTAATTACCACGTGGTACAAGTTATGATGGGGTCCACGCTGAAGGAAACAGGAGAGCACTGGGGCAGTTCTGAGAAGTCTGGTAGTAGGGGTGAGGGCTGAACTGAGGCAGAAGGATGAACTTGGTGCCCTCCCTGGTCCACACATAGCAGTTCAGCAGGGCTGGAGCTGAGAGTGAAAGTGAGGAAAGGGAGATGGGGCTGGAAGAGGGAAGCAGGAGCCAAGTCGTGAAGGGCCTTAGACTTGACGATCACAAGTACAATGAGGACACAATGGTAAATAAGATGGATGTGAGCCCTTGGCTCGGTACAGCCTGATGACACTGGCAGGACTCGGTCAGGATGACATTTTAGGAGGATCACTCAGAATCTCTGTGGAGTTTGTGGAGAATGGACTGACTTGAGGAAAAGGGAAAGAAATTTAGAAGCAGAGAGATCAGTTCTCTTCATGGCTCTCTTCTCAACAGCCAGCACAGAACCCAGCACACAGTATTCAATGAATACAGACATGGGGTGGGAGTCAAAGTCACCCCATTTATTGCCTCTACAACCACTCGTTTAGCTGCATTCAAAGAAGCCAGCTATAAGTTTCTAATAAACAGTCTACAAGAGTAAACCTTTGCATGTTTTCTTGAAGCCCTTTAACTAGTTATTTTCTGTTCCCACAGCCTATTGGTAGATGTTCCCTCAGGAACCTATAAGTAACAATGGCTAATCTCACAGAATATCAATCAAACTAGCTTTTTTCTCTCCTCAGTAATATGCATATTATAATTACTAATTTATTATTTTATTGCCTACTTCAAAATGCCCTGTACAAAATCAGCAGGCCTACTCAACTTTAAAGCCTTTCTGCAAAAGAATTAAGTGTGCTCTCTAGAGAAGAGCTTAAGATCCAAGTTCTGCTTCTGGCTCTGCCTCTTAATGGTTCTGTGATCACAAATAAATCATAACCTCCCCGAGTTTAAATTTTCTCACTAGCAAAGTGAGTATAACAATACCTAACTCATGTGGTTGCAAAGGTCAAACGATACCACAGGTGCACAAAGTATTCTGTACAATCTATGGAACTACAAAAATAGAAGTCATTTAAGTTATTATAAAATAATTTGGAAAATCATTGTACTTTATTAATATTAGAACCAACATGGCCCCATTTCTTGACAGTGTATATAGGAACTCTTTTCACTAGCATGGTTTACCCAGAATCATAGATTTACTTAAATCCAGACTCTAAAAGGGTGGCCTAATACAGTCACGGTGAGACACAAAAACTGTGAATATGCTAAATACGCTCATTTCACACTCCCAGGGGCTAACTTGGCTTCCCTGGTTAAGCCAAACCCTGAGGACAATCAACAGATGTTTGTCTGAGGAAAGAGAATGCAGCATCAGGTCCATAGAGAACAGAAAATGCTGTAGACTGTGTAGAAGAATCATGCCCCAGAAAACACAAGAAAACCTTCTGGGAATGAAGTCCCTTAAAATTAGAAGAGATTCTTTCACTGTTAAATCTAGAAGGACAGAAAAGTGAGAAACGATTTACTACTTACCTGAGAGTCATCTGTTTACGTGGCCCACATGTATGTGCACACCAGTGTCGATACGGCTGCTAAACGTTGCAAATGTGAGAAGGGAATGGATGGGAGCCAGGAAGCTTTGGGGAAACACTATCCTTAGTTCACAAAAGGAAAACAACCCACAAAAACAAAAAGACATCTTTACCTTCATAGCCTAATCCTGCATCAATTTCTAATTCATAATAATTTACATTTTCATGCAATTTGCCCACATTAGTACCAGATCCATTATGTTTATTGCTACAAGTGGACTGAATCTGTATAATTTACACTCTCTTTCCAACAGCTCTCATTCATTTCTCAGCATAATTAGCTAAGAAGAGCAGTTAAATGTTCCTGGAGAAGCTGTTAGTGATTCCTTAACACTGTCTTGAGAGAGGCAGATGTCCCACTCCCCAATTATATATAAATATACTTACATTGAAAAAAATTCATATATATATAATATGTATATATACATATATATACATACACACACACACACACACACACACACACACACACACACACACACACTATATATATATATATATATATAATATTTACAGTGCTATTTTCCATAATTGAATACCTTTTAGTCCATTCCTCAAGAGACACATCTGATACTCTGCCCCTTGGCAAGGCATCTCTCTGGCTGGGGAAAGCCCACATTTAACCATCATCACACATGCAGTTCCAGGCACAGGGCCTGGTGCAGAGAAAACCCTCAAGAAATGTAAACTACTATTACAGTTGTTGGTGCACCCTTCTTAAAGCGTCAGGTAGAAATCTGCACTGGGAAGGGGATGACTTTGCTTTTCAAGCATCTCATAAAGGTCACCGTATTAACACGACTATCTCTCTGGTGCTGCAGGCATGCAACTCCCCACAGAATCAGGGGACCAATTTTACTCTGACAAAATTTCCTTTGTATGATGCACTAATTCCCAGATTTCCAAAATGAAAAATATAATGCCCTTTCCCAAAAAGTAAATATGAGTCTTGTGAGAATTCTACTTTATGGGGCAGCAGAGCAAGCTTGGGCTGTAAAAACCAGGATTCAAATTTCAGCACAAGCATTTTTCTTTTTTTTTTTCAGTTGAAGTACAGTTAGTTTACAATGTGTCAATTTCTGGTGTACAACAACTATATTCTAAAAATAATTTGTGACAAACTATTTATCTCTATGAATCTTAGGCTCATCTTCTGTAAAATAAGGATATTAATATATTTTAATGGTTGCTATGAAAATTAAAATACTATACGTTTGATAAATACATATACCTTATTATATCTTGTCTTAAATATGGCAGGTGCTCATCATATGGTACCCATCAAATCCTAGCCTTCTCCCTCTTAATTTAAGTTTCTTAGAACTATGGGATTGAGGGTAATAAAGACCTTCTCACAGGCCATAAAAGAATTTCATTTGCTGTACACTAGAAGTCAAGCGAGGAGTAGATAACTCCTACTGATCTTTAGTTCCCTCCGAAGCTGGGGGTATGTCAGGTTTGAGTGATAATTAGATGTGCCTGTAAGATACCAACTGATATTTTGGCTGACATTCTGGGGCTCGTGGATCCTAACTGACTTACTCTTCCAAGTGGACACTCAGTTCACAACCAAGTGTGAGTGATCCCTAGGTCTCCTCTGTGGATCTCACCTCCAGAGTCTCCTGTAGATTTTTCAGAGCAGCTTCTATGTCCTCTGAGGGACAATTAGTAATTTAGAAACTGCCAAAAATCATTTTTTAATTTGGACAGTTCGGCAGGTGATCAAGCTAGAGGGACAAACTCAAGAACATTTTTGGCAATAACGGTATTGCTCCCCAGAACAATGACTTTAAAAAGACATAACTAGGTGCATTCCTCGGAGTGTTTAGTAAATAAACAAGCCAATCTCTGCACCTTTCCAAAAGTTATTTTCCAATGTGGACATGAATGCATGCCATCAGTACATTAGGATGATATTAAAGTATTTTTCAAGAATTTAGAAATAAAACTCATACACAATGGATAATCAACAATGCAAGTGAGACAGAAGAAAGCCTCTGAAAGAGACACACGTGACTTGGGAGTAAAGACAGGGAAGCAGACCTGGATGATGATAGTATTTGGTAAGCAGAAATCTAATGAATTACATGTGAAGAGGACAGTCAGCATAATGCATGAAAAGGGAAATGCCAAGAGCCAGAAGCTGCCGGTGTTTCATTCAGCACTGTTCAGGCCTAGGAGTTCAAGCCTTCCCATCACTGGAGAGGTGATTTCTGCTGTGGGCAGGGGTGATTTATTGCCTTGCCCCTTAGCCATGACAAAACATCTCTCAAGACCAGCCACCTTCATTTGCTCAGCTATAGGCTAGGCAAGTGACCTTCTGATAACACTGGAAGGTGACAGCCTGAGGGCTGACCCTGGGCCATGGCCAACTCTCTAAGATAATGCCCCTCATCAAACCCACGCCAGTCTTCTGGCAAAAGCTACCCTTTCTGCTTACAAAATATGGTTATGATTAGAGATTTAAAATTACAGAAAATTATTCAGGAAATTGAAATCACCTTAAACTCACAACCCAGAGATAATCGCTATTAACATGTTGATGTATTTAATCTGAAGTATTTTTTTACACTTTTTTTCATATAACTGAGATCAAACCATATATTTAGTTTTTCATTTGCTTTGTTATTAAGCATTATAACCTAGATATTTTCTGAATTGCCTAAAGTATCCATGAATGTAACCATTAAAATTATATAACACCTTACCAAGTGATTTTTTTAAGTGTACTTAACTAGTCCTCTATTACTGGACTGTTTGGGTGGCCTCTAATTATTTTATTCTTTTGTAAAGAATGCTATAATAGGTCTACTAATTCAAAAGGCTTATTCTCCGTTTGGGCTTATTTTCTTGGTTTGAGTCCTCACTGTTGACTTTTAAACTCACCTAGCTCCCGTTTCTAAATCTAACTGCTCCCTGGACTCCTCTATTTAAAAGTTAACATGCCCCAAGCAAAGCAGTGCTGGAGGGAGCGCGCCCCTGGGTCCCTAGGCACTCTGATGTGATTTCTGTCTCAGGAGAAACCCATCCTCGAGCATGAGCCCAGGAACTGCAGGCAGAGGACAGTGACAGTGACTAATGGGAGTGGGAACTGGGGAAAAGGAGGAGAGCTGTCCTCACTCCCAGTCTTAAAAACCTGGGCCTACAGATCTTGATTCTGTAAACTTCAACACAAGTCAGAGCATTGTGACACTTCATCCTATTTCAAAACCTATCATTTATAAGCTTCTTCATTACCTATCAATCTTCAGATGAGCCCTGTCTCTGAGGGAGCTCCTACTATCAGCTCCATTTTACTGAGGCTCAGAAAAGTCAAGTGCCTGGTCTGAAGTCATGCACGTAATAAGTGGTAAACCATATTCAGTCCAGTTCTGTTGATTCCGAGTTTGTAATATTTTCACTTCACTGTGATGTTTCCTCTCCAATAGTTACGTCGGGGTGGACAGGAAAATAAACCAGGCTGCTTGAGCTTTTATTATTCTTTTTAAATGTGTTTGAGAGGCGATGGTGGCAAGCATCAATCTGTAATTCTAAATAAACACAGTTTAAAATCCCACGTGGACAATCTCGCACACTGATCCACCTGAGACCCGCAGTTTGCACAATGATGGAAGCAGCTGGAGACCTGCGGCAGTTATGGGAGATTATATATGTTCTGGGAGCTCAGGAGGTCTGGGCGCTTCACTATCTATAATTGAAAATGTACAGAAGCAAATGGAAGCTCACGATCCCATGTGTGTTCTATCAGATGCTTTGGACATGAAAGGAATTCCTGGAAAATTATAAATTGAAACACTTGTCACGTCGTGGTAATAGGGGAAAAAAATCATACTTAGACTTTGGGAAGAAAAGAATAAATTGCCCGTAAAATAATTCGTAATAGATTTGCAGCTAGAACTGGTTATGAGAGAGTAATGTGGTATAAAAGATAAGAAATATAATTCCAAAAATGCATGGGAACCATTGCTAATTCTTTATATGGGAGCAAGAATAATTATACAGGGACAGTTAATTGTTCTGCATGGGATGCAAGAGGAAGACAAATAAAAGGAATAACAGCATTACTTAAAGCACTTGAGGGAGAATTAGAGGAAACAGGTTTTTTCTTTATTTCTAATTCCGTAAGGAGATTCCACTCAAAGTAAAATCAGACTGTGTTCACGATACAAAACACTATGAAAACATAAAAAGCGTGCTCTCATTTTCTCATTTTATGGTAAGAGGGATGTTTCAGACACAGAATCTAAGACTCGGATTTAGTAAAATGTACAGGTACATTTTAATTAAATAATTAGAGTGCTATAAAGACTACTTCCAGACAAGATGTTAGTGAGAGCTGCCATTCCAAAATTCCCGAGAAAATGTACAAAAAGGATCCACACATAAGAAACTGGGAATGGGTCCCTGAAAGAATAGTACTCAATGGACCAGATTAATGGAACCTTTTGGAAACTGACATGAGATGTGTTACTGAGAAGTATGGCACGTGTATGCATGCATGTGTGTACCATGGGGAAGATTTCCATGGGAATCTAGTTTTTAGCAGCAGTAAAAAAAAAAAAAAAAAGTAAAAGGAAGTCTAATCTTTGGCTAGAGCTGATAATCTACTTTCCTCCCCTTTGTTCTTCCTTCCTACCTGTATCTAAAGTTTCATCTATTAAAAATTTAGACAGGAACACACACTGTCTCTGATAGACCCTTCAGAATTTCATTTGCAATAGTGGGCAAGCATAGATCAGGACAATGAAGCTATGAAAAAATTCTGCTGTTCAAAAAAAAGGGGAAAATTGGCAGGTATTTTTCTTTTTTTATGCTGTCTTCATCAGGTTTTGATGTCAGAGTTATCCCTTAAAATGGACTGAAGAACACCATTTTCCATAAACAAAAATAGTTTAACTAGCACAGGAATAACTCATTTCAAAGGTTGGCTATAATTCAGTTGGCTGAAAAAAATGTAGATCCAGGGCTATTTTCTAGTAGAACTCTTGGACAATCTTTCACAAATTTCCTTCATTTTATTGAGTCATTTAATCTTTTCTATTTTTTTCAATAAAATTGTATGGGGCATCTTTCAAAAATTCAGTAGAAATAATGAGGACTGTTGTGGGACTTTGGTTCTGACACTGACACTCTCAATTTCAGAGGCCCCACCCTACCACACATCATACATTGGTTCTTTGGCAGGGGAATGTAAAATAATTGGCAGGAAAAATGTTGGAAAGATACTTTCATTTTTATCGTAATTAAAAGTAGATAATATAGTCTCATAACTCAAAATTTGAAAGATTAGAAAATGTATACATGAGAAGTCCCCATACTTTCGTCCCCAAGCTATTTGGTTCCATTATGAGGATACAATCGATTTACTATGTATCTTTAAAAGATTTGTAAAGTTGTAATTTTTGACTAAATTACAATAGATTTCACCTACGATTGTGAAAAATCTCGAGGTCTATTTCTCAAAGAATGGTATCTAAACCTCCTATTCTTGGCACAAAGCCCCATCACCTTTACTTGCCCTCTTCCATGGGAGAATGTTGAAAGGTTGTAGAAATGGGCATTTGGGATTGCGTAAGGCTAAGAAGTTTTTTAGGATTTATAGAACTTACATCCTTCTCAGAGTAACCTCTAGTTAACTGTACTGGAGCTCTCTCGCAGAGCATTCAAAAAAGCGTGCATTTCATTGTTTAATTACACAAAGCAATAATGAGTGTGGTTTTATATGTATATACCCTAGCACTCTTAAGATCTTGTTGGATATAATTCCAGACATTTTTCAATGCATTTACATATACACCACATATTTAGTGGTTTGCATATATACACAATAATATATAGCTTCCTCTTCTAGGTCCTGGAGCATGGCCTACTGAAATGAAACCAGAGGTGTCCATCCATCTTGGGAGAGGGGATTCAGGTGGTCTGTCTAAAACTAGAAGAAAGATCATTAAAGTTGATCAGAAGACACGATCATCCCAGCCTAAGGCCAGTCACCTCATGTGTTTTGGCAGCTCAGCTGTGCAAGCGCCGTCACACTGAAGAAAAACTGAAGAGAAACACACTCATTTGTGTTAATAGTGATGATATGTTCCAAAGGCTGCTGAGCTCTGCAGGCTAACTTGTGACTCCTGCATCTCAGAGTTTGAAGACAGCTCTACAGAGGTCACTAGTCACCTGCTCCGTCTGCCCAAGTGGTGAATGGGACAAATGACCATTCCTGGTACAGGGTTCACTGCCCCTGGACCTGGAGACAGCAGAGCTCCACGGAGGTGCAGCTCTCCCTCTTTCGTTCACAAAGCAAGTCTCCTGATCAAGTCTTGGTTATTATACGGTATTTTGTGACTTTAAAGGCCTCTGTAAATATTAAATGCTAGAACTTGGAGTGCTACAGTAAAAGGGGCGGAAAGCGAGGAGCCCTGTGCTCAATCACGCTCCGACAGCAGTGGGAACACTGCGTAAAACCTAACTGCCTGACACAGAATTCACACCAAACTGTAAATTCAGCCATGTTCATGGAAGTTCCAATAATCCTGTATTTGCCCAGAACAATTAATATTCTTATCTAATAACTATAGATGAAAAGCTGATATTTATGTAAAGACAAAATGACCTCCTCCTCGTAGAGATAAAGAAATTTGGATATTCTGAAGGATGATGATGATTTTTTTCCTTCAACTGGAACTTTAAACAAGAAACATAAAAGTATATCAATAATACTAAAAGGAGAAAAAATAGTAGAATCCAAAGCTGAATGAGCTCCAGAAAGAGATCCTGTTCCTTGAGAGAACCAGTAGAAGGAAACTCTAGGCGAGAAGAACAACCATGGGCTTGCAGACCCACCTGCAGCAGGATCTAGTGTCCTCAGCAACCACCACTACAAGGCAGTCATCACAGGGGGAAAAGGCCTTGAAAAAACGTAAAATTCTTGACCCAGAAACAAGGGCTATGTGTTTTTGTAGTTTCAGTGTAGTTAGTAATTGCCTTTAGAATGATTTTGAGAGAGGAGATTGTAATGGTGAATATGTATGTGCTACTTAACACCATGCCTGGAACACAGTAAACGGGCAACAAGCAAGAGTTATTGTAAAAAATTATTACTATATTCAATAGCAAAGAAAAGCAGAACTAAAGTTGAGGGCAAACTATTCCAGAAATTCAGCAAACAACAGGTTCTACTTTTGATGAGTTTAAGGATAATAGCGATGATAAAATAGACAAGAGCTAAAAAACATTAAAGACAAAAAGAGTAAAAGAAAGATGAGATACCTCCTAAAACAGAACTTAAAATTAAGTGACTTTAACCATCTCCATTCTGCCAACTATCACAGTAAGGGTTCTTTCTATCCTAAAGACAAACCAGAAAGCCGAGTACACTCTCCATCCTCAGGTACAACCCAGAGGCCCCAGAGCATCCCACCTTCGGAATCAAGCAGACAGCTCCTAATCACAGACTCGATCATGGAGTGTCTGTTTTATTAATAGCTAGACCTCTGCATGTAAGCGCTGCTCCCAACAAAGAGGATGAAAAAGAAATCTTTGATTAGGAAATTGCTGGTTGTGAAGTATGTTGATGTCTGAAAAGGATATTGTAATATAATACAGTTCTTTAAATTTTTATGTAAATATTCCTAAATTATCCCATGATTACTTTCTTTGAAAACTAAGAGACAATGATGAGATTTGTAAGAAATGTCTCCTAACTTCCTTTCCTTTTAAGTAACACACATTTTCTCATTTTCCATCAGTGATATCACACATACATGTCTCTCTGCGGCACACCAGTTGACTTTACAAGAAATCCTCGAACGTTGTCATTGCAGTCCAAAACTGTACTTCCTTATTTGGGCCAAGTTTCAACTTTCTCAAGTTCACATCAAACTAATAGTACAGAATTTATCTGGAAAAATAAAAATTACCTTTCCCATTTTTATTTTCATAGATCTTTATAAGCTTTTGTAAAACAAAAAAGTTCTGGAAGATACTGAAGCTTCCAAAATGTTCTCTGATTTCCTTTGCTGTACAATTTACACACTATTGCTAAGTAGGAAATATATTCTGACCCAGTAACTATTCTAGATACAGAAAATAAATTTGAGCTCTTACTACAAAGAATATTGGGCTGATTAAAATGTGAAAAACTTTCTCAAAACCTATAATCAAACTTAAGGAGCCCTGGATATTTAAAAAGTGGCTTAAACATTGAAGAGAAGTGAGATGCATTCACACAAGACTGACCTTTGATCTCTTTGAACCAGCTCCTATCAAACACCTACTTCTGACTTCCAGCCAAATCAGGGATTCAAAATGGGCTGAGACACAGATTCTAGTCTCAAGAAGCTCAAAGTATGACACGGAAAGTAAGAATACTGATAACTTTAATACCACTTGGTTCTGTCCAAACTGCCATGGTTCTCTTAACAGTTTCTTTATCTGCCAAGGGCCGCATCTAGCAGTTTCATGGAAGGCTCCTCCTACGCTGGAGAGTTGTCTGGGAGAAAATTTCTAAGCAGTCTCTCTGGGACGCACTCAGTCCGCCTTGCCTTCTTGTGGTTTCTTCCGTAATGCCTTGCTTTCCCTCTACACTCCCACCTTGGTCTTGACAGTTTGGAGCTTCTCTTTCTACCTGAGATCAGCCTTGCCATGGATTTAGAATCTGGTTTCTCTCCATTTCACACCTCACTCATTCCCTGCTGGGGTGGATCCTGCAACTCCAGCTGGCTCCGAGTCTCAGCATTCTCTCACTTCTGGTGGGAAAGTCAGGGAACTTTCTCAATGAACTCCGTGTTATGAAATGAGGTTTAGAAAGATTCAGGAACACTTAAATCGATCTCACATGGACAATGAACTGTCAAGTGCCTGAGTAACTCAAAGTCAATGGCAATGATAACAGCAATCATTTATTCTTAGGTACTCTAGCCCTATTTACTGCTACGGAAACAGGTTCGCGTGGGTTAAATAACTTGTCCAAGTTCATACATCTTGTAAATGTGAGGGATAGAGTTAATATTCAATCCTAAGTTTACTGAGCTTCAAAGCTGTACTCCATGTATGGTTATATAGTTTTATTTTAATTTTTTTTATTGACGTATAGTTGATTTACAATGTTGTGTTACTTTCTGGTGTACAGCATAATGATTCCATTACACACACACATATATATATTCTTTTTCATAATAGGTTATTACAAGCTATTGAATATAGTTCCCTGTGCTATACAGTAGGACCTTGCTGTTTATCTATTCTATATATAGTAGTTTGTATCTGCTAATCCCAAACTGCTAATTTATCCCTCCCCCTATCCTTCCCCTTTGGTAAAACCATAAGTTTACTTCTATGTCTGTGAGTCTCCTTCTCTTTTGTAAATAAGTTTATTTTTGTCATTTTTGTTTAGATTCCACATATAAGTGGTATTGTATGATATTTGTCTTTCTCTTTCTGACTTACTTCACTTAGTATGATAATCCTTAGGTCCATCCATGTTGGTGCAAATGGCATTATTTCATTCTTTTTTATGGCTGAGTAGTATTCCCTTGTGCATATACATATATATATACACCACATTTTCTTTATCCAGTCATCTGTCAGTGGACATTTAGGTTGCTTCTATGTCTTGGTTCTTGTAAATAGTTCTGCTATGAACCTTAGGGTACATGTATTTTTTTGAATTAGAGCTTCTTCCAGATACATGCCTGGGAGTAGGATTGTTGGGTTGTATGGTAAGTCTACTTTTAGTTTTTTCAAGGAACCTTCATACTATTTTCCATAGTGGCAGCAGCAAATCACATTCCTACCAACAATGTAGGAGGGTTCCCTTTTCTCCACACCCTTTCCAGCACTTATTGTTTGTGGACTTTTTGATGATGGTCACTATGACTGGTGTGAGGTGATACTTCGTTGTAGTTTTGATTTGCATTTCTCTGATAATTGTGATATTGAACATCTTTTCATGTGCCTATTGGATATCTGTATGTCTTCATTGTAGAAATGTCTGTTTAGGTCTTCTGCCATTTTTAGATTGGGTTGTTTGTTTGTTTTTAATTGAGTTTGTATGAGCTGTTTGTATATTCTGTTAAGTTAAGCCCTTGTCAGTCGCATTATTTGCAAATATTTTCTCCCAGCCTGTAGGTTGTTTTAATTTTAATGACAATATCACCACTATCACTGGATTCAATTAAGATGGCAAATTTTATAATGGAAGAGCTGGAGGCCACTGTCACTCAAGGTAATAATTGCTTGTATGCCAGTATGGGGCTATGTCCTTTACAGAAACCATTTCATTTAAGTCTCAAACATAATCCTATGGGATACACACTATTATCTCATCTTACAAATGAAAAGAAGAACTAAGCACAGAGAAGTTACCTAACTTACTGAGTCCCCAAAGCTATTAAGCAGTGGAACTGAAACATTTTGAATCCAGAGCCTATGGCACTAGTCACCAAGCCTCCCCATCCTACCAGCCACTCTGCCCATTTGTCAGTTTGGCAGATGGGAGGGAGTCTGACCTCAAGGAGATGTGCCCAGGCTCCCTTGCTTAGATGGCATCCCTCCTCCCCTCATTATTCCTATAGCTTCAAACTCAATTTATAAGATCAATCCCTGCTGAAACAAGATCTTACCAATAAGTGTAACTTGAAAAATGAGTCTCAAAGAAAAGTCTGAGTGAGACTTTTCTTCCCCTGGAAGGACACAAATCTCTATCATAATCCTAGGGTACTACAACAATCTGTTCCAAAGATGGAGGAGAGAGAAGTGATTAAAAGGTATGAACTGGCCATAGAGGGGAACCCTGGATTAGGAAAGCAATACATTTGACCTGTGTAGTGATACACTGTAATGTTGTTTGTGAGTGTTAACTCAGACCGTTGTCCGTTGACCTAACTGCTTTAGAATCATTTGGGATAGTTTTAAATGCAGATTCCTAGGCCTCCCTATGCCTGTCTCCAGACACTCTGGAGGGGCAACAGGGCTCAGTAATCTTTAATGACTAACAAATTCCCCAAGTGTTAGGATGCAGGCACACAACAGAACCCCCCATGTGCTTATGTAATCTTTAGCAGCACATAATTTGTTTTTGCAAATGTTGAACAGGTTAAGGATCAGGATTTATGTTACTTCGAGCTCCAGAATAGATTATAGGTGTCCTAGATGCACTCACATATTTTGAGAATTTTATGCACTCTATTGTCATGGAGGCCCAGCACAGGCGCATGCACACACACACACAGTATTTCTAAAACTAGCAAACAAAATTCAGTTGAAGTTGAAGCATATTTTTTTTAGCTTATTACATCACACTGATTTATAAATGCATTAGTCCAAGTACTACAGAGAGAGGCTAATCAGTAGTTTGAGAACAAAGGGCTTTACACTCAAAAAAAAAAAAAGTTGGGAAACTGCTTTGCTAAATAAATTCTTCTCCTGAAGATTCACAATACATACTAAAGATCCGAGATGCTCCGGAGTGAAAAAGAAACTTGTTACATTTATTGAATATTTAACAAACTTACTGGGGCAGAGGATGATGTTTTTCTTCTTCTCTGCTTGTTCCTTGCTACCAACTTGCTTAGCTCTGAATTCATTTACTCAACAAATACATGTTACAAATACACACAGCAACTATAAGCTAGGCAGTGTGGTAGATCCGGGATAAAGTGGGAGTAAGCTAGACAGACTATTCAATAACCACACTCATTACCATTTGAAACTTGTCAAGTCACAAAGGTTCCTCATAGCCCTAGGGGCTCTGATGCAATGCCATGGGCTATATTGCCTCAGTTCCACCACTGACCTCACTTTAGTTACGGTTTACAAGAGACTTCAAGAATCTCCAAACAGACTCAGAGGGGCCGCTGAGCTGGGCCTGACAGGCAGAGGGACTCCCCACAAAGCTGCACACCCAAGTTAGCTCTCTAACAAGTACATTATACATGATCTGTCTTGGCCGACTTGAGAGCCCCGGGGTTACCTCAAAGCAGGCATTTGAACTAATTATTGAATCAAAATTTAGTCCACAAATTTAATGCTGGCCAGTAGCTTCTCTATATCATGGAATACTGCCAATCATTTGTAAGGCTATTTCAAATGTTCACTGACAAATGAAGTAGATAATTGGGGTATGTATTTCACAACTCAGGTTGGACAATGCTTTGTTATTACACTTTTGTTGTGGTTAGATTATTATTTTTCTCCTAAAATAAAAGACACTAAATAGTCCACTGAAGGAGCAGGCCTTCATATTATTTATCCTACAGCTTTGAGAATGATTGAAAGGATGTTAAATCATTGGCTCATGTAAAAATTGATTTGGGGGGTTTATTTATTTTTGTGACCATGCCCATGATAGGTACTCCAGGCTGTAAATTCTATACTGACTATGTACATCCTCAAGCCTGTTACAATTCAGATAGTTATGTTTTTGTCTTTACAAAAAAAAAAAAAATGCCTTTCAACATGGAGACTCTGTACCCAGTAAGAGGTTTTATGATTGTGAAATATTAGATTCTCTCTTAGTTCGCACCAACGGCAGAGGGGATAGTAGCAGGAGTTTAGCAGCTGAAATGAGGTCAAACCCCTGGTCATTACACATACATATAGCAATCTTTTCACTGTTTCATCTTCTGCCTTGCCAGGCTACAACATAACCACGTATTCCTAAACCTGTGACGACAAAGATCCTTTTGACCTCTGGAAGAATGACTGACTCCCTTGGGCACCTTGAATTCTAGACATCAGTCGAATCAGCCCTGCTTCTAAACACAGTGAGAGATTCTGCTACCCAACCATCCACACATCTACATTATGTCCATTAGCTTTGAATACCTGTGTATTGCTCTCATTTGGCTGTGTGTCAGTATGTTTTTCTTTTTGGCCAAACAATGGATTATTTGCTTTGGAATGTGAACAAAATTGACAAATCAGCCACCTAGACTAACCTGAATATGTCTGTTTCTTTGAAATTGTTTGTTTCTTTGAGGCAGCAGAATTATCCCTCACCTATTTATTCAAGAACTATGTAGCCAAGGTCTACTATCTGCCAGATACTCTGCTAGGGACTAGAGATAAAGCAGGGAAAATAAGACAATGCCTGGACTTAACGGCACATTTTTGGTAGCCATGTGAAGTTTGATTCTGAATGTGTAAAACAGCATTTTAGTTTTGAAGTTGTTTGATCGGTTTGGGTCACGTAAGCCATCAGACTCTCCTGGCTCTCTCCTACCCAGCCCCCATCACCATGGGGTTATTGATGGAATCCTAACTCCCAAATGAAGGACTTTCAAAAGGAAGACAATGTAGAAAATATGAAGGGAAAAAAAAAATGATGCCCACTTGGGAGGCAGACTTCTAACAAAAGGTATTTGAAGTGGAGATGGAACTAGGCGACCTAATCCCTTTGTGTAAGGGAATATGGTCACCAGGTCACGTGTACTGACTGAGATGTCTCTACCACAAGGAGGCCTTCTCTGCCAATGTGAAGTTTACCATTAAACATAAAAAGGAAAAAATGCAAGTTGTGCTATGCCTTTATAACCTGAATTTTGAGAACTACCATCTGGTTTAAAGATGGAAAACAGCACGAGTAGGAAATCAGTATTTCATTACCAAATGTCTAGATTTCAGTCTTTTAGTAGAAAATTTTGAAATTTTTATATCCATCATTTATTTATATTATAACATGTGGTTTTTTTATTCTTCTGTATTTATTATTTTCCACTGAATAAAATCTATATTGAGTCCTCTAAAGTGCTCTTAGAGAATACAGTATAACTACATGTGGCATATAAATGCAATATGTGTGTGTATTTGCACACAATCTTTATAGCACACTAAACAATTCATCCTTGGAGCATGTTTGTGATAGCACTTTATAAGGTAGCTTTAAACAAGAAGTAGAAGAAACTGGAGTTATTTGTGTTTGTCTCAAGAGAATAAAAGCTTTTTCCTTGAGTTCTCTGATGCATGTAATATTTGAGACTTACAGAAAGAAATAGCATCCTTTTCCCCTAAGAATAAAATCACCCCCAGGCAGAAAAAGAACCCCGCAACACGTTTAACTAGCAGGTAGTCTGTTTCATAAATACGCAAATGAAAGCTGCAGAAATTTGAGAAAAACCATTTAGTTATATTGCAAAAGCACATATGTCTCCAGCAGAGTTGATAGTCCACTGTACTCCACCAAAAAACCCACAGGGCTCTAGAATTACCAAAGTTGCCTCTTTCTGCTTTGCCCCTCTGCTCTCCACAGTCCTCTACCCCACAGGAATCCCACAGTTCCCAAGGAGCCTTTGCAGTCAAGTACAGCTGTTCACGGTCCCAACAGCCAGCTTTTCCTGCTGTATGCATTGCCGTGAACCCACCAAATGCTCAGGTGTTCAGGAGCATTCAGACAGGTAAGTGGAGACTGAAATCCTCCCTCCTTTCCAAGACAAAGCCGCTTCATCATTAAACCCCTGAGTTTCCTTCTGATCCCTCTGTAACCCCTGCAGCCTGGCTTCCCCCCTACAGGATGTTAGTGTCCCCCTATAATACTCCTGCCGTGCGTTACTTGTAACCCAGGTGTAATGGGTCTGGACTGTTTTCCAAGGCTTAAGTTCAAATAATGTCTTTTTTCTCTTTTTCCAATTTTATCATATTTATTTAGTGATTCTCAGCTGGAGAACCCCAAAAACATTTGGCATTGCTGGGAGACAATTTTGGTTATCACACTGGTATGGGGCGGGGGTGCTACTCGCATCCCATGGGTTAAAGTCAGAGATGTTCAATGCCCTCTAACGCACAGAACAGTGTCCACAACGAGTAACTATCTGACCCCAAATGTCAACAGTTCCAAGGCTGAGAAAGTCCGATTTACAACCAACTCAGAGAGCCACATGTCATGACTGATGAAAAGTACAACATCCTCCACTCAGGGACTCTCTCCTCGTTCTCACTCTGCCTTTGGGGGACTTAACTGAGCCTGAAGGAAGACCCCTGGGCCTTCCAGCTGGGGAGGGTTCTCTGCCTCTGTGGTTTGTGGTTATTTGATGCTGCTCCTTGTGGCCACATGGTACCACTAGTCTGAAACACAAGAGGTTTGTCCTTACCTCTTGTTTTCCCATAACAGCCCCTGATGATCACCAGAAATATCTTGATGTTGCCAGCAGGATGTAGGACTACCTAAAAGCTTTTTTGCCTTTTCTGGAAGTCAGGAGAGCCAGAGTCTTAGGTGTGGTATGCCTTCATCAACCTCTTAAGTGGGTAATCCACATGACTTTCAAGTCTTGCTGATGAGGCAAGTGAAAAACAGCAGTGAAAAACAGAACACCAGTAATTTCTCGGTGGTTTCTCCTGCTCTGTTGCATGTCCAGTGACTTCCCTGATTCTGGGAATGATTTCTCTCACTCTGTCTGCCTGGCACCATCTGGGACTCTGCCTTTCTTCTCTCACGCTAGGACCTCTGAGTCCTGAATTCTGCCCCTGGGCATACTGCACACATTTTTACCAGCCCTGGTGGGATGGGAGAGGTGAGGAAGGTAGTACCTTTGGAGAAGAGAGTAACTCTCTGGTAGGACATCAGAGTTACAAATGGATGTCTCATGGTGAAGGCAGCTGAGCCTGGCTTTTCCCATGGTCTGCCTGCCACGACATAGCCTCACCAATGCTGATGGTTTGAGATTTTCCCATTTAGACACTCCATACCCAATGTGTGCTGACACCAAGTCCTTATCAAAATCCTTATATCATGGAATTGTACTGATGAACTTCTGAGCTCCTTGAGGGAGGAAAAGACTGTCTTAGTTATTTCCACAAAGTCAGCATAAAACACAGTGCTTAGTACATAGGAAGCACTTAGAACTACAGAATGAAAAAAAGGCCACTGAATGAAACATTTCCAAGTGAAATATTAGCGACGATTTATAAAGAAAAATAGGACAGAAGAGCTACCCAGAGTATACAACAGGATATTTCATACAGACAGCTTCAAAGATCAGCACACAGTTCTTCCAAAGCTTTTAAAAGCACAGTGGAATAAAAATCAGACAGATTTTATATACATATATATTTCTGTAATTTGGAAATAGTGGCAGAAAATTGATTCCTCTGTCTTTTACTTTTGGAAGACAGTAATAAAATGTCAACGTCCCCATTTGAATTATTAGTCTCACAAGTTTAGTTGAAAATTTTACCTGCAAGTTAAACAATAGAGATGCCCGGATGGGGTTTCAGAGGCTGGCGAGCCCTCTCTCCAGTCTCAAGGAGAAAACGACCAACATCAAAGTGTTCTATGGACCTGTAAGCAGCTTCTCTCCAAATACCCACTTTGATCTAAAGGCAGCTTAAAAGCTAGCTTCTTTTAGAGGTGGTTTTCACTCATATAAATGAGCTTTCTACTGGTCTCGTTTAGCCTCACGGTCAGGGAACTAGCCTGCAAGTGTATTTCATTAACAGGAGTTCCGATTTTATACCACTGGGTATACGTACTTGACTCACAGGAGAAATGGATGCAGTCAAGTTTGCACTTACATTTTTCTGACTCGTGGGTCCTTTTACCAAACTGTTGAACCACCTGAACTAAGTCTCTAGATTAAGTCTGAAGTCTTTCTTATGTATCAGATATAACCTATGTTGGAATCTCCAGTTACCTCAACAAGTGGCATAATATTATCAATAAAATTTTTTATTTAGTTTATTTTGAAAGATTGCCTTTATTGAGCAAAGAATGGACTCAGGTGAAGGCTGTGATATGAAAGTAATAATAATTATAGCCAATGTAGTCAATATGTATCTCAGTTTACATCCCAGATGTGCAAATAAATACAACTTTATAATAACTATTAGTAACTTGACCTTAATGTCTATTTCCCATTCCATCAAGATGGCTGAAACTTAATCTCAGATAATTTGGGATTCCCTCCCCTTGCTTTAGAGTTGTGTGTAAGTAACTTAACCCAGTGCCTTGGCATTTAATGAAAGGGATGGGACCCTAATCTGGTCTTCAATATCTTATGTCCATGCAGATTTCTCCTGAGGTAGCTATTACCTCTACTGGTTCTCCATCATTACTCTGCACAGATCACCACTAAAATATCACGAGCTTCTCTCTGCCTGCCCTCTTTGGTCTGACAGCTCTCTCTCCTATTTCCTTTCATTTTATGGGCACAAAATGTATTCTAATCTTTCCTTATCATGTGAGGATATCAAAATCTCTACCAAACTGGCCAAGACCCATTCTCTCAAAACTCACCACATCTACTTCCTCTCTGAACCCTAGATTTCCTCCAGAAAGCAGAATACAGGGTCTATCTCCCTGAAATAATCCATCCCCCTTCCTCTAGCCAGGCTGGAAAGGTAGACCTCTATCTCTTTAACCCTAACATTTTGGTCATGCCTAAAATCTTCTCCAGTCACCTAAGAGCCTATGCTTTTGGAAACAAAGTCGTAACAGTCCTTTGCTTCTGTTTTCTGTCCTATCCCATCTCCTCCCTGAGCAAAGAGCATAGAACTTCCAGATTCTTGAATAGGGTACGGGTGGGAGGCACAGGGAAGAGTGAAGCATCAGGGGAAAAAAACAGGTTAGTATCTCAAAATGTTATCTCACCACACTCACATCTACTGAGTATCCTCCCCTTGTCAATATTTTTTTAATTGCCTCCTGTGCTTGGGTTGTGTGTTTTGTTTTTCTGTTTACTCATCTTTCAATTGGAGTTCAATGACTGTCGTGAGATGCCTTTGTTGAATTGTCACTACTCCCTGAGGTCTACCTGTTCAGATTCTGCACTTTCCTCCACACGTCTAAAAAGAGCCCACAGCTTCACGTATGATTCCTACACGATATTCATCTAGTGATGTTCCACTGGGCTGAAGTTCCTCAATATTCCCTTTCTCAATCTGGCAGCTTCTCTCAGCCCTTTGTACTCACTACTCTTCTACATCTCTGTTTTCATTTCTTTGGCTGAAAAAATCCACACAAGAGATTTGTCTCAGCTCATCATACAGTGCAGTTTTCTCCAGGCTTCTCTCCCTCCTGCACTACTGTTGCCTTTGGAGTTGTACACACTACATGGATTAGAGAAAAGGACTCACCATTCAGAGGGTTAACAGACTGGGACACTGTCAGAGTGGGAAATAGATGATTTGGCTTAGTCTGGCTTAGAAGACATTTTATGCATAACTGTATAATAGCTCTGAGTTTTTATGACTGTGTGACCCTTCATTTTCCTGGAGTTTGTGTATAGAGAGGGGATCAATTAGAGTTTTTCAATACCGTCTGGAGAGACTATTTTAGGTAGAGTACATGGTGTATCAGCTAGGAAAGTGCTTCTCAACCCTTCACCCTTCACTGATGCCATCGAGGAAAAGGCAGGCCAGATTTTAAACTATAGTCTCTTCTTTAACTGTCATTGCCATTGTGAATTTTGCAATTTTTTTCATTTTCTTTTGGATTTTCAATGGGATTTTGATAGCAAATCCATTAATCACATCTAATCTGCCATCCTGTAAACCCATATGTCCCAAAGCTGTAATTTTTACCCAGATCTATATAATTTCAAACCCCCATGCTTTCTGCTACTTCATGTTGCCATTTCAGGCAGGCTTTAGAAGAAGCGCATTCAATTCTGCTCCTAAAATACTTGAGTCTATTTCAGAATAGATTCTAATCTGTTATTATAACTTTGATTTGTATTTTCTGAATCCTATCAGGGAGTTCAGTAGTAAAAAAAAAAAAAAGTGCTTTTGTGTGGTATATACCTCAGAAACATTGGTTGTTGGGAGCAGGTCCTGAGAGAAATCAGCAGAAGGCATGTAACACACTGATCACACACATTAATGAAACATCTGCCAGTGATCTGGGACTCTGTGATTGGGAATATGATATGACAGAAGAGGAAAGGGTCCAGGCTTTGGGTCTCGATGGTTCCAGATCCAAATCCCTGCTCTGCCACTTTGTGCAACAATTCTGAGTCTTGGCTTCCTGATTTGTAAAATGGAGGTAATGATGTTCACTTCCCAGTGTGGTGGGGAGATTGAGTTTATGTCTAAAGCTTTGGACACATACAGAAAGTACATTAAGAATATTATTTGTCTTATCAGGTTAGATACCATTGATTCCAAGTAACAGAATACCTAATTCAGGTGGTTTAATTAATAATAAAGGAGATGTGTTATATTACGTAGATGGAAAGTTTTAATATAGAGTGGACTTCACATGCAATTGAACACAGCAGTTCCTGATGTCAATCAGGACTCCAATCATTTGCTGAACTTGCCTTGCTTTTTCTCTCATTTGTGAGTCAGCTTTGTGTTGAAGGCAGCTTCCATCATGCTGACAAAAAAATGGTTCATCACACTCTCCAAAGGGAGGGAATAAGCCTTTGTTCCAAAATTACTCACAGGAGTCTTGAGACTTGTCATTCCAGAAGCAAGTGTCCAAGGAGATGGAACCACTGATTGGCTCAGCATCAGGACTATGCCTTGCGAGCGGGATACAAGACCACTCTGCAAATCCTCCAAATCTCCACCCTTTCATTTCTTCTCCATTACTCCCCCACACCTCCAACACTTCTAAGGAAACATTTTCTAGCCTGGTTTGAGAGACAGAGGAAGATACCTCCCCTCAAACTCTCAGATTTTTTTTTTCTATGCCTAGAGTTCTCTACAGATACTTAAAATTTTATGTTTTTGGAAACCAAAGTCTGAAAGTTCTTTGTGTCTATATTTTACCCCAGCTGTGTGTATCCCTCCTCTGTGACAAGGATCACCTGATACTTAATTTTTCCTTTCCTCAAATCAAAAGAGTTAGAAAGTCTTGCAATTATTTAAGTCAAACACTTAGATTTGTCTGTGAAGATAAGATACACTACACACATATTACTTATTTCAGCAATCATCAGCATTTTCATCTTGATGTGATTTTTTTTTTCACAGCTGCCTTCATATTAGCAGCATACTCTTAAGGAATACCTTGCTGATACCACTGAACAGACATTTCTAATCCTCAGCCTACAGGCACAAGGACTTGAGCATGCACAAAATCTTGATATACTCCCCAAGAAGTCCTCGTGGGAGCCCCACTAGTTCTTGGTTTATATTCCTTATTAGCAGTTATAGCTGAATCTAGGTATTCTTGTTTTCACAAGCTCTTCGGGATTTGATAGCTGAACCCAATAATCTTTGTTTGGGATTCTCCTTTTGTTCTCATAGTTTAAAAAGAAAACCAGCAACAACAACAAATGACTGAGAATAAAGAAATGCAGCTTTTTTCAATTCCTGATCAGTAGAAGCAGAGCTGTATTTAGTTCTGTATCTTGAGATATTTTGGCTGGTGTTTGTCCAAACACAACATTGCTCCAATAGATCTATGTGTAACCATCAAACAAATCTACACACAGAAAGACAAACAAGCAAAGCTTCCTGGTTTCTAGAGTGACTTCTTTTTTCCTTAAAGAATATCTCTTTTTTTCCTCTCCATACTTGAAAGATTGGCAAGGTCATAATTTATATATGGCACTTAGCACATACTCAATACATGTTATCTCTCCTAATTACTATTATTATGTGAAGAAAGCTGTATATTCTTCCTAAACTACTGATCTGGGCCTTCAGATCTATTTCTCAAGACAGCCTCCAGCCTTAATTGAAATTGGATATCTGAGACTTTTCAGTAAAGCTACAAGTAAGGGGTCTAGACGTGTTTGTTAGATTATTTTAAATACTGTCCTATGTCATTAAAGTTATATTTATATGTATAAATATATGTTATATTTATATATAAGTATTATATATCATATAATAAGTAAACATATATATAAAGTGTTAATGTTGGACTTGGTTAAAATTCTAAGGTACTTTGTCTTGTCTGAAAACATTGTTCAAGAAATTTAATAATGATAAGCCAAGGGGAAATGTATAAAACTTTGAGGAAGAAATAACCTGGTAGTTCATAACCATGGTCTTCAAGCACCCTTAAAGATAATGAATCACACCTAGGACTTGTCAAATCCTGGACAGGAAGTCTGGGGTCCAGATATGAAGATCACTGAGGTGGACAGCCCATGAGGCTAACAATTCCTCGACAATGAAGTCATCTTCTACATAGAGAGCCCTTTTAACTAGGCTCCTTCTTTTAATAGTTTGCCTATAACAGTGTTTGGTACAGAATGAGCACTTAATACATGTGTATTAAATGAATAAATAAATTAGTGAATGAGCTACCTTCAGATTTTGGTGTGTTCTGGCACTCCAGTCACCTTCAGCCCAAGCAATGGCCTTCAACATTAGAGATTTTCAGACAGATATGCAAAGATCCTAAAATTAAAACACATCCCCACTGAGCCACATGTTAAAAGAAGCCATATTTTCTCCCATAACACATTAACCCAGAAGAGATACAAGCATGAAGACATATTGCCAAAACCTACCTCAACCCATTTATCCATTTAGAATATCCGAGTGTTTCTTTGGGGAAAACAGGTAGTGTTAAGAATCGGAGTCATGGAGGAATGATGCAACATGTATTTCTCTCCAATTTTTTTCATTAGATTTTCCAACTTGGGACAGTCAAATGCAAAACTACAAACGGTTAGGAGGAAACAAGTTCTTTGGAGGAGACCAAACAGGGAAGTGTTCTCTGTTAGTCTGGAAATTCAGTTTAATCCATCAGTCTGCTGTTGTAAACCTCTGGAGTAGAAAGAGAAGTCCAGTCTCCTTCAGACTTCCAGGCTATAGCCAGTTGCCCCAACTCTACACCTCCTGGCCTCTCCCTTGGGACTTACACCCCAGCCCTGCAGCCACCACGAACATGATGAAGCTGTAGACCAATAGTTAAGAATATGAGTAAAAAACTAAGTAGGACATAAGAGTAAACCATTTTCCCAACTGTATATTAGATCAATTGTGTATTTCACAAATTCATTTTTCTAACAGGGTTCAGTAATTATAAATTCATCAAAACAAACAAACTGATTTAATCACAAAATCCCAGTTTAGTTTTAGCCTCCCACTTAGGTTGATGAAACAACGCAAAAACCCCCAATGTGGCATCTTGGTGTTGATCTAAGCTTCCCAACCACCTCAGAGGTAAAACATTGCCCCTACTTGACAGATTTGTGTTTGGCATTGAATTTGATGCCACACCTCTACCATACGGTCAGAGGACATTCTTCAATTTTTAATCATTTTCCAAGATCTTTAGTCTTCAACACTTTGCTGACAAGTGTTACTTATTAGTAGAATTAACTTCAGCTGCCTCGACCAATCTAAAGAAGGCTGGTGCACAGATTCTGGGTTTTTGTTTTAGTTTTTCCAGTGTTTATGTTCTTAATACTATAGGTACCAATTTTCTAAAAATCAGCCTTTTGTGTTTTATATTAGCAATACTGACAAGGCCTGCATTAATAACAATTATTGGAATATTGATGAATGCCCTTTATTTTTTTAATTACTACTTTTATTATTCTCCAATAATTCTTCCTAAACTTGATTATGCTGTTGAGAGAGTAGCACCCATTTGTGGGTGACTAAAAAGAGCTATCAGAGGGGATAAACATTTGAAATCAAACTCCTATCCCTCAGACAAAGTCAAAAATATACACATTTATAAATACTTATTTAAAGCACTGTCCAAAATTCAAAATAAGTACAAAGTATTTACCACTGGCAAGAGCAGAACTTCTAAGTCTGATGTGAAAAAGGATGAAAATTCTGCCAATTACTACATGCTTGTCACCACTGTTGGTATTTATAAATCAAAATAAGCAGTTTCTCCAAGCTCCGTGGATGCCTGTCTGTAGCTGGAGTAATCGCATGAAAACCATGCCACACTGAACACCCAGCTGAACGTTTATACAGATGAAGAAACACAGAGAATCGCAGTGTGGAGTGGCATCCATGCTGGGCCAACAAGCAGCTCAGTGCAGGGGTTAAGAATGTGGACTAAGGGCCCAGGCTGACCCAGCTCACCTGCCATGCGGCCACTTTGTAGCTGTGTTATCAAGTCACTGTGCCTCTATGCTTCCTCCTGTATATAGTAAGAATGATAATAATAGTAATAATAGATACATACATCCATACCTCATAGAATTGTGAAAATTCAAAGAATACATATAAAATACAATATAAATAAACAATAATAACCACAGCTTATGCTTACTACTCAAAATAGCTGGACATAGTCCCGGGGGTGTATTAAGTATAAGCCATAGTTGTCACTGTTTTCATTTTCATGCATATCTGGAGAGGTCATGATGTCTGAGGTGGTCATTCTGTACTGAGATGCCAGTCAGCATGTGTAAAGCAATCAGAATACCAGTCCTAAGAGTCTGTCAGGAATTCAGATAGTGGCTATGTGGTGGTCAGGCCATCCAAGCCCCAGTGGTCCCTTAGTAGCCAGTCAGTCAGAGGCTGTCAAGGCATGTGCTCGGCTTGCATACTTCGCCAGTGCCTTTCCAGGGGCCTGGGTAAAATCTGGCTTCTCCAGGAGGGTGGGCCCAAAACCAGCCACAGCCCAGATGGGGACGGATGGTTACTGCTGGCTGCTCATGTACAGACTTCCTCTCTTTTCCTTCCTCTCTCCAGGCTGGCCACTTAGACTTTAAAGTGCCTCCCTAAACTCCCTGACTCTCTGGCGGGGAGACGAGGAGATCTTCTTCCACTGCAGCTGTTCCATGGGCTATTCCAGGGGGAACTTAGTCCCTGTTGAAGCCCCCAACCTAGGTCCCAGGGGAAGCAGAAGTCTTCCTTTCCTCACCCACCCTGCAACTCAGTTCTTCATTCATATTCACACACACACACACACACACAAATCTGTACAAAAGTTAACCTCTCTGACTCCCAGGCCCTTTCGTAGTAAGGTCCTGAAGAAACAGCACAGCCAGTAGGCCACCAGCAGGGACAGGCATTAGAGCAGTGCTGTCCAATGGAACTTCTGCAATGATGGAAATGTTCTATCATCAGCTTAGTCCAATATGGGAGCCATCAGTCAAATGTGGCTATTGAGCATTTGCAATGCGGTTGGTGTGGCTGAGAAACTGAATTTTTAACTTTATTTAATTTCAACCCATTTAAATAGTCACTGGTGGCTAGTGGCTATTGTATTGGACAGCACAGTTTGAGAGACAGCCTGAGTCCAAGTTGCTGCTCTGCATTTCCTGGCCCCACGACAATAGGAAAGTGACTGTAATTCTCTAAGCCTTGGTCTATCACTATATCTGGAAGTAATATATTACTTAACTCATAGTGCTGCTGCAAAGATAAAATAAACTCTTTCACTGAAGCACCTAGAAAAGGATGTGATTTAGATTAAGCTTTGAGGAATATCAGCTATTATATGCTTTTGACTGAAGCATTATGCCATACATCAGAAATTGACACATTGTAAATTGAGTATACTTCAATTAGGAAAAATAAATAAATATATATATATATATATACAATAAAAAACTTACTTATGTCTTCCCATGATTCAGCTGGGTTGCTCTTCTCGGAGTACTGATTGGTTGAAATAATTATACCAAAATCATGCTCAGTTGACCCTTAAGAAAACACAGAAAAAACATCAACCGGCAGTACCTGATGGGACTATAACAAAAGCTATCCAAAACTGTATCCTGGGGAAACACGGGGACAATCATGCCCAGTGGAGCCCTGGAGAAACATATCTAAGACTTTTTTTTTTTTTATCAAGAGATATCTTATCCTGTGGATGTTTCAAAGGCTGAGTTATAATAAAATTTCTTACAGCAATTACAGATTTTGTTTGGCTGAGTCTGGAAGGGTTGAGCCTTGCTTGAAATATGTGACAGAGATATTTAATAAAGAGTCATCAGCATTCACTCATCAAAGCAGGAAATCAATTTAATAATTTTTTTTATTGAATACCTGCTCTGTGGTAAGTACAATGGAATCCACAAGAATAATATGACATTGTGTCTGAAGAATTTCACAATGTTTTTGGAGATGCAATCTTCTCAAAATGCAAATGGCAGAAATATGAAGTAGGATTAGGTGCTGTGGGTGTCTGGAAGACAAAAACTCAATGCTGGCTGAAGTGGTTGATGGGACCTCTGTGGACACAGGTGGCAACAAATCACAAAACCCAACAAAGGAGCAGTGCTCATATTCCAGGGATGGAGAGGTTAGTATGGGAGGAATCATTTCTGAAGCACATGCTGTGGCAGGCATTGTTTACACTGTGCAGGCTGATATGCAAGTTACCCATGTGAGTTTCCTTTGGATTCAATACATTCCACAAATATTTATTGAGCATCTAATATGGGCCTGGCAAGAACACATCAGAGGCAGCTTGTAGTTTGCTTACACTTGTAGACTTGAAAGCTTCATGTGGGGTGGAATCTGCTTGATGCACGGCAACTTCATATCCCCATAGTCATAAATCAGAATGCCCTAGTACATGATGATGTAACTTTACATGGTTATCATGAAAACAATTCTTACAGAAATATCACCATTTAGGTGACTAGGTGTTCACTTGAAATCATCACATTAGCTTTATGTTTCATATTTTTAAGTTTCAGTGCCCTTTATTATTTCTTTTAAAAGAATTATTTTTACAAAGATTCCTACTGAGTAGATCAAAATCTTATTATTTTTAAAACAGTCATAAGTACAGGTCTATAAGAGCTTTCCTATCTCATGTTCTAAGCAGGAACTTTGAAATGTAAATTCTAAAATCACAGAATCATATAATTCTCTCCTAAGAGTACAAACTTCTGTTTTTGGCAAGGTATCTAAAATAAGCAGGGAATTTCTTTAATTGGAGGGGCCAGTAAACCACTCACCCACTTCCTGCCAAAAATGTTTCAAAGATTCATAAGTCAAAATAAATAAATAAAACTAGTTTAAAAAAAGAAAACTAGAATATGACAAGGAATACATGTATGTATATGTATGACTGAAACATCATGCTGTACACCAGAAATTGACACATTATAAACTGACTATATTTCAATTAAAAAAAAAAAAAGAGAAAACTAGCTCATTCCCCTTGCCCCTGTTTTTCATATAGAAATACTGACCCTTCCGCATCTGAGCCAGAATAAAGGGGGTGTGACATGCCCTTCATGCCCCACTCCCCACAAAAGTGTGGTCCCTGGACCAGCAACGTCAGCATTACGTGGGAAGTTGTTGGAACACAGAGTCTCACACCCCGCCTTAGACTGACGGAATCAGAATTCGCTGAATTTGCTTTTAACAAGATTCCCAGGTGATAGATATACACATGAGAAGTTGAGAAATACTTCTCTAAATAACATTAAAAAATTACTTGCATTAACTTGAAGATACAGTGCCAGTTAACTCAGCTCTATGTACTTAGATCCCTTCACAGCCAACTACATGTAAACTGGTCCCGCAGAACAGACAGGGATAGTGTTTTCATGTTGAAACAACGAAGGATTCTTAACAGGTGCTGGCATTCCCTCTTCTCAAATAAATATTGAACATGTATTTTTAAAATACCCGTTTAAAGACAAACTGTTTCTCACCCAGGTCACCGACATAACTGTATAGTCATCTTTCCCATCGAATGTTTCTTTTTTTAAATTAATGTCAGAGGTATAAATGCAACCTAATAAGTACAATAAACAATCAACTATATCATGATGAAAGGGGACTGGAAAGACTGAGGAAGAAAGAAGTATCGAGGTGATCAAGAGAAATGGAGGGGCCAGCAGGGCCAAAACCAGCAGTTCTGTGGAACCCTTGCTTCCTTCCTACTCAAAGTGCTCCTCTGAGACAACCTGCCCCCATGCTCTAGGTGATGGAGCAGAAATGGAAGCAGGACCGTAAGACAGGAACACTCATCTATAAAACACACGCAAGGGCATATGAAATTAAGTCCACTCTATGTCTAATTGATATTAAAACTTAAAAAAACTGAAATAGAAGTGCATCTTTTAGTTTGGAAAGATTGATTTAAAAAAAATCAAGGAGGACCTAGCTTATAGTTGTTGCCTTTTTGTAGTTGTTGGCCACAACCAACAATTCCTTATGTTTGTTTTTTGTTTTTTTTTAAACATTTTTTATTGATTTATAATCATTTTACAATGTTGTGTCAAATTCCAGTGTAGAGCACAATTTTTCAGTTATACATGAACATATATATATTCATTGTCACATTTTTTTTCCTCTGTGAGCTACCATAAGATCTTGTGTATATTTCCCTGTGCTATACAGTATAATCTCATTTATCTATTCTACAATTTTGAAATCCTGTCTATCCCTTCCCACCCTCCGCCCCCTTGGCAACCACAAGTTTGTATTCCATGTCTATGAGTCTATTTCTGTTCTGTATTAACACTTTTTTTTTATTCCACATATGAGTGATCTCATATGGTATTTTTCTTTCTCTTTCTGGCTTACTTCACTTAGAATAACATTCTCCAGGAGCATCCTGTTTGCTGCAAATGGCATTATGTTGTCATTTTTATGGCTGAGTAGTATTCCATTGTATAAATATACCACATCTTCTTTATCCAGTCATCTGTTGATGGACATTTAGGCTGTTTCCATGTCTTGGCTATTGTAAATAGTGCTGCTATGAACATTGGGGTGCAGGTGTCATTTTGAAGTAGGGTTCCTCCTGGATATATGCCCAGGAGTGGGATTCCTGGCTCACATGGTAAGTCTATTCCTAGTCTTTTGAGGAATCTCCATACTGTTTTCCACAGTGGCTGCACCAAACTGCATTCCCACCAGCAGTGTAGGAGGGTTCCCTTTTCTCTTAACAATTCCTTATGAAAAAGAAGATACAAAACCATTGCTTGGATATGGGTTTCTACTCTTGTGTAAAAGCAAATTTATGGAAATTCAAGTCTAATATCATTTTCTGACTCAGTCCCTATAATGAAGGCTGGCAGGTTTAATACAATTAAACTAAACATAATCATGTAATCATCAGGAAAGAAAGTATAAAAAGGACCCTAATAATAGTGGTGTGCTGTTAAATGTCTAACAACTATCTTTCTCAGGTGAAAAGCCCTAACTGCAGCATTTGCCTATTTCTATGACATAAATGCTCCCAACATGGTTGGTTTCAGACTACCATTGTGATGTCACTGAACACAGAGTTTGGAAGAGACTCACACAATTGGTTCTCAGTAACCCATAAAAGCTGCTCCAGCACACTCCTAAAAGTAACTGAGTGTGCAGATTTTTCTACTCATCAATTTGATCTCTAGTGCACAGGTATGTTTATTTATACCATGAAAAGTTTGGTGGTTCTACTGTTAATCTTAATCCAAGGTGGCCAGGGCCAAAGTTCAGATGAACAAGCACATGAATTTTGAAGTCGCCTTCTTGTTTTCTGATTTTCAGTATATCAGGGACAGCCTTCAAAGCCTTGCACTTTTATCATATCCTCCTGCACATCAATCACTCTCAGGCTGATGTTTTTAATATCTGATAAAGATGGGAAAAGTACTTGGCATGGCTTATGTTTTGCTTTCCTGGATCTCTCCCCCAGAGTTTCTGTCTCTCTGTTGGATGTAATCATGAATGCTGAAGATAGACATGAAGCAATGGTCATGAATATGTACACTTTGGAGTACTTCGTCATAGTTTTTGACAGCAATATTCCTCAAGATAGGCAGATAGATTAAAGTTCAGGTGGTTGCTTCAAAAATAATTTTAAGGTAGACATTTCTAGCACATACAAAGCAGGCTTATAAAGTTATTTGTCATAGGTGGTATTTTAATCCCATAATAGAAAACAATGTTACTTATGAGTAGAATTTAAAACACAAGACATCACAAAGCCTTATTGCTATGCATCATGTTCAACTAATTAGACAAAATCTATTATGCACTTATTGTAATATACATGAAGATGAGCTTTCTCATTCAAAAGAGTGTCTTGTTAACATTTACTTACCAATAACTCTGAATCTTACATAGAAATATTAATGATAACACATTAAAAGAAGACAATTCACAAGACTACTACAAATTAAGGCTGTCATACAATCTAATGCCAAGATCTGGGGTAAACTAGTAATAGTTATAAGAAATATGGACATTAATTTAGAATATTGACCCAAGCATCAGCTCATGGCATTAACCAGCTTTCCTTTATGAAAAAAAGGGCCACATAAAATAAGGTAGGAAAAATCTACTATAACCCTTGCAACATAACATGACACTGAAATAAAGAGCAGCTAATATTATTATAGATGTAAAAGTAAGGGTCTTATAGATCCTAACTCTGGCTCCACTGCTCAGTGGTTATACAATATCAAGCAATTTATCTTACTCCTCATCTTTGAAATGAACATAAGAAGGCTTACTTCCCAGAGGTATTTTGAGGATTAGATGAGATAATAGAAGATGATACTTATGCTGGTACACAGTAAATTCTCAAGGAGGGCTCACTGTTATGATGATCTAAGAAATCAAGAGATTGGATTTTTTCAAATTTCCTTCTCATCCTAACAGTCCTTGGTACTAGCAGTGGGTCTCTAATACAGGACTTTCATAATCTACCTCTTTCAGAAGACTGTGGGATTTACAAATCTATTTCCTTTTAAGTATATTTTTTCCTAAAACACTGTGGGGAGAACACAAGAAAATTAGAAATGCTTGCCTGTCCAATCACCTGCATGTCCACTGCCAAGATTCTCATGCAGGTGCTGAAATCAAGAAGCAGGAGTTACCATAGGAGGTGACCCTAACCCTGTGGGTCTCCTGGGTCATTTAAATTAACTCACTCCATCACTTTCTCATTTATCAACCTCTTGGTCTCTTGGTCTAACCTTACAGGACAACTGCACAGTCAAGGCAGGTGGTCCCATTTTCTAGGGCTATTTCATCAGAGAGTAAACGCAGTACTGAGGACCTGACTACTGTCCCAAAGGAACTTGAGTGGCTAAAGTCAGTGTCAAGCACGGAAGAAGAGACAAGAGCAAGCAGCAGGCAGCCAATCACCAACCGCACTGCTTCCCAGAGCCCCAGTCCTGGCCCTGGGAGCAGAAAGAGCACACAGCAGGAACCCAGTCAATCCTCTTCATCCTAGCGATGTCCTGAAAATAGTCAAAAGTGGTGCAGACAGAAACACTTTTGAAGGATCAAGAAAGTGAATGAATAAGAAGGCCCAGATGTGAGTACCCTGAATGCTAGGCCAGAACAGAGAGTCACTAACTATAAAACTAAACTGATATACAGCTGCCATAGGAACTTGGAACAATTCTCCCCATCACCTCTTAGAGAGGCAGTGAGGAAACAAGCTTCAGGTTTACTCTACCTAAATGTGTTCTCAGTAGCAACCAACTAGTTAAGCTACATGTAAATAATTCTTATACTTTCTACCTCTCTGCTAACCACTCCCTAACGTTTCTTAGAGGAAGGGCCCAGCATGTGGAAACCACTTCTTCATTTGTCCCTCTGGAATTTTTAGTGTCCATCTAATTATTTATTTATTCATTCATCCAACTTGTAATTCTTGCACACACACTTTGCTTCTGGCACTAGACTAAGGACCTGAAAGTGTAACAAGAACATGACCTGATTGGTCCTGCTCCTTCAAGGAGCTCTCATTTGGGGGAAGGAGACAAATTAACAAATCCACAATTTGTCATAGCATTGTAGGTAAAAGGAAGGCTCGGTAAAGGGGACAGCGAGGGGAGTGTGTTCTCAGTCCCACGGGTAGTTCAGTGTGACTGGGAACGTGCTAGGAGATGAGGTCTGAGTCTGCAGCTCAGGAAAATGATACAAGCTAGAGCCAGACCTTTGCAAATCCTTGGCCTCAAGAACCTTGCTGAAGCCATGGAAGACAACCACATCCCCTATGGTGCACAGTGAGCGAAACACAGACTGTTAAATCAAATAGGGAGGCCATTAGACTGACATGACGCAAATGTGGCAGTGGTCTCTAAGCAAACCAAAATCTAAGCCTATAAATACCTCAAGGTTACAAAATCAAAACACTAAGAACATTCAATCACACACGGCTAACTAGGCTTTAAGCTAGAACCAATCAAATAATTTCCTTTCTTTGCTTCCACACTTTCTCTGTGTAAGCTTTTCCCCTGGCTCCTAGTTTGGCGCTGCCTGATTCCAGTTGAGTTTTGCTCAAATAAACTGAGGCATATTAAACATTTTAACAGTTTATCTGTTAAGTCTACAGACCAAGACCTGCTATGGACCTGATGATTTCTTAGCACTCTATTCACCTGTGAACAAGCTTCATCACACTAGAGCCCCTCCTCCGTCTAATGCCCCCTAATATCCAGGCTCAACCAGCTACCATTTCCTGCCCGTCCATTTTCCAGTGCTGCCCTCAAGTGTCACTTACTTCAAGGTAGAAGAATAAGAACTGTCAACTCTACATTTCTAAGTGACAGTGGGGCTTTAGACACAATTCTGCTCTGGAGAATCCTTTTATAATGGGAATAATCATTTCCAATAGAGCTGGGTACTGCATCAGCCAGGAAAAGATATTGACTTTAAAAAAAAAAAAAAGAGTCTAAACCATATTTTAACCTCCAGATGTTGTTAAATAAGCGTTTTCCACCAAGTCACTTAGCAGCAGTTTCACAGATTTTACAGTCTTTTGTTTCAGTGCTGTCTTTGTAGGAATTGAGACAGAAAAGGAGCCTGCTTTTTTCTGCTGTTGTTCTTGACTAGACAGATTGATCTCACTGAAGCTTTTCAATTTAAGGTTTCTGACTCCTTTGGGCTGGGGAAGCCCCAGGTTCTACCCTTTGGACTTAACATCGTGGCAATTCCTTTTTTAATTGTATGTCTTCTGACTGATCATTCTGCTGCTATGTATTGTAATTCTCTGCCCAGGCTGTCTTTTGGAAGGAAATACTGACTGCCAGTTTTCATTTAAAGGCTGGGAATTTCCTCATCCATGTTGATGGAGGCCTCCCATAATCCAGGTACATCTTGTCCCTCCTGAAGCTGTCCAGCTCCACCAACACAGGGACCCTGTGGTATGGTGGGAAGAAGATGCAGAGGACCCACACTGACATCCGGGGCTGGTTTCATGGACATATGACCAGTGCAGTCACTCAGGGCCCCACACATGGAAAAGCCTCATACCTGGCTTAATGCTCTGCTGTCACTGCCTTGAAATTATTAACAATTTTAATAAGGGGCTCCACATTTTCATTTTGCACTGGGCACCATAAATCAGGTAGCTGGCCCTGCTGATATTATAATTCCTACTGATAACAAGAGTGAGCTTTAATGTTTTATCAGGTCTATTTCTTCAGTGGAGCAAAACCAGTTTATCTCTTCCAACTATCACACCTATGGCTGCACACATGGTAAACCAAATTTCAGAGAAGGCCAAGGGCACTATACACTGGGGGATTATGAACTGACACACAACCACAGCACAACTTCTTTACCAAACTCCGGTCCATTTAGGATAATAAAGACAGAATTATCAAAGTATTGAAATCTTCCCAAACTGTGCCCATTCCAGGTATAACTTCAATCAGTTTAAGAGAAGTTCCCTAGAGAGTAGTACTTGAATGATCCCCCCCTCCAAAAAAATTTCACAATTTACAGCAACCTGGGTCTGTTTTCAGGAAGTGTAAAGGGAGATGCCTCTTTGATTAGATCCTTTATTCATCTAAATAGAGTTAAACTAAAAACCAGGTTAACAGAACAATGTTCTGTTTTCTTCCTTTTAATCTACAAACACCTGCCTTGTTAGAATAGCAACCTGATAGGAAGGCATCTCTCCAATTCTGAAAAGGTTTTATACCTAATATCCTTATTTAAATTTTATCCTGAAGGAAAGCTGTTATCCTGGACTTCACTTATAATCACAGGATACTCAGTTGCCAGGGAAATCAAAATGCCTAAAATTCTGGCTACAAAAGAAAAGATCTAGATATGTAGAAATATAAAATACATCCTGTGTGTATATATATATATATATATATACACACACACACAGAGACACGTATATGCACACCTATATACATATATATACACACATACATTTATACATATGTACATATAATGTCTTTCAACTAATGTAGAATAACTTTGGAATACTGATTCATTTTGTTGGTTAAAATCTGTTACAGAGGCAGTGGTGTACTGGAGCTGCCTCACTGGCTCCCAAGCACCAAATATACACATCTCTTTCCAACTTCAAATTCAGGATGTCATGTCGGCATCCTGAAATCGACCATGATGGGAACACGTATATCATGGGGACAGGAGCTACAGATCAAGGCATTTCTCCCAGAGATCGATTTACTGGGGCACCACCCTACAATGCTTACTGTAAAGGATTCTAAATGAAACTTGGAAGTTGTGAAAATTAAGACATTGCTAAGATTCAAATGATTAAAATGAAATAAAACTGGTAAAGAATGATTAGAGTGGAAGTTTTAATTAAAAGAAAAGAGAGAACTGGGAAAATAACATTTAACTCCATCAGCTCTAACCTGTTGCTGTGGACCCTCTTCCAGGGACAGCATATAATAGTCTAAAATACAGGAGTTAAATCCTTCCCTTGCCTGAGCAACATTGCACCTGAAAAATGCAATTAGTGAGTATGTAAAAGTCCATAGGGGTCAGGGCCACCTAATATCATAAGTACAAGTCATAAAAATAGATAACCACATAAAATATATGCCTTCATTTTCTCAAACTCAATACTATTAAAAGAAACACAGTTTTATAAAGACAGAGAGAATTAAAACCATTAGAGAGCCCTATTTAATTATCCCATTATGCTTAAGTGTATAAAAAATAATCTAAGCATTATAAAATAACATAGAGAAACAAAATGATTAGAACAGAATAAGAAAATTGTCATTTCTTTTTCACATCAAATATAATCATGTGAAGGAATCCCTTCCCAACAGGAGGCCATGAGAAATTAAACAAAGAATTTATTGCTCAGCTGTCTGTGGCTGCAGAAATTTATGACCACAGGGGAAATTACACCAGATGTGTTCTGTAGAGGGAAATGGGTCCACTGCATTTCATTAGTGCTGGTAAAGTTCTTACAGGAATAATCCAGCCAATTTCATTCCATCATTTCAGCTTTTAGATATATCAAGAACCACCAACCAGAGCCCACAAAATACCCAACATTTATTATCTATTGACTTACTTTATTCTGCAATTCTTAATAGAGGAGAGTTAGAGAGAGGCATAGGGAAGGTATATAGGAAGGAATCTTAAGGTCAGGTCTGTAATTTAGAAAAGAGTTCGAAATTTGTAGATATGGACAGGCATATGTAGAATAGGTAAACAAGATTATACTGTATAGCACAGGGAAATATATACAAGATCTGGTGGTAGCTCACAGTGAAAAAGAATGCAACAATGAATATATGTATGTTCATGTATAACTGAAAAATTGTGCTCTACTCTGGAAATTGACACAACATTGTAAACTGACTATAACTCAATTAAAAAAAGAAAAGAGTATTCCATATACTCTTGTTTCATAATACAAATTAAAGAAAGCAAATCTAGACAAAATCTTCTGGACTAGCAAGAATACAGAAAAGATGCAGTGTAATCGTGTGTTAAAGACATTACTTTACACTGCTAACTTATTAACACTCTAGGAGTAACTATTAATACTCTAGGGTTAACTGTTAATACTCTACGCTAACTATGAATGCTCGAGGTGGGCTGTGTGCTGAGCACTGGTCAGAATGCTTTACTGATATTAGCCCATTTAATCCTCACAACAACCTTACCAGGTGATAGGTGTCACCTGTTTTGATGCCCATTTTATAAATGAGGAAACTGAGGCACAGAGAGGCTAAAGCACTTGCCCATGCTCATGTAACCAGTAAGTGGCTAAGTCTGAATTAAAAAACCAGCAAGTCTATTTCTGGACTAGAGTCTCCATGTCTGTGCTCATAGCCTCAACACTATTAACACCCTGCTGCCTAGAACATGAAGAGAGATACCCATCTTGAGAAAGCAAAAGAGATGAAAATATAAAACCACCAAGCAAATCATTTGGGGTAGGACTTTATTATTGTTATTTTATGGAAAGTTAGCTTTATATAAAGTACTATATACATGCATAGCACATTTCTCTCTTTTTCTTTTGAGAAATTTTTCTACCTTCCCGACTTAACTCTCATTTATCTCTATGAAAAGACTTCCTCTTTCCCACCACCTGGAATGGCCACCATCCAGAATACAGTGTTGCTTATGAGATAATTTTTACATGAGTGAATGAATGAATCAATTAGTCGTTTAGTCAATGAGTGACATAATAGCTACAGAGTTAATTTGGCATGGAGTTGAAGAGTGCTTGATGTGGTTTATTTAACAATTCAAGGTGTTCTCAGAGCATCAGGACAAGCTTTAAAGCTTTCTAGGCTAGAATTATGAAGCCCTAGTGTGAATAAAATGGGGAACTAATACTGGGAAAAATAAAGGAATTAGTCCTTAATGATGTGCCAACAATGTATCAGATGCAAGACTGTTTATATTATTTAATTTATTATTTAACTCTCACAACAACCCATTTAGCAGATGAGAAAATGGAGGATCAACAAATAAAGCAATTTGTTCAAAGTCACACTGGCTAAGAAACAGAATATCAGGGATGTGATCCAAATCTTTCTTCCAAAGGTCTTTTCACCACCACCCAATATTTCAGGTAGGTAAAGGAGCAAAGGGCAGGTGTGGTGGGGGTGGGGAGGGAGGAGAGATAAAGAGAATGAAGTGAGAATAAGATGAGATTTAGCCAAGAGATCAGCTTTAGCCATGAACCTCAGTCACCACTCTCGTTTGCCCTAGAAATATTCAGACATTTATTTTAATCCCCCAATTTCCTTAGCTGGGATTGAAATAAGAATGACCCAGTTATCACAGTCCTCCTGACAGCAAACTCAGGGCTGACATCCAATTAATTCGGGGCTTCACTGTGTGCAGGCCTCCCCATAAGGGAGAAAGACTCAACATTTCTTTCTCACCTCTGAGTTGGAGGTAATTGCCCTTGCACAGGAAATTCTAAACCCCCACGCCCCCAGGCAGCAATCTGGCCATTCATTTACAGAATCTTGGCACTAACCTGGCAGCTGCAAGTGCCCCTCAGCAGTTACAGCGGTCTTTTGGGACACCTGTTCTTCCTAATTGAAGGTGATGGGCAAGAGGCTAGTGGAGAAAAATTGGCAGCAGCTCCTGTAATGCCCTGTGATTGGACAAAAACTCACAAGGAGCCCTAGTGTGAAGGAAGTTCTGCCAATAGTAGCATTTCTCCAAAGAAGAACCAACCTGAGTGCATGCAGTAAGTAGAGACACCCAACAATCCAATGATGAGCAGTAGAGAAATGTTTATGAAGAAGTGGATTTAGTGCAATGCCCTCTCCTCATTGCCAATATTATGCATTTCAAAATCGGCAGCATTCACATCCTCCTTCTCTGCCCATCCTCCTCCCACTTTTCAGTAATTGCTTAATGGATGCTAAAAGCATGATGAGGAATGTAGTATACCCAATTTATTACTACAGTTCATTTCATAGATAGCAAGCCCACGCCCTGCATGCTGTGGTGAATATATAGGTTACATTTAGAGATCGATATCACTTGGCTGCAATTTGATAAGTGCTTCTAATTTAATTTCTAGCTGTGGCATTTACTTAATCAAAACTTTGGCAATGAAAGCCAATTCAAACAGAATATGCAATAAGCAGATTGGGAAAAGAGAGGAGAAATCACAGGGTAAATAGTCACAGCCTTTAAATCCATGATTTCCATTCACTATAACTTTAATAAAAAACTATCAGTCTTTTAACAAACATTCACAAACATCAACTGTCCCAGCACTAGAGGAAAACATAATGATGACAAGGTATTCTAGATGGAGGGACCCTAGGTAGAAGATACAATCAAATCACAAATGGCACCATCAATGTATGGGAGGCATGTAATAAGGTCTAATGGGAACTGTCCTATTAACTAAATCATGTATAAATACTGTATTGATATTGCATTATGATCTGATGCTTTTAATCACTTCAGATATATATTACAGTGTCATTTTTAAATTATACAAATACATCCTACTCAGGATATTTTAATGGCAGCTTGGACACTGTTCTTAATGTATCTAAAAGTTATTCTGTTTAGGTGTCTAATTTATTCAAGCCCTCAGGTAGAACTATTTTGTTGTATGTAACCAAAAATTATTTCTGTCCCATTGGAGCTTCTGACTACAGCATGATTTTCTTCCTTTTGTATTTTAAAGGCATTATGTCTTCACAGGAAGAGTTATGCAACCACACATGAAATCGGCTACATCAGCCCTTTTGTTTGAAATGTTGGACCTTTAGAATACGGCTAAAATAAGAAGAAACAAAGTAACTTTCAAGTCAATGATGAAAGAAGAAAGAACCACAGCAAAGGTACCAAATTTCAACTCAAATCTTTAAATAAGACTGTAAAGAAACGTCCCCATCACCTAAAAGACAGAAAAAGAGCAGAGTTTTGCCACACCAAGTAGAGGAGATGCAGGCTGCTCTCCTGGCCTTCCTTCTCTTGGATGTCTTCTCTTTCCTGCCCCTTTCCCAACATCTCAGGGCATCAGCAACTTTCAGAAGCGAAGTTCTTGAGCTCAAAATGCAGTGGAAGGCAGACAATTTGGACACCCTAGAACTTTGTAAATGATTCCTGTGGATTCCTTCCTTGGGATTCAGGAAAGGGACACATGCCCCCAACCCCCTACACACACACACACAAAGGTATGTGAGAAGAGAGCTTCTCTGTAAACACAGTACCCCCCAAGAGGCCACCTCACTCCCCTCCCCCCACCTCTTCTTATATCCAGTTGGAGGAGAGCCCTGCAGAGAGGTAGGTGGCACCTGTGGCTGACAGTTTCAACCACATCAAATGTGGAGGACCTAGTTCCTTTTGTCCTTAGCTTTAGGCTTTTGCTGATTTCTGCATTTCTGAGCCAGCTGAAAACACCCAACCCAACACCTAGCACCATGCTGTTATATTAGCATTGGAAATAGCTTCAATGCTTGTCCGTGAGGGAACAGAAAAATAAGAACTGACATATCCAAATTATGTAATATTGTGCCAAGAAAAATTAATGAGATCTATGTACATCAACATGCAGAGATCTCAGAAACATAACGATGAACATGAAATGAGGCAGAATGAAAGCACTGTATTCTCTAACCTCAGTTTTCTCATCAGTAAACAAGGATTCTTTCATTTAAGAAATATTGATTGAGTGCCTACTGTGTATCAGGATCTTAGGCAAGAGGGATATCACAATGGAAAATGAAAGAAAGAAACCCCTTCTTCATAGAGGACATGTTCCAGTGGTACACAACAGGAAGACAGACAATAAAATAAAACTAAATTTATAGTATGGCAGGTGATTATTCTAAGCTATAGAGAAAAATAAAACAGGGAAGAAAAAAAGTAGCATCAGAGGAAGAGGTCTAGGAAATTTTGCATATAAAATCCCACTGGAAAGGTAATATTCCAGTAAAGATGGGAAGGAGAGGATTGAGGAATAAATCTTTGCTATGCAGACATGCAGACAAGCTGGAAAGAAGTTTTCTCAAGCCTATTCTGATTATCACACATCCTTTCCTATTTCCCAGGGTGGATATAAAATGTTCTCTATTATTGTATCTTTTCAGGCATTTCAGTGGGAATCTGTTTGCTGGGGCTTAGAGGAGGAGGATTAAATACTACCATTTGAGCCACTTTTTAACCTGGAACTAATTTTATTTGAAATCAATATATATCTTTTAAGGGATTAGGCAAAAAAAATTTGATTGTTACTGTGTTATTCAGAAATAATTATGTCTAATATACCCTGTTCTTCAGCAAAAGAGTCAATACTCAAAAATCTGATGTTGAGAATTTTTTGTAGGCTGAATGAATGGATTTGGCTTTTTTTCCTGAAGAACAATCCAATGTAAGTCAAAATCTCACAAGCTTCCCTCTGAAATTTATTGTTTAACCTAATGCTAGCTACAAAGCAAACTATAAAGTTAATGGCAGAAGAGATTCTGTGGCAAATGGAAGGATATCAAAATTAATGTCTAGAAAGAACTGGGTATGAAACTCCACTTCTTAACTTAATGGACCTGCAATATTAAGCAAGATGATCCCATCTCTGGGCCTCAGTTTCCACATTTATAAATGGAAATACATTCCTGCATCTCAGGAATTGAGGAAAAGGATATATAAATGTTTGCTGGACATCTTTTCCTCTGCTAGATTGTAAGCTCCATGAGGGCAAGGAGCATGTCTGCTGAATTAAACTCAGAGCCCTAGGACCTACCGGCACATAACAAGTGCTTGTTAAACCACAAAATTCTACTGTATCACACAGGGGAATGATATTCAATATCTTGTAATAATCTATAATGACAAAGAATATGAAAAAGAATATATATATATGCATAAGTGAATCACTATACTGTACACCAGAAATTAACACAACATTGTAAACTGACTGTACTTCAGTTTTTTAAAAGTACCCCAGGGGACTATATTCAATACCTTATAATAGCCTATAATGAAAAATAATATGAAATGGAATATATATATGTATAACTGAATCACTATGCTGTATACCAGAGATTAACACAACACTGAAAACCAACTAAACTTTAGTAAATAAATAAATAATTTTAAGTGCTTATTAAAATTTTTTAAAATGATTTCTTGAATATATGACAATGTATGGAATAGTGTCCAGTATAGAAGAGATCCTTATATATTAAAATATGAGTTTCATCCTTTCTTTTCTTTCCTCCGGCATTCCAGGGATCTTTCTCTATCTAAACCACTTCATTTAGACCTACATTAATAATTATGAATCCCAAGAGTTTTCCCGTTTGGGAATTGACTAGCAGGTGTATAACAGAGATCATCAAACCATAAACATGAGTGAGGCACTGAAAATGGACTCCTGCCACCAGAGGATGATCCCTGGGTGGACACCAAGTCCCTCAGCCAACTCTGGCATCCTAAAGTACAGGTTGCAGCTCTTTAGAACCCTCTTCTGTGACATGAACATAATGCACTGATTTGCTTCCCTCAGTGAGGGCCTCAATCCAGGCATCTTATTCCTGAGAGATTTACACTTTCTGCGTAAACCAGGCACTTTCTCTCAAAGTGTTCAGAGTACAGGAGGGGTCAGCAGATGGTGATAATAGCTTCCTGGCCAGGAGTCAAGACGAAGTGGTTAGAAGCACCAACAGGGCCACCTGTTCCCTCTCCATGGCTTCCATGGTATCTCAGTGTAGAGGGAGGGCAGCTACTAATGGTCCTGGAGGAGGGACTACAGGTGTAAATGGTATGAAGAGAAGTCGCACAATATAATGTTTCGGTGCATTCTAAAGTTAAATTTTGTTCAAAGTCCAACTTCTCTAAGAGTCACAGCACAGTGACAATAGCCTAACCTGTCTGTGCTTCAGTGTCTCCTTCTGTATGACATGATACTAACAGCCAACATCTACTGAGCATGCCTTATGGGCTAGGCACTGTTAACATGTGTCTGCACTAAACCCTTACAATAACTCATTTTACAGATGAGGAAACAAACACATGGAGCAGTTAAAACTATCTGCCCAAGTGCACACAATGGATTATATTACTTGCCCAAGTTCAAGGTCCAATGCAACCAGCCAGCACTCTTGTTCATTATACATTTGTAGGAACTGAATTAGATGGTATGTGAGAAGTGCTTAAAATAGTGCCTAGAATATCATCGTGCTTTGGGAAAACTGCATATAACTGCCTGGCTAGAAATGGGAGATCAGGAAGTTCCATAGGTGGTGGGCTTGGTTAATGAAAATTAGAGTTTGGGATCATCTACTAGAAGCCATGAGAAGCAGTGAAAGTTGGAACAGATGAAGGGAAGTCAACTAAGAGACCGTGGCAGTGATTTATGTGTGAAGCGAGAATGGCCTGCAAGAGCAGGATGGCTTTGAGAATGGGAAGGCAAACGCTCGGGAGAGGACAGAGGCTTTTGAGAAGGGTGACGACTTGGAGAGGCAGTCTGACAGAGAAGAGGACTTCCAGGTGGCTCCCTGAATTGCTGTGGGTGAAGATAATACCATTCCTTTAAAAACAGGTGAGGGCCCATGAGTGAAAGTGGGCTTTCAGAGAAGGTAGATGCACTCCAGTCATGTCAAATTTAAAAAGAAAGCAAAATACGGTGGCCAGACAGTAGATGAGGAGAAAGGTTTCTCAGGAATACGTGGGAGTAAACATGAAAAACAGTACCGTTAAAAAGACAGCTCTAAAATGGAACCACCAAGAGTGAACCTCTGCTTTTATATTTTTCTCTCAACAATCACAATTTGTTGGGCTCCAACTCTTTATTATTTCATTTTAATACTTCCTTTTTTTATGGGAGTAGGAGAGCTTTGTGGAAGATTAAGAAATGTTCACACGTGCTTCTTTTCTGAATAAACTGTTGCATGAAATAATTTATTTTGGTGGATTCTTGGAGCTTGAGTCTTCATCTCAAAAAGAGAAGTTTCTTAAAGTGGCTTCTCAACAGTAATAACTAAAAGAGACAACGGGGAAGAAAAAAGCTTTCATGACCTTTCATCTGAACCTTCTGTTGAACCGTTCAAATTATAATAACTTGTGTGTGAGTTCTTAAATTTGAAAAATGCACAAAATAAACTTTCTGCTCTCTTCCAAAATGATGTGATATTATCTCTGCAGGAGAAAAGATTGGGAAGGTTTAGGACATTCTTTAGGCTTTACAATTGATGTCAAATCCAATAGGATGCATTCATATGTCGAGGCTCATTTGCTGCACTCTATGCCTGCCAAACTCCAATATGCTGAAATTCTCACTCCGTGGTTCATCTCCATGGGATGCTTTAAATGCCACAGGCATTAACTGTTGAATTGCCAGGCTCAGCTACCACTGTTAAGTCTTCACTGTCTTAGCCACCCAGACAAGCTATGTGAGAAATGGATCCCTTTGCAGGAAGTTGCCTTGTAACCAAAATCATTTGACATATAATGAGTATTTCAATAAACATGGAAACAAATGGCAACAAGGGAGCGAATTCAACTGAAGTGCAAAGCTATCTTCTTCCTAGAGAACCCTCCTTATGCCACATCTGAAAGGGGTGATGCCAGCAGGTGTGCAAATGGTGACCTTTAGTGTTCAGTATTTTCTTGGTTGTGTAGCACTAGTCAAGTTACTAAAACCATCTGGGTTCTCAGTTTCCTCATATGTAAAAAGAAGGTACAATGCCTACTTTACGACATTGCTACTGGGAAAATTACATGTATGACAACCTAGAATGGTTTAATAATGTTAGTATCTATCTCCCTCCTGGCTCTGAATCATGAGCTACTCCTGCAACCCTACCCCAACAATGACCAGAATCCACTTCTCTCTGCATTGCTGCCCCTTTGGGGTCACAGGATCATATACAAAACTATAAATGGTCAACACTATTTGGCTGGGAAAATCTTAGGAGGGTTTTTTAATACCTGCTGTATACCTTACACTAGGGGACTTAAGGAATGCCCCCCTGTACTGGCTTAACTCAAAGCAAAAGACTCACATGAATTTTGTATTCAAACCCTCCAAGCCAACATGAAGATCAGACAGAAAGGAACAGCAAGGGGAAGAGGGACTATGGAGGGAATATATTAGAGGAGGATGGATCATTATCCTTTGTCTTAAGAGATTTGTGTCCACATTAGCATCTGTTCATAAAGACGCTTACTAGTTATGGGTCCTTCTCTCTAGTTCAGCATCTTTGGGTCAACAGGAAAATACCCAGATTACATAGGTTCTACATATCAACACAGGGAAAGGTGGAGAAGTAGGAGGTATCATTGGAGAACACTGTATATTAGATAAGGAAATTCAAGATGACAGGTGTTACCCAATTCTCGACCTTCTATAATTCAAGACCCTTAATGCTTACCTTAGTAATGTAAAATATTTCCCCAACCCCACTGAAGTCTTTCTAAATTTCTATCCTCTAGATCCATCCATAAACCTATCTGAGTGCCATTGTCCTAACAATGCCATGTTTTGTCCTTAGATTAGCTATGGAATCCTAATAAGTCAGGCATTCCGGAAGACTGCACACAACACAAAGGATTTTAGGGTAACACCATTTAGAGTTGCACTGATCATTTTCACCCATCTGCTCAGAGGAAACTAGATAAAAATAGTTAAATACTTTAAGGTTTTCCCTTAAGTTAAATACCTTAAGGTATTAAAACACCTTAGCATTAAACAATCATGCTCAGGAGAAACCAAAGAAAGCATGGAAGTGAACTGGTCCAATTCATTCCTTAAACAACTTTATAGGTGACACACCATATAGGTAACAGGCACTATTCTAAGTGCTAGAAATACAGAGGAAAAAAAAGACAATCTTCCTTTCCTCAAGATTACAGACTGTTCAGAGGAACTGGTCCACCATTACATATATACAAAACACCATGATATGTGCTTCAGCAGTTGTAGAGTTGCCAGGAACCCTAGGAGCACAGAGATGTCAGCAGTGGAAGTGGATCTTTAAGAATAATGGAGAGTGGAGGAACATTCTAAGCAGATTATGCACAGAACATGCAAGTGTGGAAGAGTGTGGCGGATTGAGGAATAAATATGTTTTATTCTGGGTCGCCTAGCAAGTAGAACCTGAAATAAGAATTAAGGAGTTAATGCTTCATTTGGGAGGTACAAGCCCAAGACCATAAAAGTGACCACCCCCCAAAAAAGGAAAGGAGACAAGGGAAGATGTGATACAAAGTAATGTTATGATTTACATTAGCTACTGCTTCATAAGCAAAGACACAGCGCATGTCATTCAGCAAACATGTTCACTCAGTGCCTCTCCAGATAAGTCACATCTGGGAGTAGTTTACAAACAAGAGAAAGAAAAGAAATGTATCTATCAGTCTTTCCATCAGTCAAGGTTCCCCTTTGACCCTCGCTGGCCCCTTGACAGCTGATCAAGAATCGAGATTCCACATTGGGGTGTGATACTCATCCAAGTTTGAAAGCATAGGGATGACCTGGTGCAGGTGGTGTGACAACCAAGAAAGAGAAAGCAGGAGGCAGTTGAGGACTCTGAGAAGCCACCATGACTAGCAAGTAGAAATCATGGAGGGAAGAGGAGGAAATCTGGGGCATAAATAGTAGAGATTAATTTGTAAACACCTTTATGGACACCTTTGAAGAGCGTAAATTTTATTCTATGGGCCAAGAATATTTTGGGCAGGTGAAGGTCAAGAAGATACAGTACCAAGTTGATTGAGTATCTAGGTAAAAGTAGACCTGCATTTTCTACTGACTGTTTCAATATTTGGCCAAGGTTAAAGAAACTCATTTCGAGCTATTCCAGCCTGAGATGTAGAGACAATCAATTGACATGCTGTAACTATACAGGGAGCAAATTGTCAATGAATAAGCAATGGTAGATACTCTTGTCTATTTTGTTTAACTGCAAGTAGGAGTTAGATGATGACTTACTCAAACAACAGATGGATGCCAGGTCCACATGGTATCTTGAGTTGGTCTAGAATTATGTGAGTTGGCTGGTATGACTACTGAAACTCTCTGGTAAAGTGCCTCCTTTTCACATCTGGCTTATAAAGCAATCACCCCAAGGATACAATCACATTTGGTGCTCTTTGAAACACAACCAAGAAAACATCTGGCATTTTTGGGAAGAATGATTTTTTTTCACTGTATAGTAGTATCTGTTGTCTAAAAACAACCAATATTTCTAGACAGCTTTTCATAACCTACAACCTTATTTAATCAGCATAGCAAGTTTATGAGAAAGGAATTATTATTCCGTAATACACATGTCAAAATTCAAATGCACTCAGAAACATTAATGTGCCCAATACCTAAAAATAATTAATGGTGCTGTTGAAATTTGGATCTCAGTCTATTTGTTTCTAAGGCTTGCACTTTTTCTGGTCTACTTCACTGACTCAGAGAGATGTTTTGTGAGGGGACAAAGCTGTTTACTTCCCTCCCAAGAATACAAAGCCTTAGAAGTTGAAACAGATTAATCTAGAGAAAATGAGTTCCACGTATATGATTTGAAGTAGTTCTTCCCATTATGGGATTTTGTTCACACCCTTAAAGCCTACATAGTTCCCATGATTTTACTATTCCAGAATTCATCTCAATGATTTCAAAGATTTTTAAAAATCATACACCATCCTTCATAGTCAATAGACCTGAATTTAAATCCAGCCTCCTTCATTTGTGTGTTAACTTGAACAAATGATTTAACTTCTCTGAACCTCCTTTTCCTTGGATGTAAAATGGGGCTCATGGTAGCTCTCTCATGGGATTTCTAGTTAATTAGGTGAGATATTAATACAAAGGAAGAAATAGGCAACAGTTTTGCCAGAGAGCTGCAAGAGCATTGAGCACCAGTTACCCCAGTGGAGCTTACACCTCCACCTAATCCTGACTGGATGTTTGACCCTCCCACACCCAAGTCCCTTATTTCCTTGGGGGTCAAAATAATGAAACTTTGCCTTCAGAGATGAAGACATTATAGAGATGAGAAATGAGTGATTAGAATGTTTGCACTTTAGTCTATACAGAAAAAGAGAATGACAGTTTATCTCTTGTGCTATCTCTTTTGCAGTTAACTTCAAACAGGACAGAATGAAAGAAAAGATTTCAGATCCCTCAAGCTCTCTTACCTGTCTAGGATGAGCTTCTCTGGCCTTGCCTGTTCCAGCCTATAAGCTTTGCCTTTGTGTCTCCCCTTCCTCCCTACTTCTGATTCTGCCGTTTCTCACAGTAGCCAACCTGACCCCCCATTTGTATTCCTAGCTTTCATGTGGCAACTGGATTCTGGTTCCTTCTCTTTCTCAACTCATTTGTTCAAAAACTGTTGTGGCTTACTTCACTTAGAATGATGATCTCCAGATCCATCCATGTTGCATATTTTATTCTTTTTTTTAATTGCTGAGTAGTAAGCCAGAAGGAGAAAGAAAAATACAATATGATATCACTTATATGTGGAAATCACTTATAAATAAGAAAGAAAGAAAGAAAAAAGAGGACACTAATGAACTCAACTACAAAACACAAACAGATTCGCAGATATAGGAAACAATATATGGTTATGGGGAAAGGGGTGGGAAGGGATAAATCTGGGAGTTTGAGATTTGCAAATGTTAGCCACTATATATAAAAAAGAAATTTCTTTTGTATAGCACAGAGAACTATATTCAGTATCTTGTAATAACCTTTAATAAAACAGAATATGAAAATGAATATTTGCATATATATGCATGACTGAGACATTATGCTGTACACCAGAAATTGACACATTGTAACTGACTATGCTTCAATAAATAAATAAATAGATACTGTTGTGGAAGATTTCTGGATAAGATGGTGCTATAATAACACATCTTAACCCTTTTCCTCCAACTTCCACTGAAGCAACTGATAAACATAAAAATTAAGCTGCAGAGACATTTTTAATATTTGAACTTGCAGTTTTGTAACAATATCCTTAGGATATTCCCTTTAAATTAATGTACTTTCACATAGAAAAAAGGCTGAAATAAAATATAAAGTAACAAAAAGTCATTCGTCATCATCACTGGGTCATGACGTTATAAGAGATTTTTATTTACTTTGTTTTGCTCTTGCTTGCTTTCAAAATGTTAATTAGCCTGCATTACTTTTGCAAACAGAAACAGATAAATGCAGTCTCTTTTAAAAGAAAACCAAAAAATATATAGAAAAATAAAATACCTTATAACACCATCTAAATTTTACAAATAACAGAGACTGTAGTTCATTTTTATTTCGTCTCCTTTGGATCATAAATAGCAGTACTAAGTACTTTGAAACATGCCCCAAGGCTAACAAATAAGAAGTTGTACATAATTCCCACAGGAGAAGGACAATGTGCATTTTAATGGTCTTGTGGTTAAGGCAAAATGTAGATATTCGAAATACTGTATAATGAGTTTGGTACTAAAATTTGAAATATGCTATTAAAATGCCACAAAACACTTGAATAGCATGACTATTAAGCTGGTTTTAATTTTCCATTTAATCATAAAGAATACATAGATTAAATTCAAATTTCTTTTTAGCTTTGTTATATAGTCATATCTCTTTTCAGCATTATTACTATATCCCAGAAGCATTCTTCATCACTACTCTAGCAAAGAGAATTTAACATCTTTATCCGTATCTTCAAATTTGTCATTTCCAAGGAACATTGTGGTCCAATAGTCTGTGTGTAAGAAATTAACCCAAATATGGTGCTCCAATCTTAAGACATGGCATAACAGTTGTTTAGGTTAATAGCAGACATAGGAAGGCATTGTGAAGGAGAAGGAATGGGTAGAAAATTAGACATTTTTATTGAAGAACTTATATTATTAAAGTATTAATACAGAAGCTTCAAAAACTCCTCCAGTTTAGTGTATGACAACTACAGCATGATTTATAAATTTATGTTGTCTGAGATTTTTCTCAATAGTCATATCTTCCTTCTGTTCTATCTAAATTCTTGAAACAGATTTTTTAGAGACTGCTTTCAATCATACTTTTAATGTGGGCTCAGAAATACTGATTCCCTCAAAATGTCTTTCTTCCTTTTTCCCTTTCTACAAACTGAGCACCTACTATGTTCCCAGACACTGCAAGATGCCAGATGTGCAAACAAAAAAAGACATAGACCTTGCCCTCAAAGAGGTAATAATCTAAAATAGAGGCGAACTTGTGAATAAAGAATCATAAGTTTCATAACAACAGTTTTTACAATGTCTCTAGCAGCAAAGAGAAAAAAGTGAGAAATTGTTGCTTGAGACAACTGACCAGAAAGATCTTGGGTGAAGGGAGATCAGTGAAGAGGTTTCTGCAATTTTCCTCCAAAGACAGAATGAGGTCTTCAACTATGTTTTGTCCAAGAGATAAGGTCAACAGGAGATAACTGATGGAATAGGAATCTGGGGGAAGGAAGTGCCAGGACCAGGCTGCTCCGAAGGATGATCCAATCTATGGATGGAGAAATAGGCAAATACCTTGGAGAACCATAGCACAGTGTGATAAAGATTATAACTGACTTAATTTTTTATTGAAAATGTAATAAATGTTAGAACCCAAAGGGAACAACTAATTTGTCTACTGATAGCAACTAATATTTATTATGGCAGGTTTTAGGCTCAGCTCTTTACCTGCATTATCTAAGCTAATGTTCACAACAACCTAAGAATTAAATATGATTACCTTCACAATTGTATAGATGAGAAAACTGAGACATAGAGAAGTTAAACAACAAAGTCAGAGTGGTCAAATCAAGATTCACCCACAGTCTGATACATCACCTGGGCTCTTAATCACATTTTCAGAGTTCTACTTGACTATACGTTAGATTCACTTTTAAAAAATATTGATTCCCAGGCTGCACTCCTGATCAACTAAATCAGAATTTCTGGATTTTGAGCTGAGAAATTGGCCTTCCTTCCTTCCTTCCTTCTTTCCTCCCTCCCTCCCTCTCTTCCTTTTTAAAGTTACCTGGGTGATCCTATGTACAACCAAGTTTGAGAACCACTCCATTTTTTCTATTATTGACGAAAAGTAAAGGTGATGTTGAGTTGACAGTTGAAGGGTTAATAAGAGTTTAACATATGGGAAATCAGAAAAGAGTACTCCAGATAGAAAGAGGAGCATGAACAAAGGTATGGGATGTTAATTCAAAGGATATGCACTATATCTAGACCAAAAGCTAGATTTTGAATTTTGAATTCACTAATAAGGATCTGTTATTTTATTCATCATGCAATAGAGAACTTTTAAATGTTTTTAAGTATGAGAGTGAAAGAGAATCTGATCAATTTTAGAATAATGGCTCTCTGGGGGAACAGAATAAAGATTTATAAATGGCTTAGGACTAATTAAAATAATTTAAAGAATTCATTTTGGCCAGTGGTTTGTTCTATGGCATTCTACTACAAAGTAGATCATACTATTGGGTATTTATAATTTAATTCAGAGTTAATTCTCTATGGTACTTCTATACCACAGCTGTTATCCCAAAGTACATGAATTTGAGAGATTTAAAATAAATTTGACAATTAAGGTATTAATAGAACTAAAGTGATTCACTAGCCTTTGTTTGGTATCAGGAGGATTTTACCCTACTCAAAGTAAAGACAGAAACAGGTGACAGTAGGAATGAAAACGCACATTTTAAAATTACACTCAATTCTTTTTTTCAATCAAGAAAACTGCCTTGAGCCATGGAAACAAATGACATTTATGAAACCATGGCTTATTGAGGAAATCAAGTCCTCTTTACTGAACTGTTGCATATTTTATATCACCCTACCATTTAGAGGTGGGGTATGAAAGGCATTGGAATACCACAATGAATTAGAGTAAAAGTTCTTATTTCTTTTCTTCCATTCCATTCTAAAAAGCCAGATTTCTTGTTTCCTTTGGAAATGGAGTAACTGAAGGGTCTCCTAACAAATGGCATGTGGAAGAGAAGTGTTTAGCAGTCCTTCTCATATGAGGTTCCAAGAGAGAATTAAGCCATAATGCCAGCTTAAGGTACCCATTGTACATAATGAATTAGCTTACTTCCTATGCAGGTAGGATGTACTAATGTTTACCATCCTTGGGAAAACTGAGAAAATAGTCATTCAAGTCATTTTCCACAGGACTTCCTTTTTTGGTAGAATCAACATGTTTAACCAGAGGTCTGGAAGAATGATAAGTTGTTCAAAGAAGAGGGAGAAAGACTATCAAATCTTCTTTTACCTTAAGAATAAACCATCCCAATGAGATTGGAATTTAGGGACATGCATACACCAAGACTATTTTCTTTTTTTAATCATCCTATGTTTCCTGAAAACAGCCAGCTTGGATGATAAAAGCCTGGGATGCTAATTAGCCATATACTTATAATCAGTAACAAAGTAGCCTATGAGGAAAGATATTCTAAGAACATGAAATTTGGGATTCAATCTAAATAACATTATCTGGTCTTAAATAAACCTGTAAGTAGCCATTTGAATAACTCTCTATTCTTTGAAAACACGTATTTAGTTTCTGAAGTTAAACAACATGACCTGAAAATACAAACTCTTTCTCCTCTTGTCTGAAATTGTGCATGGCAGTAAAGAAATTTTAAGGGAAATTCTCTGTTCATGACATATTAGATAACCAAATGGTCCTCATAATTAAGTGCTGACATAATTTTTTAAATCATTGCATTTGCAGAGCAGGTACAAAGTAAGGAACCCACAGAAATCCAATGAAGAAGCAAAAGGAAAACAAAGGGGGAAAAACTGCCTTTTTAAACTTCTTTGCAGATGTTAATCTTCTCTTCTGATAGCTACCTAAGTTGTGGAAGACAAAGAAAAAGTCACAGATGTTACTAAGAGAGGCAAATTCCCTCCTCACTCTACACTAAATAAAGCTGGGACCTCTAAGAGCTGTATTGTAAGTAAAATAGCAAATTAAAAGTCAATCTACCCTCCAAAATGGCATAATGCAGAAATCAAAGCACCTTGGCTTTGGTGCTAGGTAAAGGAAAAAAAGATATGCTCCCTAAGAATTCATAACTACAAACTACTTCTCATGCTACCAATGCTGTTGAAAAACCTCAAATAATTCAATATAAACTGATTGGCTATGCTCCATTCAGATGTAAACACAAATCCTCTCTTAAGGTATTCAGTTTCAATCCAAGCTTCAAACAATTCCCACAGATAACATTCAAAAGAACATGAGCTCACAATCTAAAATCCCAAAACATACAAGAACACAAAGAGCAATCACTCAGAGACATCAAAAGAAATAGACAGCAGAATTAGATCTGTGAAGATTCCAGATAATGGTATATTACTAGGCACAGAATATAAAATGACTATGATATGTTTAAAGAATAAAAGAAAAGCTTTAAAATGTGAGAAGGAAACCAAGAGATTTAGAAATAACCAAAGAGACTGGGGAAAGAACCAAATAATCCTTCCAGATATGAAAAATATCTTCCACCTAGGATGTAAAAACTAGGTAGAGAAAGTAGCTCCCACCCTAACAATGAGAAAAAGTCAAATAGCATAAAAAGCATAATATTTGAGCCCCTTTGAGAGCTAAGGCCACAAGCAAAGCTACTGAACTAAAATCCAAAATGATGGCAACACCCTCCAAGGAGAAATGGATCCCGCAACTGTTTTGTCTTTGGCAGAGCAGTAGAGACAGGAGGTAGCCACCACAGAAACAGGCAGGAAAACATGTGAGATTTTAATACAATGTTAAGGGACAGGTGTAGGCTGGTGAGACAGTTTAGAATGCCTGGGAATCCCAGACACAAGGAGAATCTGCACCCACTCACAAACTCTTTTTCCTTACCTCCACTGAATATTTATGAAAAAGATTTGGGGCAGGAGAGGAGAGTTGAAAGAGACTGTCCCTGTGGTAAAGACATGCAGGACTTGCCTAAGTGTGAGAGTTAAGAAGAGATTGAGAGCAAATCTCCCTTGATCCAGAAGCTTCATGAATAAGAGGCAGTCTTCTGCTGCTGCGGGAGAACAGGAAAGCGTACTGTGCTCAACTGAGCAAAGTCGCCATCACTCAATCTGATTTAATCTTCCCTTTTTAAGTTGTAAGAAATCGTCTTTGATCTAAAGTTGTTTTTGTGTGGGTGGGGGTATAGCTCAGTGGTAGAGTGTATGCATGAGGTCCTGGGTTCAATCTCCAGTACTTCCATTACAAATAAATAAATAAGACTGTCTTCAAAAAAATAATAAAGCTGATTGATCACTTTCACAAAATTCTCAAATATGGGGAAAAGCAAATGATATTATCTAACAGTGTCAAACTCTTTTTAGGTAAATGTATAGACTAACTCCATGAAACATGAAAGTAGTTCATTGATTCTTGCAACTGAGTTGAGTTGCTTGGTTATCTAAAATTAACTGGGCAGAACTGAGAATCTTTTTCTAGGGTAAGGATTAGCACTCCATACAGAACTGTGGTAGGAAAGAGGGCTATTTCACCCACAAGTAGAAGAGGCAGCTCTTAGTTATGCCACAATCATGTTCCTCCTTTGACCACCACCAAAAATTGTATCTCCTCCAACTTTCAGAGACATTCTAGACAACTGGAACTAACCCAGATCTTTTAATTAAATAAATAAATGAGAGAGACAGAAATTTAAAATGCAAAATGCCTGTATAAGATTTAAATATATTGAGAGGATTTTATTCTAGATGTGAGTGAGTGATCTATCAGAGTAGGTTGTAAGTAACTACAACTATATATGGAAGGAGATACAGAAGTGGGTGTCTGAAGAAGGAGAAGGGATAATTTAACTTTACAACCTAAGAAATCTGTTACAAATTAAATCCAAAAAGTAATCATGAAGAGTCCTTTTTTTTAATATGGGTTTTCTGCTTTTGGTTCAGTAGAAACTAACACCCACTATGTGCCTTTGCTGAGACCGACATTTCTTAATTCCACTTAATTTTATTTAACAAATAGTTGTTGAGCTATTACTATGTGCCAGGCACTGTTCTGGTGATTTAGGATACATCACAACAGAACAAAGATCCCTGTCCTCAAGAAGCCCAATATTAGCAGAAGGAGATAGACATTAAATAGTAAACATAATAAATGAGTAAATCGTTTAATATGTTAGGAGGTAAATGCTATGGCCAAAAGAAGGGTGAGGGGGATGAGAGATCAGAAATGAAGAGAGTTGATGTTACAGTATTAAACAGGATGGTCAGTGTAGACATCATTGAGAAGGCCCAATAAGAGGAAAAACAGGAAAGAAGAAGCCAAATGGTTCACTTACATGCAATAAGATCTTTCCTGGCAATTAGCAAGATGGCAGAGTAGAAAGACCCTGAGCTCACCCCTACTTATGAGCACACCAAAATCACAACTATCTGCAGAACAGCCATTGATGAAAAAGACTGGAACCTACCAGAAAAGATCATCTACAACTAATGACATAAAGAAGGAAACGCAAGACAGATAGGAAGGGTGGACTCACAATATAATCAAACCCCATACTCCCCAGGAGGGCAACCCACAAACTGGAGGAAAATTATTTTGCAGAGGTTCTCCCATACAAGTGAGAGTTCTGAGCCCCATATCAGGCTCCCCAGCCTAGGGCCCGGCACCAGGAAGATGAATCCCCAGAGCATTTGGTTTTGAAGGGCAATCAAACTTAACTGCAGGAGCCCCACAGGACTGGGGGAAATAGAGACTTTACTCTTAAAGGGCACACAAAATCTCACACACACTGGGACCTAAGGCAAAAGCAGCAATTTGACAGAAGCCTGGGCCAGACCTACCTGCTGGTTTTGGAGAGTCTCTTGGAGATGTGGGGGTCGGGTGGAGGTCCTGAGGCTCACCCTAGGGACATAGACACTGGTGGCAGCCATACTGGTGAACATTCAGCCATGTGCTGCTGCTGGCTGCTGTTATCTTGCCTCATTAGCGCCAAAACCTGGCACCATTCAGCAGCTTGCAGCTGACAGTGCTTGGATACCACAGGACAAACAACGAACTGGGCAGGGACACAGACCCATCCATCAGCAGACAGGCTGCCTAAAGACTAAAGAGCCCCACAGCCACCTCTGGACTTGCCCCTAGACACCGCCAAGCCCACCAGAGAGCCAAGCCCCAGCTCCACCCACCAGTGGACAGGCAATGGCCCCTCCCACCAGGAAGCCTGCACCAGCCTCCAGAGCAGCCTCAACCACCAAGGGGCAGAGTATTTTCTCACACCATAAACAAAAATGAGCACAAAGTGGATTAAAAAACCTACATATAAGACCTAAAACCATACAATGACTGGAAGAGAACATAGGCAGAACATTCTTTGACATAAATCGCAGCAATATGTTTTGGGATGTATCTCTTAGAGCAATGGAAACAAAAGCAAAAATAAACAAATAGGACCTAATTAAACTTAAAAGCTTTCACACAGCAAAGGAAACCACAAACAAAATGAAAAGACAACCTATGTAATCAGAGAAAATATTTGCAAACAATGCAACCAATAGTAGTTAGCTTCCAAAATATACAAACAGCTTATATAGCTCAATATCAAAAAAACAAACAACCCAATCAAAAAATGGGCAGAAGACTTAAAAGACATTTCTCCCAAGAAGACATCCAGATGGCCAACAGGCATGAAAAGATGCTCAATATCACTAATTATCAGAGAAATGCAAATCAAAACTACGAGGTATCACCTCACACCAGTCAGAATGGCCACTATCAAAAAGTCTACAAATAATAAATGCTGGAGAGGGTGTGGAGAAAAGTGAATCCTCCTACACTGTTGGTGGGAATGTAAATTGGTGCAGCCACTATGGAGAATAGTTTGGAGGTTCCTTATAAAAAAAAACTAAGAAGAGAGTTACCATATTATCCAGCAATCCCCACTTCTGCACATACATATCTGGAAAAAACAAAAACCCTAATTTGAAAAGATACATGCACCCCAATGTTCACAGCAGCACTATTTACACACACACACACACACACACACACACACACACACACACACACACACACACACACACGATGGAGTATTACTCAACCATAAAAAAGAATGAAATAATGCCATTTGCAGCAATGTGGATGGCCTAGAGGTTATCATACTAAGTGAAGTAAATCAGACAGAGAAAGACAAATGTCGTGTCATACCATTTACATGTAGAATCTTAAAAAAATGATACAAATTAATTTATTTATGAACCAGAAACAGACTCACAGACATAGAAACAAACTTGTGGTTACCAAAGGGGAAAGGGGGGAGGGATAAATTAGGAAGTTGGGATTAACAGATACAACCTACTATATATAAAATATATAAAAAACAAGGACTTACTTATAGCACAGGGAACTATATTCAATAACTTATAATAACCTATAGTGGAATGAAATCTGAAAAAGAGTGTATATATATATATGTGTGTGTATCTAAAACTGAATCACTTTGCTGTACAACTTATAATAACCTATAGTGGAATGAAATCTGAAAAAGAGTGTATATATATATATGTGTGTGTATCTAAAACTGAATCACTTTGCTGTACACCTGGAACATTGTAAATCAACTATATTTTAAATTTTAAAAGGTTAAAAAAAATAGCTTTCCTGCAGTGGGAATAGCTGGTATACCAGATATGTTCAAGGAGCAGGAAGGAGGTCAAGTGGCTGAAATGGAGCAAGTGAGAAGTGAAGTATTAGGAGAGAGAGTCAACTCACTCTTACTCGTTTTCATTCTTACTCCAAAGCTATTAAATCCCAATGAAAGAAATCACATAAATTGGTGGTCTCTACTTAGAGATAAATTATCCAGTCCTGACTGCTTTAATCCACCTAGTTATTCTCCCCCTTTCTTAAGTCACTTCCCACATCAAAACTTCAATTTCTACTCTATTTTTATCAAGGTGCCCCCACATCCTTCACTATCCACAGATGCTTTGACTCCTACTTCGTTCAGAGAGGAGAGGGGACAGTGTCTGTACTCACTCCCATGCAATCCTACTCCTTCCTACCTGGCTCAAAAGACTCCTACTCACCTGGCCTGAGAGCCCTTGCCCCTTCAATTGTCTCTCTCTTACTGATTCGATTCCTTCTGAGCCTTCTTCTTGAACACAGGTGTTTCCTTTCAGTCTACACTCTCCTTGAGCTGTTTCATTCATGTCATTGCTTTAAATTTCCATCTACATTTTTTATGATTTTCTAATCTACATCTCTAGTTCTGACTTGCTCCTGAGGTCTAAGCAGAAATTTCCAACCTTGTACTAGACATGTATGTTCTAAAATACATCAAATGCAATGGGTCAAAAATCAAATATAACTCTACCCCCAAATATATTCTTCCTTTGCTTCCTGTTGATAATGTGAAACATCATTATTACAATACATAATTATAAATAAATATAATAATAGCATCATTATTCTTGATAATGATAGACAATAATGTGAGACATCATTATTATAATATGTAATTATAAATAAATATAATTATAATAATGGCATCACTATTCTCACAGTCACCTGGACCTTAAAGTTACCTCACTTACCCCTTTTTTATCTGTCATTTATCATTAGTCAAATTCTATAATTCTTTTTCTGTTTGTTTTTGAGTGTCTATCACCAGTGCCCACCCAACACCCTGCAACAAATACCTGCACTCACAGCTCTCATCAGCCACATTCATTTAATGGAGAATATCAGATCAGGAGCATGTTACACGGTGAGACCGGCCTAAGTTAACATTTGCCATTTCCATTCTTTTTGATAAATGAGGCTTTGAATTTTTTGTTGTTTTGTTTTTACTTTTCATTTGCTGGTAAGGAAGGTGCTTAATTCCACTGATTCATTCATGCGAATAAGGGAGAACTGACTGACTTCTATGTAAATTAATCTTAAGACCACACCGTAACAGAAAATTTCACAAGGAGAAGCACTTGAGCTGAGATGGGGGGAAAAGTAAAAATCTGAAGAGTAAATAAGATAGTTGAGAGAAAATTTCAGAGAGAGAGATAGAGATCAGCATTGGAGAACACAGAATGTTTAAACAAGGCCTGAAGTTTAAGGCATCATGGGAAGCAGAGTGAGAAACGAAGCTAAAAAGGAAAGGCCAGATTCTATATCCACCGGGGAGCCACTGAAGAGGTTTTAGCAAGGGAGAAAGGTAAGAAATATAGCAAGATGCCACTATATGTTGGTGGAGGGACTTAGCTAAAATCATTTTTTTATCCCCCAGAACCTAGCACAGTGCTTTCAAAGAATGTGTAAGAGTCAGAAATGGATTGCATTAGATTGAAGTAAGTCATGGACACTACAGAGAGCAATGAATGGCTGTGCTGTATGCAAAGCACAATTCTGAGCTGCCTAATCTGAAAAGGGACATATTAGGCTGTTGTGAAGTTGAGACCAGCCTTGTGAGCCCCACTCTCCCCATTTAAAGGCTGGTGGTTGCCATGGTTACAATTGCATGAGTAGGCTTATTTATAGTTATATACTATCTTTAGTGAATTCCACAACAGATGAGAGAAAAATTCAACAGTGAAGCCATCTAAGTGCATTGAAAACACTTAGGAAGAGCAATAAATTAAATATATACCAGAGAATCTCAAAAACACTCTGGAGAACCCCATTTTAAACAACTGCTTTGTAAACACTGTTCTCTGAGTAGGTTGAAAAAATTAACCCAGGCTTTTGCATGCCATCTGCTAGCTCTACCATTACAATCTACAAGAATATAATTCCAGGATATGTTCTCGAGATTAACTAATTAACTAAATATTTTTACCACTTATTATATACAAGACACCTACCAACACTGTAAGTCTTACAATAACAACATGAGATAGGTATTATTTTTATTTCCACTTTGTGCATTAGGAAACTGAGGTACAAGGTTAAGAGTTTCCTAAAGCCACATAGTTGGTAAAGACCAGAGCTGGGCAAGAGCCCAAGTAGTCTGTTTCCAGTGATCTTAATCACTATGATATACTGACTTGTTTTGATATGTACAACAAAAAGGTCTAGGGACCAGAATTCATTGGGAGATCAAGAAGCCATATTTATTTCAATCTTAAGTGCATACTCTAAGTGAAGTAAGCCAGAAAGAGAAAGAAAAATACCATATGATATCACTTATATGTGGAATTAAAAAAAAAAAAAAAGGACACTATGAACTCATCTACAAAACAGAAGCAGACTCACAGACAGTAAACCATCTTATGGTTACCAGGGAAAGAGGGTAGAAAGGGATACGTTTGGAAGTTTGAGATTTACAATGTTAGCCACTATACATAAAAATAGATTTTTTAAAAGTTTCTTCTGTATAACACAGGGAACTATGCCCAGGACCTTATAATAAACTTTAATGAAAAAAATATGAAAATGTGTGTATATGCATGACTGGGACATAGTGCTGTACACCAGAAACTAACACGTTATGGCCAACTATAATTCAATTTTAAAAATAAATAAAAATAAATACATAAATAAAGAATCCGAAAAGAAAAAAAGAAAGTGAATACAAATCAAAAAGGATTATTTGCTGATGGAGAATACTGAGAATTTATGCTGTAAAACTACATATACCCAAACTTGAAATCTCAAGCAAAACAAACAAGGGGCATCCTACTTCCATTTCAATAAGTTGCAGCAGGATTCTCTTATAAGGAAAATTTCTCTGTTTCTTAACAAATTAAATACAATTCACAGAAAATTGGTTGTGTGCATACACCAATTTTTGGAACATATCCATTATGTACTACAAAGTAAAATGGTAGGCTTATTTTAGAAAGGAACAGGTATTGATGCTATTGAGCGGTTTCTTTCATTTACCTTGACAAGTCAATGAGGAAAGTACTGTTGATCTCTAGTTAACAGATGAAAAAACTGAGGTTCACACTCTACAATAACTTCCTAAAACACACATCCCTAGTAGGCAGAAGAATTGAAACTGAAACCTTAGTACTTCTAATGCTAAAGCCTGAGAGTCTTCCCATTCTATCTTTCTGTGTCATCTTGACTTAAGGGAGACCAACTTTGGCTAGCTTCTAACAGAGGCTCTCCCCAAGACCAAGAAAATTTTATTTGAGCAATTATATAGCTTGTTGCAGGAGGTGGGATTTTCCTGGACAAGTTCTAATTCAATGCTCATTTTGTGGACAAACACATATTATTAGCACCATGACTTGTGTGGGAATAATATGACAACTTGAGTGGAAATACACGTACATCTTGATGCAAATGTCCTTCACTGACAGAGGTTTTGAGTAAAAGCAATCTGGTAAAGCTTTGGGATTCATAATCTTGTTTGTGATTGTTTAATCTAAGAACCCTATGATATTTGTTCATGCTTTTATCAAATAAAATATTTACCAAGTACCTATACCCTCATTGTGGTAGGTTCTGGGGATACAGTGGTGAATAAATACATATGTATTATAATTTTGAATGCTAGTGAAAACACAATCCTAGACTCACAAAACATTCATTCAACAAACTTTATCAAGTGCCTACTATGCGTCAGACAGCATAGGAGATACTGGGGACATAATGGCAAATAATTCACACTGTTGGGGCAACTTTAGACATCAACCATATGACAGATGATAAACTGAAAGAACCAAGAGCCTAAGCACTTGTCCAAGATCACACAGCAAATCTAGACTTAAAACCAAGGATTGGTAACTATATCTTTGACCCCTATACTTTTCTTAAGGGTTCAAAACACTGTGAAGCCTCCTGTCATATCTGACACTTCTTAGTATGACACAATCACTACTTGCATCTTTTCTCCTAAATTAGAGGTGATGCTAGAAAAAGATAAGATCATATCTGCAGTAAAGGGGTTAGAGCTACAATCCTAACAGCAAAGACTTATCTGACCCAAACTGTCACAAATGCTGATGTTGAGAAACCCTGAACTAGCCTATCCTTTTTTATTAAAAGGGCTATCAAATATATATTATGAAATAAAGAGTATTCTCTCCAGTGAAATAAAATAGGAGCTCACATAAGGCACTTGAGGCACATAAGGCTCATATAATGACATCAGAAGTCATTTGATGTCACTCAGAAAAAAAGAAGAGGTTATTTTTCAAATACTGAAAACTGAGGGGAGAATCTTGGAAGATACGCCATCAATACAGGCATGGATGAAATGTCTCTGTTCAACTAGACCATGATTATAGACTTACATAGGTCTTGACCTGCACATCTAACTCATTTCAGTCTGTATACTTACCAAGTAATTATCAAACCTCGAATTGGTTTCATACGTAACATTATGTAACAAAGAAAAGGATCCTCTTGCTGAGCAGCAAAAACCATGGGATGGGTGGTCTATTTGGCTTTCAGGTAAAAAGAGCTTGAAAGTACTCCCATTTGATCTTAAACCAAACATAGGTAATCCCAACACCCTGGTCAATAAGGTCCCGGGTCTGTAGAATATATTTCTGACATGTAACTATAGAGACTATACCAGCCCTCACATGCTTCCCACTGCAGCCACTGTCAACTTTTCCATCTCCTATTTTAAATATCTAAATTAAAATACTGAGGTCCTGGCTTTGAAGATTTAGAAGATTCTTAATAATGATATGAACTGAATTAACTCCCTAGAAGTACCTGAAATTAAACATGAACACAATAAGCAATTCTTTCTCATGGTAACAAAATATTCAATTAAAATAAATTATTAATTGTTAAATTGACTCTGACTCAAAGATTCTTGAGCAAAAATAACAAAAGCAAAGGGATTAAACAGAAGCAAATTGGCAAAGCTCAAAACATTTCTCTGGCTATTTCAGAAAGGAAAGAAGGAAGGAGGGAAGGGTTGTAATGCTAGTGTAAGACTAAAATAAAATTAAAAGCCCTGAAGGGACAAAATAGCCATTTTATTTTGATAAAAAGATTCAAGCTATGCTAAACATTTATGTATTAAGTAACATAGCATGGATAAAATAATAGCAAATACTTATTGAGTGTTTACTACTTTCATTTTAACTTTCACAAAAACCCAATGAAGGAAGTATTGCTGAAGGCTGAGATCATGACTCAATACCTGAAATAAAAAGCACAAGGCTGATTTCATTGCTAACCTAAATAAGGAAGAGCTATGCTGGTCAGGTACAACCTTACTGAGCTGCTGATATAAGGAGAAAACTATATAACTATAATAAAAATTTATGTGCCAAATAATGCTGCCTCAAAATATTTTTAAAGGAAAATCTGTAGGAAATGTATTGAAAATTGATTTTTTTTAAAAAAAAGACACTAGTGAAAGCTTTTTATAGATCAAGCAAACAAAAAATAAGCCAAGATATAGAGGAGCTGAATGTCATAATTAATAAAGTTAATCTAGATGCCCTGATATATTTTGTCTAGAGCCTGCAGCTCCTTTTTTATTTAGCACTTGGTCCCTTTTTGTCCTTCCCAGCTGAGTGTTGAGATTTGGTCCTAACTATGGGTCTGATGGCCAGGAGGGGAAGTGGAGGGTATGTCCTATAGGGATATATATCACCTGCCAAGCAGAGACCTCTACTTTGTCTTTAAGCAAGACTAATTATCACCATTAACAGAAAGGAGGGGTCAATAATGCAGGCCCACAAGGTGCAGCGGGATCTGACGTTTCAAATTTACAGAGTACAGTAATCCATATGTCCTTATTCCAAATCTCATAGTCCCACAACTCCAATCAGGTCCTTGACTTTGATCTAGCTAACTTGAAGGAGCAGACAGTTCAAATCTCACTGGACTTCTGCTACTGTTATAATTAAGTCTTAGATCTGATTCTCAGAATTTTCGGCTCCTCCAGATACAAGAGAAAAGAGTCTCTTTATATACTGCCAAGGAGGCCCTCTGATTGTCAATATGACCCAATAACAGACTTCCAGTTGTATGATTTCTGTAATTAACTACTTCTCCCAAAACTCTCAATGCCTGACATACTGTACCAGCCAATGCATTCCCTTCCAATATTATCTCACCCCATTTTACGGCCACTGAAAATTTTAACAATGGCAAGATTCAAGCATGCCAGAGGTTACTGGTACTCTATTCATCATGGGTTATGAGGTCATCCAGCTCCAAACTACATTATAGAGTTGTCTCCCTAAAACCATTTCTTGTACCACCACAGGTTTGGTTACCTGGAAATACATTCTGGAGTGAAGCTTTGCACGTGGGAGGTTTATTGGAGAGAGATTCCATGAATCCCATGAGGAATGGGTAGCAGGAGAAGCTGAACTGTGATGCAAGATGCAACTGTAGCAGAGGCCTTCACTAACCCCACAGGGAACTCTGTAGAAAGGATGGCCCTTTAAAGTTGTCTGGAGCTGAGGCAAGGAGCAGGACCCCATGACTCCACATTGACCCTTTATTGGATGTGGGCTGCCCCGATGAAGGCATAACCTTAGGAAAGACAGCTCTCTCTGACTGAAGGCAGCTCCTGGGGAGGGACAGCTGTGGGCCACCAGCACAATATACCCCCAGCAAGCTGGGAGAACACATGTGCTGGGGTGCTCTGGGAAGCTGGTACCCCACAAACAGGAAACACACCTTTTCCATGTGATACTGCATTTTCCATATGTATTTCACCCTACAAACAGAAAAGTATCCCTAAGGAGTATAAGTTTCTTTTCACTGTATTTTCTAGAATGTTCTGATTCCTTGAACTTTGAAACCAGCTAAGCATTTGTTTTAAATTGGTATAGAATTGCTTCAGATTACCCTTTAACAATTCCACCCCAATCATTTCTTTATATATGTTTTCCCTGACATTTTAAATCCCATCATAAAGACACAGATATCCAACTTATCTGAGGTTTTCTCCTAAAATTAGTCTTGATTGGCTTTCAATGAGTAACCACTTATGGTTAAGAAGTGGAAAATTGTTAATAATACATTTGAAGGACCAATCATGGTCCCAGCGTCTCTACAAAAGAATAATTTTAATTTAGTTGATGACATGGCCAAGAATTCTGACTTTCTGGTTACCTTACAATGGGAGAGATGAGGCTGTGGAACTTGTAGTGCTCAAAACAAAAATTAACTAATAATTAAGGTTTTAATTTAGTAGGATTTATAAATTACCACATTTTTCCAGAAATGATGCTTACATGTGATAGTTCAGCAAAAGCATCTTTGATGCTAGGGCAATCCTTCACTCTCTTTCAGTCACTCCTTACAGTGATACCCATCTTTAAGACAGCTCAGATATGCAAGACTAGTTCCCAGAGGACTAAAGACCCAAGACCTGACGACACCTGAAAAGAAGACAAGTTCAACAAAAGGTCTGGTTCTCTCCTTCACCCTTTTTCAGTTCAGTAAGTACAAAGATGAAAGAAGTGATAGACTCACTATGCAATATAATGCCAGTATTCAATGAAGAACACTATAATATAAAACTGATCATTGTGATCACCAAGGACAAACTGTCAGTTCTCCAGGGGAAAAAAAAATCATTCTGGCTGGTAAACAGATTGGATAGGTTAAGGAAATATTAGGTATGGACTATCTGGAGGTAAGCAAAACATTTGATAAAGGCTCTCCTAATATCTCTGAGAACAACACAAATATTCATTGGTTTCCAGTACAACTGGATGCATTAGTTGCTGGTTGAATTATTACATGTCAAAGAACACCTATGCACCCTCTTGAGAGGTAAGGGCAGAAAGGGCTGCACTGCATGTGGGTGCAATGCCAATTTTAAAAATAGCTGAGATGAAGTCCTAGTTCCAACAAGCCCAGCCAGGCTCTGATGGGCTGTGGCACCTCTCCAGTGGAATCCCATCACATTTGTTCTGCTAATCCCTGACTGTCAACTTTCAGCACCGCTTGCTAATTGAACTGTCCTTTGAGGTTTTGTCCATGCCTCCACAGTCTCCACAGAATTATCACTTCTCTGACTGTAAAGTCCTCTTTGTGATGTAAACTTTCTCTCCCTCTATTGTCCCTTCATTTCTTATAAGCTCTCGATTCTTCTCTCAATTTTGAGTTTTTAGTATCTCTAGGTTTTGCCCCTTGATCGCTCTGCCTCTGACTAGCCTTAGAATAGCCTTCAGATGAAAATAGTTAATACCCTAAAATTGTTAATAAATTTCAAAGGTTGCTGTCGACCAAGAAGGACAGTTTTAGTGGCCTGCCACAAGGCATTGAAAAGGATCGAATTAGAGAGTCAGTTGTACTGTTAGGCCCAAGGGCTGATGGTGGAACTGAAAGTAAGAGGTCAAAAGGCTAGTGGTTGAATCAGCTCATAAACAGAGTGGCTAGAAAGGAGTAGAGGCTGGAACCAAGGAGTCGTTCCAGAGCATTCCCCATGTAAGGAACTGGGAGGGTTTTTTCTTGGGGGGGGGGGTGAGATTTTCTATATACATGTGTGATGACAGCCTAGGGTCAAGGTAAAAAGGGTACTGTTGACAGCCTTTGGTGGTGCCTAAATAAAATAGTCCTGTGTTGCTCCGGTGGAATGCTGCCTGAGGAAAACTATAATCCCACCTTCTGGAAGATACCCCTGCTTTATCAGCTCAGTTACGATTTGGGATACCAAATTTAACACTCTAGCAACTTCATCTCACCACAGATCATAGGATAATTTGAGGAGAAAAACATTCAAACGCGATAAATAAAAAGGAGTGCAGAAGGTCATAGCGGTTTGATCTTCTAGTAGGGAAAATTACAAAGAAATTTTATAAGATGGAATTCTATGGCTGTGCACTCTGAAACTATTTTCTTTAATAAAAAATGTGTATTTAAGGGAAGTGAATGTTATTTCATTCCAATTCAATAAGCCAAATCTTAGCACGATACGAATTTTCTTTTCTAATGAACCACAGTTCTGGATGCTGTTGATTTCTGAAATAAGATCCTATATTAAAACTCTCTCAAGGCTTTAGGATTGCCATTTGAAAGAAGCATGATACAGAATAAAGCTATAGTAGCTCCTAAAATCGTATCAAAATTCACACTTTTGATAAGTGTGATTAGCATGAAATTTTATGGATTTACTTTGAAGAATGCTGCAAAAATAATTCCTTATTCAAAGAAACTCAGACATTCAGATCACCATCAGTTACCTTTGATCATATTTTATTATTAAAGTGAATCCTAATTCTACCACCAAGAATTCCTTTCTTATTTGGAAAAACAATCTAACTTTCTTCTCATGAGCTCAATAATGGAAAGATCATGGGAGTCAAATAAAATAAGTCAAAGTTATTATCTAGTGATCATTGGTCTAGTTTTATTTCACACTGGCAAACATCTGAAATTTTTTACCAAAATAAATCAAGTTCTTTCAAGAGCATGAGATAACAGAGTAAAACTACTTAGGATTTTGCTTATAATCATTCAGAAGTCAGTAAGTATCTATTGAAATCTATTGAACATCTAGGCTTTAAGCTAATATTACCAAAGTCAATTATTCTATTATATTTTAAGTTATCAGTGTGCAAAAATGAATGACAATTTACTTTAGTATTAGTTGGTATATGGGAATCCATAACAATATTTTAATTTCATTTCTAGCACTTCTTAGCAGCAACCCAAGATCAGTCACTCATTTCTGACATTGGAAATTGTAGCTAAGCACAAACTTTCTAAATTAACAAAAGATTAGATTTATTACAATGTTGTAAATGGTATTTGAATCAGATCTCATAATGTCACTGACAGACTTTGGCTAGAGTTTTGTCTTAAACAATATAACACATGCACACCACACATACACACAAGCAGTGATCGTCTGTTTATTCAGCTGCTATAAGAAGCCCATTTTTCATTTTAGGAAACCTCTCTCCCCTACTTTCAGACTATGTGGTTTGAGGACGGTGGCCTCTACCTTCTCTTTTCAGAGGTGAGGACATGACCGAGCCTGGTCAATCTCAGTGTCCATTCATCTCATTTAGTTCAAAGATGGTTCAGAGAGGATCAGATGACCCAAGTCAGACTAATCAGAGCCGTTCGTGGAACTTTTTCTGAGCTACTGGTAAAGACGTATTCTTTTTTCTAGGATTATACAGGCTAAGAACCATTTAAGGTGATGTGATGAAGGACAGCTCTGTGGCCACATGAAGACAGCCTGCCTGAGAATGAATCAAAAGAGAAAGGTAGATTTGGAAGAAGAAAGAGAAAGCTGCTTAATGACATCAGTCTAACCTCATAACCTAGCCATGCCTAAATATAGCTTGATTCCTTGAAAATGCCAGTTACATGAGCCAATGGATTCTAATTTGTGTTTCCTTAAAGCAGCCTGAACTCAGTTTCTGACTTTTCAACTGACAGAATACAACCAATACACATACATACCCACAGACTTATCTTCTGTTAGTGAAATTTCTTTCTCTTATAGCATTATGCATCTCACACACAAACACAAACATACACTGAGTGGAAAGAAGCCCAGAATTTGTCTTACAGATGACAAAAAACTCTAACAGTATGGTTTTCCCCTCCATGGCCAGCAGAATTTTGCTGAAACTCAGCAATTTTTTATCTGATTGATATGCAACATGTTATGACTGCTTGCAGAAACTTTTTCAGCCATTGACACAAACATGACACTCCTTCAAATTGTGCATCAGCCCTCCATCTGTATAGCATCATTTCTGTCCAAGCCCTGAGACTCAGAAAACTTAATTCACATTGTCACAGAGTTAGAGTCACATGAATTACCCAAAAATGTTGGGCTGACAATGATGTAAACACCTGGAGGTCTTTACCCATGACTACAGAGGCATCTGATTTTAGCTGGAGCCTTATTCCTTACCAATGCCAAGTTGAGACTGGCTTAATTGTGTGATTTCTAGGTCTTTGGCTGACAGCATATTGTCAGTTTGCTCAATTGTAGCATAAACTTATAATTATAGAGGCACATGTCTTTTGTTTCTTTGATCAATAGCTTCAGTTTTTCCCATCAAGATGCCATAAGTACCCAGCCTCTCAAGGTTGGCTACATTCAGTGTAATGTATTTTGTTGCTTTATTTGACACGTATGCCAGTTGTTAAAATTTCTTTCCTTATGAGATGGTCGAATTGGGACCACTAAGTTACCAAGCAGGCCTGTGTTGAGTTTTGGATTTCAAGGGCCAAAGCTAGAGCAGAGTAAAAGCCAGAATATGAACCTAATCCAACATACAAGCATAACAGACTTTCTGAGTTCAAAGTCCAACCTTCCAGCAAGCCTTCCAGTTCAAAATCCATCCAGCAAGATGCCTAACTCCCCTAAGCCTCAGTTTCCTCATCTGTAAAATAGGAAAACGTGGAAGTAATGTAGAAATGTAGAAATCTAGTCAGAGGTTTCTGATAATTACATTATATAATTCATTGAGGTGCCAAGAAATATTAGCTATTAATATTAACAGCTAATTATATTAAATGTCAATAGACATTAGCTATTAATGAACATTTAAAATTAATTATCAAAAATATTATCTATTAATATCATTGCTGATAACATCTAGAAAACTCCTTTCACTTCCCTGGATTTCAGACTTGTCAACTGTAAAATGGAAGTAACAATCACTGTCAATTTGTTGAAATTGTTTTTAAACTCAAATGAGAGCATTTACCCAAAAGCACTTTGTACAATGTAAAGTGTATCAAAATATATGGTGGCATTGCTCTTCCTACTACTGGTACTGGGATACAGTAAGTACGTCTATATGTATTTAGCATCCAGAATGGACTAGTCTTGGTCAGACAGTAATCCTACTCTCTAAATGGTAATGGAAAAGATATTAGGAAGAATAATTTGAATACATGAAACAGCCTTTCCTACTATCTTAACTAACAAATCCTATGTTCTACAACTGCACTGTCCAATAGGATGCCCACCAGTCAGTCACCCACACTACTGAGCAGTTTGGGTGTGGCTAGTGTAAATGGGGAACTAAATTCTTAATTTAATTTTATTTTAATTAATTTAAATTGTAATAGCTGCATACAGCTGGTTGCCACCATACTGAACAGAGTATCTTCAATCCCTTAGATATTTGTTAATGGGTCAGCCATGTTTTTGTACTGTGTGTTATAATGATATGATTTTAGGTTGAAAATATATTGTATTACAAATTCCATTTAAATGGAATCTTCAACACATTGTACACTTACATGTAATATATACCCACTATATATAAAAACACGTTTTGACTCTTTTCTGTTAATAATGATACATACTAGTTAATGTAGATTAATTATGTAAGAAAAAGTATAATTTAAAAAGTGTACTATTTTGATACTTGGGAACCAAGAGTAAAATAAAATTTAAATTTAATGATGTATTACAGCATAAAACAGATTAAAAACTACTTTATAATAGATGTTTGATATTCTTACACTTTATACACAAAAAACCACAAATAGTATTTTCATATTTTGTTTCATTTGTCTGCTTGTGCACACTCCTCTAATAGTAACACATGTGGTTAAAGAGTCTTTACTCCCACACATGAAAAGTCATTCTGACATTCTCCATTTAAATAATGGTTTTTTAATTATTCTTATATCTCCCGATGTGCTACATAAGAATTTTGATGAAATAGGTGCAGCTTGCAGATTTGGTGAAATTCATATTGAAGAAAATTTGAGAATTATTAATATTTTATATTCTTTATTAACTTGATAGATATCAGTTTCTGTGTACCTTATGTCATGGTCTTAAATAACTGTTTAGCATTAGTAATAGTTCTATTCTTATAACTATGAATAAAAATAATTTATAGCTGTGTGATGGCCAACTCCATCATGGCTAGTGGTTGATGTTCAGTTCAGTGTCTGGCTAAGTGACTGAGTCATAAGCACATTCATTTGATCTCTACAATGTACACGAATTACATACTCAAGAATTATATGTCCACTTCTAAAAGGATATTTTTTAAACAGTTACTTTATCTGTTGATCTCTAATATAAACTTAAGCAGGCACCATCATTTCTCTTGATACCACGAACAACTTGGGACACTTTCTCTAGACCTCAGAATTTCTTAAACTACTTGTTGGGAAAGACTGTCAAAAATATTAGATTATTTGTTCTAGTTCTGTGAAAAATGTCCTGGGCAATTTGATAGGGATCACATTAAATCTGTAGATTGCTTTGGGTAGTGTGGCCATTTAAACAATAATAATTCTTCCAAACCCTGTATGGAATCAAAAAAGACGCAGAATTGCCAATGCAATATTGAAGAAAAAGAACAAAGCAGGAGGAATAATACTCCTAGACTTCAGATACTACAGAGCTACAGTAATCAAAACAGTGTGGTATTGGCACAAAAACAGACATAAGGATCAATGGAAAATAATAGAGAGCCCAGAAATAAACCTATAGACCTACAGTCAATTAATCTGACAAAGGAGGCAAGACTATACAATAGAGAAAAGACAGTCTCTTCAGCAAGTAGTGTTGGGAAAACGGAATAGCAGCATGGAAATCAATGAACACTCCCTCACACCATACACAAAAATAAACTCAAAATGGCTTACACACTTAAATATAAGACAATACACAAAAAATGTCCTAGAAGAAAACATAGACATAAATCTTAGCAATGTTCTCCTAGGGCAGTCTACCCAGGCAATAGAAATAAAAGCAAAAATAAAGAAATGGGACCTAAATAAATTTACAAGCTTTTGCACAGCAAAGGAAACCATAAGCAAAATAAAACGACAACCTATGGAATATGAGAAAATATTTGCAAATGATGCAACTGACAAGGGCTTAATTTCCAGAATATATAAACAGTTCATACAACTTAATAACAAACAAACAAACAAAACCCCAAACAACCCAATCCAAAAATAGGCAGAAGATGTAAACAAGCAATTTTCCAATGAAGATGTACAAATGGCCAATAGGCACATGAAAAAATGCTCAATATTGCTAATTATCAGAGAAATGCATATCAAAACTACAATGCGGTATCACCTCACACCAGTCAGAATGGCCATCATTAAAAAGACTATAAACGATAAATGCTGTACAGGGTGTGGGGGAAAGGGAAACCTCCTACACTGCTGGTGGAAATGTAGTTTGGTGCAGCCATTATGGAAAATAGTATGGAGATTCCTCAAAAGACTAAAAATAGACTTACCATATGATCCAGCTCCTGGGCATATATCCAGAGGGAACTCTAATTCAAAAAGATTCATGCACTCCAATGTTCATAGCATCACTATTTACAGTAGCCAAGACATGAAAACAACTTAAATGTCCATCGACAAATGACTGGATAAAGAAGTTGTGATATATTTATACAACGGAATACTACTCAGCCATAAAAAGAATGAAATAGTGCCATTTAGGATGGACCTGGAGATTGTCATTCTAAGTGAAGTAAGCCAAAAAGAGAAAGAAAAATACCACATGACATCACTCTTAAGTGGAATCTTAAAAAAAAAAAAAACTTATTTACAAAACATAATCACACTCACAGACATAGAAAACAAACTTATGGTTACCAGAGGAAAAGAGGGTGGGAAGGGATAAACTAGGAATTCAAGATTTGCAGATAGTAACTAATATATATAAAATAGATAAACAACAAGTTTCCTCTGCATAGCACAGGGAACTGTATTCAATATCTTGTAGTAACCTATAATGAAAAAGAATATGAAAACAAATATATTTATGTATACATATGACTGAAACATTATGCTGTACACCAGAGACTGACACAACCTAGTAAACTGACTATACTTCAATTTAAAAAAAAAGAATACTGGAGAGATGTTTAAATTTCATGGAATGTTTAGACACCATAAAGAGGTCCTTTGCTCATCTTTGGGCCCACAGAAAACAATGGCAACCTTGTCTACAAATGGGCATCATATATGCAGACATAAATCAGAGGACCTGTGAGGAGAGAAACCCTGAGAAAGGCCACACCAGACTCAACATAAGAAAGAACGTGGGGGCCCAAGGAGTACATCAACATGAGGGAGGAAACCTGGCACACCGCACCAGAAATAGCAGCAGGTCCTAAGGATTAGGAGGGGCAAGGGAATAAGGAAGGTCAGAAGAGTGAGCTTAACCACACCTGACCTCACTCCCCTCTAACTTCCCGAACCCCGGAGTAACCAAAACCTCTAGAAAGGAAAGGGCTCTGGGAGAAACAAAAGATGTGTACTGGGAATCTAAACAACTCTGCCATGGGGACACCACTCTGAAAAGAGCTGAACACAAGAAAAGAAGGTGAAGGCACTGTCTTCCTGGCTGGTAAGAGACGTGAGCAATGAAAATCAGGGGACAACAGATTTGGTGGAGCTACAGAGACAGTGACAGCTGGAGAAGAACAACAACGAAGACAGCAATCTGTGGCCACCCAGACACATCAGGTTGGAGGAGGTGGCAACAGTGCCAACAACCCAAGGTGGCCAGGCAGTCAGGGGTCAGAGGTCTGGTGAGAGGCACACAGTGAGATAAATAATCCAAGAGCAGGAGAGCAACAGTACGTTTCTGAGTATTGCTTAGGGACAAATATGGTAGTAAAAGGTAAGCAAAGAGCTCCCATCAGAAGTTTTGATTTCCTGTAAGAAAATGTTTTCCTTCTGCCTGGGAATCCCAGAAGGGAAGTAACAGGTGAGAGATAGTTGTTTTACGAACAATAGAAATGATCCCTGAACATATAGTCTTAAGAGATAATTGTTTTACATGTATAAGTAATCTTGGGGACTCTTAGAAACATTTAGGGAGAGAGATCACTTCATATATAGGCAGATAAGGGGCAGGACTTAGAGCTACTGAAATCTGAGAATCATTTAAAAACCAAATATATATACTCACCTTTTAATAAAGTTTAGAATATAGATATACATGCACCATAACTTTTTCTAGGTACAGGATTATGGGTGCTTTTATTTTCTTAATTTCATCTCTTACCTGAATTTTCTACAGTTTCTTCAAAAACATGTAACATTTAGTTATTAAAGAGAATAAAATTTATTTTAAAAATTAAATGCCATTTTCCACATGTTAAATTGCAAAGATCGAAAAAAAAATCTAATACTCAGTATTGGCAATTGAGTAGGGAAGTAGGCACTTATACCCTGCTCACAAAATAATAATGGATTATGTTATTTCTAGAAGACAATTTGAGAAAAAAAATAAAATTCTTAAAAAATTTTTTACTTAATTTTATCTAGGAATTCCGCTTATAGAAATATAGAGAATGTAGAGACTTACTCTATTTTTATAAAAACTACTATGTATAGATAGATAAGTAAGGAGATAGACAGGTAGCAGATTATACCTATAATAACATAATATGCCAAATTATTAATGATAGTTATTACTGATAAGATCATAAGTGATTTTCATTTTAAGTATTTTCTTCCACATATATCTGCCATGAAAATTATTATCTAAATAATCAGGAAAAATAAATGCTATCTTAAATAAACTAAATTGAAAAGTTAACGTGGCATTAAAACTTTCATCTTATTTATATTTTGTATCTTCTTTTTATCTGCAGTTATATCCTATTCTAATTCCTAGAGTAACTTAATTTCTTCAGTAGTTGGGCAGCAATTTATTTTATAGTTTTCTCAATAACTATTTTTGGGATTTATTAATCAAATCTTCCTGTTCCTGTTTTTTAATCCACTAAAATCTGCTTTTATCTTTATTAATTTCTTCCTCTTGCTCTCCTTTGACTTATTTTATCATTCTCTTTACAACTGCTTGAATTGAAAGCTTAGGTATACTTATTTTTATTTCTTCTAATTTAGCAATTTAAAAGCACAATGCGTAAGTTCTGATTTTGAATCCAGTTCCTCATTTCAAATGATTAATATTACTTATTTTAATATCTTTTTTACAATAATTATCACTCTGAGTATGATATTGTAACCAAATTTGCAACTAAGATTTAATTCTATGTTTAAATCGTTTTACTATTTCCCACCACTTTTTAAAATTTACATACAGTAAAATTCACTTTTGGTGTACAGTTCTATGTATTTTAACAAATGTAAACACTTCTGTAACTATCATCATAGTTAAGATATAGATTATTTCTATCAAAATGTTCCTTCAGGCCCTTTTGTATTAAATTCCCTCCCTTGGCCCCCAGTGCCTAACAACTGTTGATATAATGTGTCTCTAAAGTTTTTTTTCAGGATGTCAAGTTGTTGCATGTATTGGCATTTTGTTCCTTTTTATTAATGAATAGTGTTCCATTGATTGGTGTGCCAAAATTTGTCCATCCATTCGCCAGCGGATGGGCATTTGGGTTGCTATAAGTATCTGCATACATATCTTTGTTTGGACATATGTTTCCATTTCTCATGGATAAATACACAGGAATGGGATTTCTGGCCCTACACTAAGAATGTGTTTATCTTTATAAGAAGCTGCCAAACTGTTCTACAAAGTGGCTATATTATTTTACATTCCCCACAGCAGCATATAAAAATTCCAGGTGTTCCACATCCTTATACAATCATCAACACTTGGAATTGTCAGATTGTGGTTACAGTGGGGGAGGAGTATAGGAGCAGGGTCTTTCCTTACCTTTTTGTTATTCTAATTAATAAATGTGGTATCTTGTTGCTTCAGTTTGTGTTCTCATAAATTTCCATAGTAACTAATGATGTGAAATATCTTTTAATGTGCTTATTTGCAGTCAGCCATCAGTAACTTTCCTTTGGTGAAGTATCTGTTCAAATATTTTGCCTATTTTTAAAACCGAATTTTGTCATTTTACTATTCAGTTTTGAAAGTTCTTTATGTATATTCAGAATACAAATCCTGGTATTTGTTTTGCAAATATTTTCTCTCAGTCTATGGCCTGATTTTCATTTTTTAATAGTATCTTTCAGAGAGCAGTTTTTAATTCTTATAAAGTCTAATTTATTAGTATTTTTCTTTTATGCTTATGTCGTTTGTGTTTTGTGTTTCGTGTGTCCTAGCTAAGAAATCTGTGCTTAACCAAGATCACAAAGATTTTCTATGTTTACTTCTAGAAGTTTTTATAGTTTCAGGTTTTACATTTAAGCCTATGATCCATTTTGCATTCATCGTTAAATGTAGTATGATATATGGGTCATTTCATGTTTTGAATGTCGATGTGCACTTGTTTCAGCACTCTTTGTCTCCTATGGGAGACAGCTCAGATCTCCATCTATGATCAACACAATCCAAGCCCACGTGAGCCCCCCTTGCTTCAGCACTCTCCATCTCCGGGGCAAGATTCCAGTGTTGGGAGAGGGGAAAGCACACACCTAAAGGAAACAGAGCCATCTCAGGCCTGAAGCTCAGGGCTTTTGCTCCAGCAACTTAGGATCAGACCCAGCCCCCAACAGGGGGTGACTGCGACAGAGGGGAAGTCCTGCCTCACACCCAGTTCTAGATCTAGCCACTCCATCTCTAGCCTCACCCCCTACCAAGGTGAGAGGTGCAAGTACACCCTGAGGAAAGATGTGACCTGCATCCATGTGAAATTCAGCTCTTCCACCAAAAGATTTGAACAGATACTTCACCAAAGAAATCACCTAATCAGAACAGCAAAAAGAAAAATAAATTTTTAAAAATAAAAACAGTTTAAGAGCTCTCTAGAATAACATTAAGCATATTAATATTTGTATCATAGGACTCCCAGAAGAGAAGAGGGAGAGAAGGGGATCAAAAATACATTTGAGAAGATTACAGCAAAAAAAATTCCCAAATCTGAAGAAGGAAACAGATATCCAGGTACAGAAACACAGGGATTCCCAAGTAAGATAAATCTAAACAGACTCACACCAAGACATATAATTAAAATTACACAAGTTAAAGATAAAGAGAGAATTCTAAAGGCAGCAAGAGAAAAACAGTCATATACAAGGGAATCCTCACAAAACTATCAGCTGATTTTTCTGCAGAAAATTTGCAGGCAAGAAGGGAGTGGCATAATGTATTCAAAGTGCCCAAAGGGAAAACCTTGCATCTTAGGATACTCAACTCAGCAAGATTATCATTTAGAATCTAAGGAGAGATAAGAATTTTCCAGACAAGCAAAAACTAAAAGAGTTCATCCATGCTAAACCTACCCTAAAAGAAATGTTAAAAGGTCTTTGCGAGGCAGAAAAGAAGTAAGAATCTAGAGGAAAGGAAAAATTACTTGGAAAGGCAAACTACAGTAAGGACTGAGGATCAACAACTAAGGTAGCATGAAGATTGAAAGACAAAGAATTATAAAAGCAGCTATAATTACAATAAACAGTTAAAGGATAAACATGAAGAGGTAAAATATAATACCAAAAATACTGAAAGTGAGGGAGGGAGGTAAAACTGTTCTCTTTACATTAAAAAAGGGTAATTATGTGAGGTGATGGATATGTTAATTAGCTTGATTGTGGTCATTTCACAATGTATATGCATATCAAAACATCACACTGTACACCATAAATATATACAATTTTATTTGTTAATGATACCTAATAAAATTGTGGAAAAATAATTTACACACACACATATATGTTAGAAAAATTGGAAAGCTAAAATCACCTCCCAGACTCTCTTATAGCTATATTTCTCTATATAAAATTTTTTTCTGACAATTAGAAACACTTGTTTGAGATTTGGAAGGCAGGAATAAAGGAGAATGTGTTTTCCTATACCTTATTTGGCTGTTCAGCTAGTGAGCATGGTCAAAAGACTATGAGTTTTCTCTGCAACAGTGTCCATTCTTCAGTTCCCTCATTGAAGACTAGTTGTGGAGGTGGTTGAAGCAGCAGCATTGATGTTATGGTGACCCATGAATCAAAGCTACGATGTCCATGTTCTAGCTCCCTGTGTTTCCAAAGACATTTGCAGTGATCAATGGCAGCTGCTGGTTCTTAATTCTGCCATAGCTCCTGCAGTGATATCAGAGGTAGCTCTCCTGGTGAGTCAGTTCTATATTTTTCCGATGGCCATTCCTAACGTCCAGCCTGGAATCTTCTCTCTCAGTGCTTGCAACAAATTTTAAAGCAATAATTCCCTATATTAAACCCATTACTGCCCAAAATACTTAATGTGGTTATCTTTATTGAAATTTGGCTCATAGAAGATCAGTTATTGCCAGATGCCTAGTATCAAGGAAGTAAGGTATGAGCCATGCATCTGCCCTCCTCGTGGGAATTACAGGGGAGAAATTCCTTGCAATATGGGAAGATGAGTCACCTAAGAACCTACGAAGGTGCTCATGAGAGTAAGAGTCAACATGAGGCCCATATCATGTGACACTGATGCTACATCACCAGGACAGTGCCATTTAATAAGAACTTTACTGCTCCTCTTATCTCATGTCTCTCCTTGTGGTCCAGTCCTCAGTGCTCAGAAACTAAGGTTAGCCTAATAGTAGAGGAGTATATGTGCTAGAGAGAGAAAGAGAGAAAGAAACTCATCATTTTTCTCTTCTTCAACTACAGTTTTTCTCCCTTAAAGATAACCCAGTTGGGGAGGGAGAAAAGTCTCAACTTTAAATCAAGATTGAAGTATGACATTTTAATACTTCCAAGATTGATGAATGAGGTTTTTAGTATGACAGTGGACTAGATATTTTAATTATTGAACTGTGTTTTATGTCTTCAACTGACCTTAGGATTATGTTATTACTAAAGAATAACTAGAAAAGTGATGGGTCCTGCTAGGTTGTTCACTCGGTGAGAAAGAGAGAACTGTCTTCATAGGATACACTAGGACTCTAAAATAGAGTTGATTTGTTATTATATGCCATGCACTGTGCTTGTTTAGTATGACAATTACACTGTTCCTACATTCCACTGGTGACTTCAGTTACATTGGCACAAGCTAACTAGGATGCCCTTCCACAGTCTGTTATCTTTTCCCACAATCTCTGCTTCCTCTTACCTTCCCTTGTTCTTCACAATATATGTCTAGAAACTCCCCAATCCTATAGATACTGCTTGTAATGTTCATAATATTTAAGGACTGTTTTTAATATCATGTCATCACTTTTTTAAACCTCGTTTACCCATTTTGACAAAGTATCAATGTACATCAGTTACGTGGTTCTTAAATGAAAACTTTCAGATGATCATGGGACTTAGGAGAATGATGGTGTTGGATACTATGATAAAATGATTATATACTATATCTGTTATCAAGATCAACTGTCACCTTCAATTGTAAAACTGGGATCAATAACCTCTTCTCATAAGAGTGTTGTACGGATTAGGTTGAATAATACTTCAGAAAGCACCTGGCCGAGATCAAAGCACATCAAAATCACTTAATGGTTGACTCTGAATCTGATTTAAACTTCACTCAGTGCAGTTCTCTCTCAATATCCTGAACTGCAAGAGTCAAAGATCCTTAAGCTCCAATAGCATAAGGCGCAATCTCACCTCTGAGTTTCAAAACTTATTTGAATTAGCTAAAATTTATATGGCAAATAGAAAGAATGGAGGCTAGAAAGGAGATCCATTTTTGAGGAAAGTTAACCATATTCCTAATCAATAATCATCATGTCCCACAAAAGAAATTTATTTTTGAGTGAAAATGAGTAAGTTGTAGTTAATGGCAGGATCTATCACTGTATTAACATAACTTCAGTGAAATACCATTAACTTTCTCTGCCTCACTTCCTCTATCTTTAAAGTGGTGGTTATGGTTATAGTTGATGACTTTTACGACTGTCAAATTAAAAGTTATGTTCACAGTGGGAGAGATGGATTTGTGGATTTTAATAATATCTTCCTCTCCATGCAGCATTGCCAGCAACAGGAAGTCCCTGGAACCTGAGCACTGGTATAAATGTGTACTCATACAATCAAGGTTATATATATATGAGTTTATAAAATAACATCTATAATGTCCCTTGTCTACCATATTGTCCTAAAACGTTTTCCTTTCACAGCTGGTAAGAGGAAAATCAGTCTTATAACTTTGTGAACAACCTTCAAACCTAATTTCAGTGGGAGTTGGGAGGCCTGCAAAGATAATAATGGACATCTAAGGAGTGCTTTAGAAAATGAGATCTGAGGTTTCTGAGTTTTGGATACCAAGAAAAGTCCCAAGTACAACTAGATCATTTGCTCAAGGAGATCTCACGATGTGAAGCAGAATGTGCCTACAGTCCCCAAGAAAGTTGTTTTCCTTAATGCTTGGTTTCAAAGCAAGAAATATAACTGATGAAACTGACCTTCAATCCAATAATCACATGTGGGTTAATTTCTTTGTTCTAATTCTGCTTTTGTTTGGGGTTTCCCTCATGTGTTATTCAATATATTGATCTTATATCTGGAAAAGCAGAAATTCATTTGAATTCAGTGTGCACTGTTATTTACAAAGCCTTCTCCAAGAGGTTGGAGTCTCAGAACTGAAAACATGTAAGTTCTGCTCTCAGACAGCTTACGTAGTGATGTTCACTGAAGCATCCCTCTCAGAAATGCTGACATACCAGAGAAGGTAACTAGGAGTCACATTTTCGTGAATTCTCGATGGGCATCCTAGGAAAGGCATGGAAAGGGTATTGTAAGTGATGGTTTGGGCCCAGGATGCTGGAATGTAAACTCCCAGTAAGAAGCTCAAGTGGACGTTGCTGGTGCTCTCTCCCAATCCTCCCGGACCCATCTACTCTTTCTGTGTGCCCCTTTGCCAGCTCTGGTGTGCCTTTGCTTCCAATGGCCCACACTTGCAACGTTAATTTGGAGAAATTCCCTGAGCCACTTTGCCCAACCACACAGAAAGCCAGAAGTGCCTGGGAGTTTACATCTGCAAATGGGATGATTGAAGAGTATAGGAGTATGAAACTCAGCTCTCTTGCTTTGGGTAAAAGCCCCAAAGCATAATCTACATTCCAAAGTTCTCCTGTGGGATCAAGCTGATGCTACCTTCTGTGGGACTTCCTAAAATCCCAGTTCTACTTCCCCTGATGCCTTATTAAGTCCCCTGGGGGCACTTCCTCAATCAATCACTTACACACAAATCCTCTTCTCAGGGTCTTATTGACAGAGACCAAAATAAAATAAATCCAGCCTCTCAGGAATTGCCATGGATAAAAAAGAAGCAAATCTAAATTAAAAGAAACTGTAAAGATGCACCATGTTCATAGCAGCATTATTCTCAATAGCTGAAACATAGAAGTAACCCGTGTCCACTGATGGATGAATGGATAAACAAAATGTGGTATAAACATACAATGGAATATTATTTAGCCTTAAAAAGGAAGGAAATTCTAACACATGCTACAATGTGGATAAACTTTGAGGACATCATGCTAAGTGAAATAAGCCAGTCGTAAGAAGACAAATCTGTATGATTGAATTTATATGAGGTATTTAGAGTAGTCAAATACATAGACACAGAAAGTAGAATGGTGGTTGCCAGAGTCTGGTGGGAGAGGGGGAATAGGTAGTTATTCTTTAACAGGTGAAGTGTTTCAGTTTTGCATGATGAAAAGAGTTCTGGAGGTGAATGGTCAAGATGATTGAATGTGAATATATTTAATATCACTGTACACTCAAAATGGTTAAGATGATCTATTTTACATTATGTGTATTTTATCACAATTTAAAAAATGGGAAAAAAGAGAACATAAGATCCTTATCTGGAAATCATTTGTGGGACATGGGATACCAGACTTAGAAAGAAGTACTGGAGGTAAGATACTGTGGGGTGCCTGGAGATTACCTTCCCATGCTGGCTCAAGGGTACAAGTCTTACATTCCAGGCATCCAAAGAGAGCTAAAAAAGGCTGAAAGAGTGTAATGGCCTTCCTTACAATCAATAGGCTTATTAGGAGTAGCTGGGTTAACAGTAGAGCAAGAGAAGCAAGACTTCCAGTTGTGCAATGGAGATCAGACACTAGCAGCCACAGAGAGGACTTTCATTACAGCCAATGGGAATTGATGAGCCACCCAGAGACAGGCTCCCAGAGACTCATCAGGAATCTCATGGGCTCTGAGTCTGACAGTTGTTACATCATCTAGGAGAAATGGCATGCATACAAACTGCCCCCATCACAAAAGGCAAGACCATAAGGAATATACAAGTTGAATACTATGAAATCGCAGAGTAAAAAGAAATTGCTTCCAGATGAAGGGATCTGCAGCAGCTGGGAGCACGTGAAGAAAAGCACGGAAGTGGTGTGTTACGGGACATAACCACCTAGCGATTTAGGAGGAACTCTGATACTAGTTATAAATGCCATGGTATACTGATTAAAGCATTTATTGACTCCGGCTAACTCTGAGATTTACCCAAGTGTTACTCATATTTAAACGTCACACACAGATATTCAAGTGTTGTAAACATTCCCAAGATACACAAAGTCATTTGTTACATATGCTCGTGGGTCACACACCAAGTCAAAAGTTTCTATTCACTGCCTGCTTAGCCAGACTGCTGAAGGGCGAATTTCATCACAGCAGTCAGATTCATTCTCTCCCGGAATCTTCCTTCCTTCTAAGATTCTGTCTAAAGCCTTCTGATCTCAAAGGGAGGGCCCCGTGCAACCTTGGTCTTTCACTTTTACCCTCATAAAAGTACAGGCTAATCTGCTAGACAGACCTCCAGAAATTCACAAAGTGATGAAAGCGTTTCCCAAAAGACCAGGTTTTGCTGAACTTGACAGCACTACTGACAACTATGGTCACTTTCTATCAGATACACACTCAGGACATTAACAAATTCATAAGGTTTTTACTGAACCTAATCTGTAACAGAGGCCTGTTTAATAACTTGAAAATAAAAGCTACAGAGGGTGAAACTTTACACTCACAGTCTTCTCAACCAAAAGTTAACCCTTCTCTAGGGCTTCTTGTCTCAGTGAGTGGCACTACAGGCCACCCAAGCGTCTCAGCAACAGGCTGTATGTCATCCTTGTCTCTTCTCTATCCCTGTTCACTCACATCCAATTAACTGCCATATCCTGTTACACATGCCTCACTTGTATTTCTCAGTTCTCCCTGCTTCTCTCCCTCTTCACTCCCATTGCCTTAGTTTAGCCATGACCACACTTTACTGACAACCTTCTGTCTCCCCACATCTACCCCGATACTGCCTTCATTTGGTTGTCCATATAACAGCCAGAGTAATCTTTTGAAAGTACATAAGTTAAGGATAAATTCTAAATACGTTATATGTTAAACATGGATTTATCAAAAAAAAAAAAAAAAAAAGGAAAAAATAACATGGCTTTGTCAGAGTCCCAACAGGAAACTCATGACACACAAACTGAGAAGTAAGGAATATAATGGAAAAAAATCATTTTCAAAGGTATGGGTAGGATTTACTGCCTGCTAAAAGTAGGGTGGCCAACTATCTCAGCGTGGCTGGAACCAAGGGTTTCCCCGGGATTCGGACTTTCAGTGCTAAAACCTAGAAAGTCCCAGCAAACCCAGGACACGTTGTTCACATTCAGTTGAAACCAGGAACCGTTAGCATCCTAGGCTTGAAGGGACATGAGAATAGAGTGGTTACCAGAACCCAGAGAGGAAAGGTGCATGGAGATGGCCACCTCACAAGAGTATGGCATTTGGAAGAGGGGTGAAGAGGGGTGACACCCAGCCTACAGACATCATCAGGAAGGAAGCCAGAAAAATAAAGACTCAAAGCTCACTCTTCCATCTCCTGGTGGATCCTCCCATTAACTTAACCAGGAGGAAAGGGCAAGAGAGATTATCTGAGGTCATCATATGGGTCAGCCTGGGGGAAGCAGAAGGAGAACCAAAGAGACGGTAGCAAGAGGACTCAGTCTGACATTCTGGCTTTGAAGATACAGAAATGGGCCACAGTTCAAGGAATGCAAGTGGCCTCTAAAACCTAGAAAAGTCAAGAAAAGAGATACCGCCCTGGAAACTTCAGAAGGAACGCTGCCCTGCCAGCACCTTGATTTTAGCCCAATGAGACTCATTTTAAACTTCTCACCTCCAGAACTATAGGAAAACAAAGTTATGTTGTTTTAAGTCACCACGTTTGTGGTAATTTGTTATAGCAGGGATAGGAAACTAATACATAAGGAAACTTAGAGGGCATCTGGTCCAACACCTCAGCCAATACATAAGTTGATCCAGGGCTTTGACTGGTGTGGGAAGTGACTCTGCTGCCAATGCAGAGTTTGTGAAGGTCTGGGTACTGAGCTTCAGGAAGAATATTCAGCCCCCTTCCTACCTCCAGTATAGGTTAGATGGGAAGGAGAAATGACTGAATGAAGGAGAATCAATTAGAAGGCTACTGTGAAAGCCTGACCAAGAGGTATTCGCTGGAAATAGGGTGGAGCCAGTAGGCAGAGACAATTAAGATAAATATGGCAGAGATGTTGTCATTATGTAAAGAATGGGACTCAGTGACTGATTAGAAGGAGAGTTGATGGCAAGATTTTAAGACTAACCACAGTGACGATGACATCATCAATAGAGCCAAGGCGGCCTTTCCTGTTGGCATGGCACCTGCTGTCTTTAACAGAATCAAGAATGGCTTAGAAAATGTCAGAACTCAGCTTCTAAATAAGTTGAAATGCAAGAAATGAATTATATGTTTAAACAAAGCCCAAATCTAAAGCAATAACAAATATGTGAAATTCAACCAAGTAAACTAGAGGTACACATAACTGCAGAAATGTTTACTAGTAAAATACTACAGTTATGGGGGGAGGGTACAGCTCAGTGGTAGAGTGCGTGCTTAGTATGCACAAGGTCCTGGGTTCAATCTCCGTACCTCCATTTAAAAAAAGTAAATAAAGAAAAAATTTTTTTTAATTTTTAATAAAAATAAATAAAATAAAATAAAATACTATAGTTATTCTTCCACTTCTGCTTTCCTTAATTTGCTCCATTTTAGGAAAAAATTAGAAAATGTTTTTGAGGTATGTGATGAATATAATCAATTTTTCATATGCACTTAAATATATTTTTTCATTTAATGGAAACTAAATAAAGCAAAGAAAACCACTTTGAATATGTCATAAATGATTAAGACAGTGTTTGAGCTCTGTGGTTTTTATTTCATAATGGAGCTGGACAATGATAGACCAGGTTGATGTTTGGTTAAAAAAAATATATACACACACACACGTTTTAAGTTGTGTTCCCCAGAGGGAGACCATGAGATGATGATAAAGTGTTAAGTGTTTTATTAGGGAATTTCTCAAGGAAAACTGATAGAAGAGTGGAAAAGCAGGATAAGAAAGCACAGGAAGCCAAGCAAGGATACCATATCAAGGAGAAGTCCTGCAATGAGTTCTGGCTACTGGGGGGGGATCTGGAGGAGTTCCTCCAGGGGATGCATATGGACGAATTTCCCAACTTAAAGAAATGGAGATGGAATATTTATATTCCCACACTGTTTAATTATTAGTTAAGGTTTCCCCCAAGTGACCCCTGAAAGCACTTCCTACTCTCCATCCGGGCAGACAAAGCAGGGTCCAGCAGCCTTAGGGCAGCCATCCAACAAATGGATCCAGGTGCTGGCTGATGGGAGAGAAAGTATGCTAGAGCCAGGGTACTCAAGAAAGGTAAAGGGATCCAAGAGAACATGGGTGGAGGGTTAAGTGTCTGTGACAAAATATTACTGAAAACGCAATATTTTGTTTGACTTTTGTTAAACTGAAGTAGAATTGAGTTATAGTATTATGTTAGTTTCTGGTGTACAGTGTAGTGATTCAATTATACATATATATATTCTTTTTCATATTCTTTTTTATTATAGGTTACTACAAGATATTGAAAATAGTCCCCTGTGCTATACAGTAAGATCTCGCTGGTGTTTGACCAACTGAATTGGAATCTTCACTGCTTAATCAGTATTTTCACTTGAATATTTTTTAAGCTATCTCGATTTTAAAGTACCAAAATTAGAACACTTAATTCCCCACCACTCTCACAAAAAGCTCTGTTCCTCTGCCAATTTCCCCATCCTATGCTTTGCCGCTGGATGGTCAAGCCAGAGTTGGGACTCAATCTGACTTTTTTCTAAATTCCTGCATCCAGTCCCACAGCATTCCAAGTGAATATACTATATCCTGGATCAGACCACTTCTCTCTGTCTCCACTGCTAACCCTAGGGTCCAACCCTAGCCTTTCTTCTGGATGACTACAGTCGCCTCCTGATTCAGCCTCCTGCTTTTACTTCTGTCCCCTTAAAATTCAATCTCCTTGTAGTGACAAGAATGATCATTTAAAACTGGATCTGCCATTTCCCCATTAAAATAGTTTATTGGCTTCCTATCGTATGTTAAATCCTGTCACCCCCCTGATTAAAATGCTTTAGTGGCTTCCTGTGGTATTTAAAATTAAATACTACAGTATCCTATGTGACCTGGCCTCTGTCTACTTTTCCAACTTCATCTCAGGATTCCACTGCTCATTTTGTTTAATCATACAGGATTCTGACATTTCCTAGATATTTCTGCATTGGGAATGGACACCTTTTTGGCTCTAAAAGTAGCTAGCTCCTTCTCTTCCTTTTAGGTCTCAGCCTAAATGTCATGTCCTTGAAGAAGTCTTCCCTCTCTCTCTATCTACCTATTGCTTCTTACCCTTTTATTATTTATGGAAATATTTCTTCTCCAGAATATATCACAATTGGCACCTATTTGGCTTGTTTATTTGTGTTCCCTCCACTAGAAGGTAAGCTCCATGAGGATAAGTATCATATGTCTTATTCACCACCACATCCCCAATACTCAACAGTGTCTGATTCATATCATGAATAAAGATTTCATGAGTAAATGAAACACAAGGTTGCTTCATCTTGTTTCACTTTTGCTCCTAACAATTTGACCATTTGAGGTCATTTAAAGTATCATCACTTAATATAAAAAACCTGACCAAGTCTTAGTCATGCTCAAAAACAAATGTGCATTCTGGGGGGAAATGACTGATGCTTTTTTCCCCATGTTGAACTGCTCCATTTAAACAAGGTTAATATACGACAGACCTTTCCAGAGTCATGATGTCTCTACAGATGGCAGTGCAGATAGTTTCATGGTGATATTTTTCAAACTATTTTATATCCAGGCCTTTTCCTCAACTGCCCCTTATAACGTCTGGAAGATTTAAGGAGACTAAACCCCTGGCAAACATTTTTTGAAACTAGGCAGTGGAACTTGATTTTTTAAAATTATTTTTCTCCTTATTTGAAGAGTTTTATTTTAGAATCTTAAAAGAAGATCCAATTTGGATGGTGCTTTTTGGCTCAATTTCTTCATTATTCCATTATGCTAACTGGATGTGTTAAATGTGTGAATACTTTAAGAGGAAGCAAGCTGACACTCTTGTTTCTAGGAAATTTTTTCTTTATAATCCTGCATAGTTGATCATCTTTTGTCAACACTAATTGAGATTAATGATCTGACACTATAGATGCTATTGTTTAATAAAATACGGCTTCTATTAAATACTACTTAGTTATAATTCTGACAAAGTAATGCACACTCATTTCAGAAAGTTTGGGAAAGACAAAAAAGTTTAAAAAAGAGAAAAATTTAGTCATCTACAAAATTCCACCTAGAAATAATCCCATTACTGTATTTTCTTATGTAGCCTTCTAATCTTTTTATACACACACACACACACAAACACACACATATGCATTAACTCGTGCATTCAACAAACACTTACTAAGTACCTATCATGTTTCAAAAAGAAGTCTAGTTGCCACTGAACAGGACATGAGATCCATACATTCATGTGGCTTGCATTCTAGAGGACAGATTAGAACACTAACAATTAAGATGATTTCCATTAGTGATAGCAGCTATGAAGAACACAAAACAAGTAACGTGACAGTGTGTAAGCCATAAAGAGTAAGATAGTGAGGGCTAGCTACTTTATAGCAGGTTAGCAGGGAAGACCTTTCTAAGAAGACTTGACCCAAGAAATAAAGAATGAGGAAGCACCAGTCATGTGGGAATGTGCAGGAAGAGCATTCCATGCAGAGGGAACAACACGTGCAAAGGAGGAGTCTGACTACTTCTAGTAACTGCCACAAGGTAAGTGTGGCTGGGACTAGAGGATAAAAAGGCAGGAGTCTCTCATATTCATTATGCATTTTGACCGATTTCATGCATATCTTTTCATTTATATTTTTGAGCTAGAGAATTTAAATTCTTATGTTGTCAAATCATTTTTTTCTCCTATTAGAACGTCTCTTACCTAATCTTCAATCAGAAAAATATTCACCTTTACCTTCTTCAAGTGCTTTTATTATTTCATTAATACATCCCACAGTTTACTATGACATATAATGAGGATTTAAGTAGCGTTTTTTTCCCTAAGCAAACAACCCATGGCAAGCTCAACTTTTTGAATAAGCCTTCTTTCTCAGCTAATTTTGATTGCATCATTATCATATACTTCTTTTTGTTTGTTTTTAATGACATATACTCCTTATATTGCAGGCTTATGAACAGAAAAGTGCTATGAGTGGAGTGGCTTAAACAGTCTTTTAGGACATTTATTCCAGCAACAGTCTGAAAAAAGAATTAAATGGTCAAGAGCTTGAAAAGTGGAAGACCAGATAGAAAGCTACAGTAGTCATTCAGGCAAAAGATGCCAAGATCTTGAATTAGAGTCATGACACCATGACAGAAAGAGAGATCATGTATAAGAAAAACACTGAAGATATGAATCAAGCAAAACTTATCAAATGACTGGATGTGTGGCTGAAAAAAAAAAGAGAGAGAAAGAATCAAAGATGATTCTGTGTAACCTAAAGTGCAGTGTCTCCATATCTTGGCTCATGCTGCTTCTTTACTCTCAAATGCCCACTTTTATTTATTATTCAAAACTCAGAGTAAATACTGGAGCAAGACAAAATCAACCAGGCTTTCTTCTTGGCTAATTATTAGAAGCAAAAATTAAAGAACCAAACCTACACATTGAGTCCCACAATGGTTTTAAAGGTTACTAATCCCATCTATCCCACCTCCCTTCTCCAAAACCTTGCTCGTCTGGAATTTAGCTGAATGGCTGAATCATACTTATTTCATTTTCCAAATTTTTACTTCTTTTTCCTTCAGGGCAACCGATGTGGCTTCCCTCTCTCCCTCACATTAGCTTAGCCTCACCAACAGTAGGAATTCAGCTGACCCTCAGGATTGTAATAAATGCAAGGATGGTTAGGTAATTCTTGGCTATAAGCCATTCTTCAACAAACTCGATACAAGTCTTTCTTTTTCTCCAAACTAACCAACCCCCTTAGTACCCTGGTGAATGTCCCTCTATAGAATTCATCCAACCCAATCACTTAGGTAGAACAATTCTCCCAGGTATTCCTCCTAGTGTTTTCAGAGGTGAGGGAGGCTATCCACCTGCACTTCTGTCCACGTGCACTTCTGTCAAGTCCATTTTCCTAGACAGTCAAAATTATAAAAGACTTGAATATAAATATGAAAACAGTATGCTGCCTGTTTTATCTGCGGCATTATAATACACAGGGTTATAAAAGTGCTTATCATATTTACTATAAGAAGGTTGTTAAGACAGACAGGAGATTGGTGGTTGCCAGAGGACTACCCAGTGGGTCTGGGGTTTTCATTTTACAAAAGATTCTGGACTAGATAGTTGTGAGAGTTGCACAACGATATGAATGTATTTAATGCCACTTAATGTTACACTTTAAAATAGTTAAAATAGTAAATTTTATGTTATATGTGTTTTGTCATAATTTTTAAAATTGTGTTTATCTTGTTGTTGACAATGTCATTAACTAGATTTCAAAACGCCTTCTCTATAAATATCCATGGAAGGAATGTCTCATTGTATTACTAATACTGTGAACTGCACCGTAGATCATGTTCCCTTTAACCCTGGCCAACAGGAAGGCTTAAGGCAATTTTGGGGACCTTGCCTGGCAAAGGCATAAGATTTCACAGCTTATTTTTTGTAATAAGGTAACTCCAGGCACCACTGAATTTCCTATCTTTACTTTTCCTTCACTTCATTCTTCATTCTCATTTTCAATTTATTTTATCTTGCTACCATATATGGATCTTTGTAAGATACCTTAAATCATTTTAAGAATCTGGCAGAATACAAATAACCTAAACATCAAAGAATGATCAGATAAAGTGTTTGCTTATTTTGTCTCTCATAATGTAGTCTCTTTTCCCAGTATCAACTTCAAAATGGTCCTTGCATTGAGAACTCCAAGAAATCCTATTAGACATTTTTGTTAGATAATTAGCTTCCCCATAGTGAACATCTTCTTTTTACTGACTTTATTCACACCTGGTATTTTCCTTTGTTAACTGAACACCAACCGTTAAGCGCCATATTACAAATGCAGTGATAATGATAAAATGTCCGTAACTCTGAATAACAGCCACTGTTGAGAAAACAAATCACACTTACTCCCTGTCAGGTTTTTACTGCTTTCCATGATTACAAGAAAAAGAAGCTTAGCAATGCCTCTTTGTCCAAAGTGCAAAAAAAATTTGCTACATTTTAGAAAAAGGAATAATAGAAAATTATGATGTACATTTTTCTTATTTTGTGGCAAATTGAGGAGAACATAATTCCTCAAAACATCAATGCAGGCTTTTGAGAGGGCGTGTCCCAGAAAACAGAGGCTGGTTACAATGGCAGAGAATATTTTTAAATAAAAATCTCCATAATTGGTCCAAAACAAAGACTGAATAAATGGACATTTGGAATATGTCTTGGAGATAAGATGGGTCATCAAGGCTTTATCGTTGACTGATAATACAGTGGCAATATTAATGAATTTTATCTATTCACGCAACAAATGCAGGGTTCGTGTGAAAGCCTCCAATGTCAGTCACTGAGGCCCACTGTGGACCCCAAGAATTTTAGGGGAAGAAGGCAGAAAAAGAAGGGACCAGAACCATATACATATACTTTAAACCCTACCTTTAAAGTATTTAACTGAGCTCTTCTGAATTCTCTCTTGAACCAGAAAGGTAGTGATTAGAGATTAATGTCAGATGTATTACCACGTGTATAATCTTGTGCTGAAAGAGCATTAGGAGTCATAATTGTCAGAGACAAGTTGTCATCTTGCTGGAAGATGCTGGTTTTCTGGTACAGACACGTTGTCATTTGAAGCTCACAACAGCCATATTCAAGCAAGTGAGAGAACACTATGGAGAAGCAATTTCTCTACACTCACCGATTCGTTTGCATCCAGCACCAGTGACCCTAATCACTACATCATACAGTGCCTCCGAGGCTGACCCAGCAACAATGACGAAACACTCTCACAGACCTTTGAGGAATGAAAAGAAACGTCGTTGCAAAATTTAAAAGGTCAAAGAGGCTGTGGTTTTCACTAAGTCATCTGGATTGTGAGCGCAGAGAGCAAAAATAAAACCAGAGTTTCCTAGCACTCAAGTCCATAACTTCAGCACCATAGCCCATGCATGAGCACACACATGCATGTGCACACACTCACACAAACACAGAGTAACAGGAATTCAACTTGACAACCACAGGCTGCTGCTGATGCCAGGAAAGAAATGCACCAACTTACACTGAAGAAGCTGTGAAAGCAGAAAAATCCATCTACCGTTTTAATAAAAAATGTGAGAAACTAAGAAGATGAGCTCTGGTGCAATCACTGGGCGGATCTGGCTGTTTTGCTATTAATCATTCCTTAACTGTGCAGTCAGCAGAACTTTACTTAAGTCTATTCAGTGTTTTGTCGGGTCCACTGTAGGGCCAGTGTGACCAAGTGGGATAAGATTACAAAACTACCATTGTATCCAAACGCCCGGGAACTGTGCACAGAATTGCAGTCTTGAAGTGGAAAAGATTAACCCTGGGAAGAGACAACCACTCTTCCCAAGACTTGGAATACTGAAATTTCCTGACATGACAACTTGCGTACTAGCAATTACAAATCTTGGGTTTAAGATAAAATCTTATACTGCATAGGCAATCAATCTTCAATCATTACCCTTCTGTTTTAAGAAAGAATTTGAATAAGATTAGATTATTACCTTACAATTAGAATCTTAGATTTTCTTATAGATCTGGTGCTTTTTCCTTACCTTTGTCTTCTGCTCCCAGACTAATCTGGGCATGTCAGTGATTGTTTGAGAGACCTTCAGGCTTAGAGTCATTCTCCTGGTTACTGAGTTACCCAGAGGGAATGGGAGCATTTTCTATTATACCTCTTAAATTGACTCACTTGAGCCAACTGAGTATCTAAGACACCCATGATCTTGAAGCAAAGGCCTACACCTTGGAAGACACCAGTCAAAAAAAGCAATAATGCCTCCGAGGACCCATCTCCACTAATCCCACAGCTCTCCACCCCCAGGTCCAGCGTCCTCCCTAGGAATGGGAGTAGCTGCAGTGCGTCCAACGTTGATGACCCTTCTTCTTTTTATTGAAGAGCAGTTGATTTACAATGCTGTATTAGTTTGTGGTGTACAGCATAGTTATATCTATATCTATATCTATATCTATCTATATCTATAGCTAATCTATATCTATATTTCCTTTTTCATATTCTTTTTCATTATAGATTGCAACAAGCCATTGAATATAGTTCCCTGTGCTATATAGTAGGACCCTGTTTATCTATTCTGTACATAGTAGTCTGTATCTGCCAATCCCAAACTCCCAATTTATCCCTCCTTCCCTTCTTTCCCCCCTAGTAACCATAAGTTTGTTTTCTATGTCTGTGATTCTCTTTGTTTTGTAAATAACTTCATTTGTGTCATTTTTTTTTTTTTTAGATTCCACGTATAAGTGGTATCATATGATACTTGTCTTTCTCTGTCTGACTTTCTTCACTTAGTATGATAATCTCTAGGTCCATCTATGTTGCAGCAAATGGCATTATGTCATTCTTTTTTATCCAGATAACTTCTTAATCCATTCCTCTGTCAGTGGACATTTAGGTTGCTTCCATGTTTTGGCTATTGTGCTGCTATGAACATTGGGGTGCATGTATCTTTTCCAGGTGGAGTTTTCTCTAGATATATGCCCAAGGATTGTATTGCTGGATCATATGGTAAGTCTATTTTTAGTTTTCAAGGAACCTCCATACTGTTTTCCCAATAGTGACTGCACCCACCAACAATGTAGAAGGGTTCCCTTTTCTCCACACCCTCTCCAACATTTATCATTTGTGGACTTTTGAATGATGGCAATTCTAACTGGTGTGAGGTGATACCCCATTATAGTGTGGATTTTCATTTCTCTGATAATTAGCAATATTGAGCATCTTTTCATGTGCCTGTTGGCCATCTGTATGTCTATGGAGAAATGTGTCTTTAGGTCTTCTGTCCATTTTTCAATTGGGTTGTTTGTTTTTTGATACTGAGTTGTACGAGCTGTTTTTATATTCTGGAAATTAAGCCCTTGTCAGTTGCATCATTTGCAAATATTTTCTCCCAGTCCATAACGCTGTCTTTTCATTTTGTTTATGATTTCCTTTGCTGTGCAAAAGCTTATAAGTTTAATTAGATGATGACCCTTCTTGAACCAAGCTCAACTGCCATTAGGTTCCCAACTTCAGGAGCTCACTCAAGGCAGAGGTGTTAAATGTCAGCATCAACCCAAAGAACATGACTAGGATCCCTTTTCTAAATACCATATTCCTTCCTAAGACAGAGTCACCTGAAGCAGGGGCTTCCTTCATATTAGTTCAACTGTTTTCTATTGCTTAGTGAAGGAAAAATCCAGAAAATAAAAACAAAGGATGCATTTGCTGGGGAATAGAATATTTTACCTTTTTACTTTCAATCCAATCCTAAACATCTTTAACTTGTTAGGACTCCATCCCCTTACACTCCATCCCAAGGTTTAGATAATCATAAAACATCCTTTAGGAAATCTCCTTGCATCATACAAGTTTGCTACCCTGATAGTTCAGTAGCCCTGGCTGTGGGCTTTACTGGACTCTACACAGTTGCATGTTGTTATCCCGCCCTGAGCTTGGTCCTCCTTGTGAACTCTCTTAGTGCCATGCTCCCTCTTGCTGCTGAAAAGGCTCCCCTTCCTCATTTGTCTCCTACCCTCTCCTCCACAGCAGCACCAGAAATATCTAATGATTCTTTAAAGCCCCAAGCGACCATACCTTTGGCAATATCATCCGAAGGTAAGACCTTATTACCCACACTTCAGACTTTTAAGACGGCCCATCTTTGGCCCACTGGCCACAAAACCTAAGACATCACTGTTCAAGATCCCTTCTGATTTTGTTGTCCACTCTGCTTTTACTGCCAAATCCACTGACTAGTTCAGTCTCAGGACCAATAGTGCCTTTTGGATAACTGTTAAACATTTCTGACCTCATAGTATGGCATGAATGTGTCTCCTTGTCAGTCTCTTCTTGGTCTGCTGGGCAGCTTTCAAGTCTATATGCACACAGATCAATGCTACTTACCCCAGTCCTATTGTTTGACAAAAAAAAAATCTCCTTGGGAAAAAGGGTGAGAGAGATTATTCTCTAGAAAACGGTCTTTTTTTCTACAGCTTTCTCCTCTTTCCCCCTTTCAAAGTATCCACTTACCATACTTATTATATGGTGTAAAATTTTGACTTTATATTCAGAACAGGTGAATGGGGCTCAGTAAGAATATTTTCACAGCATAAACTGAATCTCCTAATTCCTCCATCAGGCCCTTCCAAGACAGGAATTATACATGCTAGAGCAAATGATGAGTTTCTACACAGATAGGCATCAATTTCATACAGATTAGTAAAAGCACATTCATTCAGATCCCATTAATTTGATATATCTCATGAAGTAGGACTGTGGTTTAGCTGTATTCTGTGGGGAAAAAAAAAGGCTATCCTAAGCACATTAAGACAAAGTGATAAGAGGACTACATATGACATCAATCTTTTCTCTTCTATGTTTTTTTCAGGGACACTAGAAGTATCAGTGTACACACGTTACAAAAGTTTTCATTTATCAAATCACTACTGATACATTGTTTGTGCCAAACAGGTACCCTCAAGGAATTTGCAATCTGGTAATTACAAACTACAAACTAGAAGTTTCCCTAGTTAAAAATAATTCTTATGATTGGATTTTCAAATTATCTACTACTGGAGACATACAAAAGGAAGTCACATACACATAAATTGGAAGCATAACAATAAATGCCTCAGGACTTTACTACCTAGCCTCAGAACTAGAACATCCCCAACATACCTGTATTAACCCCCATGCCCCTTTCTTATCCCCTCATCTGCCTCTTCCTACACCCCTATCAGAACTAACCACTATCCTGAAATCTGCATCTATCATTCCTTTGCTCTTCTTGTAGTATAACTCCATATGTATTCTTAAACACTAAATTAAGCTTCGCTTGTTCATAAACTTTTAAAAAGTGGTATTTAGCTATGTGGATTCTTTTGTGACCTGCTTTTTTCACTATTATGTTTTTAAGATTTCAACCATGCTACAGCAGTGTAGCTGTGATTGGTTCATCTTCACTACTACAACATTCCATTTTACTTCTCTATTGTCATGTTGATGGACATTTGGACAGTTTCCAATAATTTTCTATTGTAAATAACATGTTAACATCCTTGCATGTGTATGGTGCTTATATGCAAGAGTTTCTCTAGGATATACCCAGGAGAGAAAATGCTAGGGGTTGGGGTACGTTCAAGTTTACAAGATAATGCTAAAAATCATTTTGAAAATGGCTGTACCAATATTTACTTCCTTCAGCAAGGTATAATTTTCCATTGATCCATATCCACTCCAACAGTTAATATTGACAGATTTTTTGTTTTTTAAATTTTGTCAATGTAGTGAATGTGTAATGTTATATCACTGTGGTTTTAACTTACATTTCTTAATTATCAATAAAACTGAGCACATTATCATATGTTTACCAGTCATTTGGATTTCTTTTGTGAAATGTCCATTTAAGCCTTTCATTCTTTTTATATCAGCTTGTCTGTCTTCTTACCAATTTGTAGGTATTATTTATTGACAAATAAAATCTTATCAATTTGTAACACATGTAGTCAGTCACATGTGTTACAAATTACATTTCCTGGGTTGTGACTTACCTTTTCATCCTATTTATAATGTCTTTTGTTGAATAAAAGCTCTTTATCTTAATGTAACTGAATTTATCAGTCTTTTCTTTTTTGGTTAATACTTTTTATGTTTTAAGAAATCACAGCCACCTGTGAAGCAAAATATATAAGAAATGTTTCCTCTGATCCATTATTTGTCCCTGCAAATAGTATAATTCAATTTATTTTAAAATATTCTGTAATTTTAACCAGTACTTGGCTATTCCTAGAACCACCTGAACCAGAATCACTTATGTAGTTTTAAAATGTTAACACAGAGTTTTAATTTTTTTCAACAAATATTTATTGAGTAATTTTTATATGCCAGGTACTGTTCTAAGCCTGAGAATACAGAAGTAAATAAAACCGACAAAACCAAAGATATACAGATGGCAAACAGATATATGAAAAGATGCTCAACATCATTAATCATCAGAGAAATGCAAATCAGAACAACAATGAGGTATCACCTCACACCTGTCAGAATGGCTATCATCAAAAAGTCTATAAATAAAAAATGTTAGAGAGGATGTGGAGAAAGGGGAACTCTTGTACACTGTTGGTGGGAATGTAAATTGGTAAAGCCACTATGGAAAACAGTATGAAGGTTCCTCAAAAAACTAAAAATAGAACTATCACATGATTCATATGATGGGTATATATCCAAAGAACATGAAAACTTTAATTCAAAAAGACATATGTACCCCAATGTTCCTAGTAGCACTATTTATAATTGCCAAGATATGGAAGCAACCTAAGTGTTCGTCAACATATGAATGGGTAAAGAAGGTGTGTTATAGATAGACAGATAGATAATGGAATGTTATTCAGCCATTAAAAAGAATGATAGTCTGCCATTTGCAACAACATGGATGGACGTAGAGGGTATTATGCTAAGTGAAATAAGTCAGACAGAGAAAGACAAATACTCTGTTATCCCTTATGTGTGAAATCTAAAAAACAAATGAAGGAATGTAACAAAGCAGAAAGAGACTCACAGATACAGGGAACAAACTAGTGGTTACCAGTGGGGAGAGGTAAGACAGGGTTAGGGGGTTAAGAGCTAAACTACAAGAATATATTGTACAGCACAGGGAATATAGCCAATATTTTATATTAACTTTTAATGGAGTGTAATCTATAAAAACACTGAATCACTATGTTGTACCTCTGAGACTAATGAAATATTATAAATTAACTATACTTCAAGTCAATCAACAAATTATGCAAAATAGCTGTAACATTTTATGGTTTACATATATCTGAGAGAAAGGTAAGTAGGTAAAGTTAATAATTTACCTTCTTTTTATTTGTCTTCCTCCTTTTATTTCTCTGCTCTAGGACCCCTAGGTTTTTTGATTCACGTATTTTATGTTGACTTTTCCACTATGGCAATGACACCTTTGCAGACGCAATCAGAAAACTGTAGCTATGACATATGTTTAGCCTTGAGAATTTCTTCCTAGGGAGAGCTGCTAGCACAGAACAATAAGTGGGATGCTAGTGAGTTGTAAACATTATTTTCCTCTAGTGTATAGAGAAAGTTGCTTCAATAAATATTTCTCTAAACTTGGCTGAAGCCCACCATCTTGATTGATGTTTGAATCTCTGATCATATTAAAAAATGCACCAAGGCCCTTGCTTTCCCCACAAAATAATAAGCTGTTTTCTTATTTGAAAAATTATGTTGCTTTAATGACAATTTTAGGCTTCATACTTTGGATTTATAATAGAAATATTAAACTATAGTATCTTTGGATAACTATGGAAATTGCATTTAGGGAAGGTTCAAAGTTGAAATCAAGACAGAACAAAGATCCTGTGTCTAATATTGCTTACAACTTTTGTATAGATTGTTTATAATTTAGCCTCCAAATCCTCCATTTATGGTCTCATCTGCTCCTCAGGGGATGACTGCCTGGGAACTAGATTTCCCGAAATCCCTACAACAAAGTTCCGGGTTACAGAATGCCAGTGAGAGGCACAATGCATGATTAGGAGGTAGGAGAGAAAGAAAGCCATGTCGCTGTTCCCTAGCTACAGTACACATGGGTCCCTGCACATGCAGGATTTTCCAAGTACCTCTACATGCTTCCTCATAAATCTCCTAACTTGGTGCTGCAGATTTGTGAGGTTCCTGCAACTTTCTGATTCCCTGAAAGCTGATGGTAAATCTGAATCTAGCAATGGCCTTCCTTGATCTTCTAAAACTCCAGCTCCTCTAATGATTTTGAAAGCACCTGCTTACCTGTATTAAATCCCCTTCTTGCTTGAAATGCTTAGAGTAGTCTCTGTATTTCTAAACTAAATCCTGAATAATTTAGCATCCCATTCCACTTCCTTTTGCCTCTTTCTTGATTTCTAAATCCCCAAATCACAGTTTGACTGATAGCCTTCAAACAGAGAAGAGATCCCCCCGCCCAATACCTGGATTCATGAACTGGAGACCTGAAATCCCAGAAAATATAACCTTTAAGTAAACTGACTGGGAGACCAATAGATCCTTTGAACTATAGAGAAACACAAACATCAAAATAAGAATTGACATTTCATTTCATTATTGTTGTAGCCAAAACAGTTCACAATATGTAGAAATTTCTGTTCTTAAATATGTATGTCCAAGCACTGAGAAACATGGCTTTTTTGAGCATTATGTGTTTCAAACATCTGATCAGGTAATTAAATTTGCTAAACTTTAAAGGTAAGATTTCTACCAGCAGCCAACTTACTGAACATCCAAAATATGCCTTACAATTTAGCTGTATTAGTCTGTTAAGGCTGCCATAACAAAATATTACAAACAGAGTGTTTTAAAGAACAGAAGTTTATTGCCTCATAGAAGTCTGAGACCAAGGTGGGTGGTGGAGGGAGGGGCATGCACCCTCAGAGTGCGCTAGGGAAAGAGCCATTTCTGACCTCTCTCTTAGCTTCTGGTGGTTTGCTGGCAATATTTATCGTTACTTGACTTGTAGATTATCACCCCGCTCTCTGCCTTCATCTTCACATAGTGTTTTCCTTCTGTTTGTGTCTCTGTGCCCGTCTTTCCCCTTTTTATAAGAACACCAGTCATACTAGATTAGGATCCACCTTAATTACCTCATTTTAACTTGATTACCTCTGTAAAGACCCTATCTCCAAATAAGGTCACATTCTGCACACACATACTGAGGTCTGGGAGTTAGGGCTCCAACACTAACTTTCTTTCAGGGGACACAACTCAACCCATACCAGCATGCTTCAGAACTGTCTCTCAATAGTGTTCTCAAGGCAAGATCTAGACATCACCAATAGATTACAAGCCACATTCTGAATCTAACAAAATTCTAACAATTAAATGTAAGTATAAGTTTAGTCCTTTAGTTCCCATCTGTCACTGAAGTAAAAAGACTGTCAACTCTAGATGACCTTGATGTTCTTTCATATTCCACATTTAGATCTTTTCTTTAGTTATAAAAACAATATATGATCATGAAAATGGAAGCCATACAGAAGTGAACAAAGCAAAATACTTTATCCAACCTTCTCTCCTCCTTGCCTCAAGTCCCATGTCAAAGAAAGGTTCCATTAAGAGTTCATTCTTTCAGATCTTTTTAATGTATGTACATATAAAACATTTTCTTTTCTTCAACCTGAATTTTCTAAATGTGTCTGAATGAGCATATATTGCTTACCTAAAAATGAAAAAATTGAATAAATAAAAGCTTAAAAATGAAATGGAAATTTTATTCCAAGATCTCTTAAATGAATCTCTAGAATTTTAGAGGGAAAACAAAACAGAAATGTCCTTAGTGGAGAGAAAGGCAACTCACTTGTTTGCATATTGCAATAGAAATAACCCTTAGGTTCATTATCAGTTCAGTTACTACTCAATTGGGAAAGAACCAATTTGCACAGTTCCTGGCACACAATAGCTGCTCAATAAATATTAATCAATTAATTAGACGATAAAGTAGTTTCCAGGAAATGTCTTTTAGGACTGGAGAGTCTGGATTAGAAATCTGAGGGGGCACAGGTGGTGTTGTCATTGCTTCTTCCAATTAACAGTTGGGAGTTTCCAAGAGAAAGGAGGCTACAGGAGGTGAAAGACTGGCTATGCAGATGGTGTCAAAGAAGAAAATTTAGATTTCTAGACTACAATCTAAAACACAAAAATGATAACCTTTGGGCTAGAAATGTAGCACATGTTAGTAGTACAGGGAAGCATAAGTTTGTCAAAAAATGCAGTAACCTAATTAAAATCAATGGAGCAGGAGATCTGGACACTGGTTGAAGCTTTACCTCAATTAAGCTATAAAACCAAATCACTGTGCCACTTTCATTACAGTCACCTTTTAAATGACAACACAATGTCTAATCTTAATCTTCTAATCCTAAAAGGCAATGTATCTCTAAAGGAAGAGGGAGAAAATTAAAGTGAGGCATGAGTCCACTTACTAAGGAGACCTAGCAGGCATGACATGGAAGGAATTACAATAATATCCAAGGTACCCAGTGATGTCCACAAGACAATAACTAAGAATAGATTCAGAAATAATGGTCAGAGTCTCAGATGATTATACACTATTATGTAGAGTGTAGATAGAGAACAAAGAAATCTTGATATTGCAACAACAACAAAAAGACAAATACAACATTATTGATGTCCTCAGACAGAAATTAATATTGTGATTGATGTGAAAGGAGAGGCAGAATTTTATTGATTGTAAATAAAACACACATCTGCTCAAAGATTCTAAAATGCAAGGGAAAAAATATTCCAAACAATATAAGGGTAAGGATAAAAGGAGAGATCAAATCTAATAACTCATTTATCCATTCAGTCATTCAAACTAGATGATATTCAAGACATTTAACAACTGGTATGATACAGCCAATCAGAATGTACACTTTGGCCAACCAGAAAAGATACCAGTTATAAACTAAAGATACAATGAATGGAATTGGCCAACCACCTACCATCCCTGCACTCAACTGAGTACATAAGAACAGAATGTGTGTGTGTGTGTGCATGCACGCACGTGCATAAAAACATATAGAATGCTTTTCACCAAATATACCCTCAGCATGACCTCTTAGGTCCAAATTATTGTTAATAAAATTATAAGATTATATTTTTTCAAGAAAAAATCTGAAATTTGCATTTAATTTTAAAACTCATTTTACTATAAATATTTGATTTAATCATGTTTGACTGCTTTCGAAAAACCACAAGTTCTTTTATACCCTGTTTTGCTCATTCTTGGACTACTGGAGTAAAACAGCCAATAATTTTAAGTTTCTCAATGTTTTGCACATAAAGAGATTTTGCATATAATCTCTTGCCTTTACACATGAAATCTAACAAGCAGGTATCAAATTTGTGAGATGTCAAGAGTTTCCTCATAGAAATTTTAAATCATTGCTCCATTGTTTTCCAGCATTTGTCATTCCTAAGGAGAATTCTGAGCCAGCGAGAGTTTTACTCCTCTGCAGGTAAACATTACATGCATTGAGAGTTTTCACTTCACCTGAGTACTTTTGTAAGTGAACACCTAGGTGTGATTCTCTCCTATTTTTTAATTCTCTTCTTCATTTTTATAAATTCCTTTCAGGAAACTTTTCTGCTTTTATGTCTCTATTATTGCTTCTGTTTCTACTTCTCTGTCCATTCTTTCCTTAGGCTATTACTTTCTCTTCCAAAACAGCTGTAACTCTTCACTAACAAATAGTCTTCTAAAATGTATATATATATACATATACATAATTTTTTGCCTCATAGTTTATAGATACACATAATTTCTAGCCGCAGCCTCTGAGTCAGGCTGTGTTCTTTCTCCTGTCCCTGGCTCTGCCACAAGTCTTCCATTGGCTTCATGTCATTGTGACAGATGTTGCTGAGGTGGTAGTGGTGGTTGTTTTCATCATCAAATGTGAAGCAGTCTGCCCCGACAGCATGTTGGTCAACAGACTTTTTTTTTTAATTTCCTTGACTTTGCTTACTGTACATTTGGATGCTGATCAAATTCCCTCCCTGGGATCTAAAAGGAAGGGCATATTGATGTACCCAGTCATGGTTGGCAAATGGTAGATTGGGGATGAAAGCACAGATCTTTTGACTCCACACTTTTTCCTGATGCTACAGTATAAAAAGAGTCAAATGTACCCAGATATGACATTGTGATAACTCAGGGAAGCTGATATCACAAATGTATTTCTATGTGAGTGCATAGGTAAAAAAATATATATATATAATTCATAAGGATAGTCTATTCTATGCTCCTATTCTATAACAGAGGAAGATTCAAAAAAACCACTGAAGTCTCAAAGACGGTATAGTAAAACACATTGTTACCATGATGGTGTAAGCAGAGGGCTCAGTACAGCTTATCTAAAGAGTAATTCACAGAGCACTATATACTAAAGGACTTCTTTCTTGTTCATAATATGTATTTGATAATCTTCATCCCTTTGGCTTTTTTATTTGCCCTAAAAGAGCCTGTAGAGTTATATAATTGCAAAATGAAATGCAGCATGAAGAGTGATTTTCCATTTTATGCCATCCGCTGATTAACTGATCCAGTTTACAACAATGTCAACAGTCATAAAGAAAAATCAGAGATTAGATACTGTACAAAAACAAACTAGGCAAATAAATAAATAGCTTTTAGAACCTGCTGATCCTTAATAATGGAATTTTATAATGAAATTAAAAACAATTTCACCTATAAATGAGATTAGTAGTTCACAAAACTATTGCACTGCAGTGCATTTCCTGTATGTCTTCAATGGCAAGTCCCATATATTATGTATTTATACTCAACTCTTTGGGGCATCATTGTCATACAGGATCACCTTGAACTCTTTGACTTCATGGAGAAAAATCTGAAAGCAAGTCATATGATATCATAGTCCTGCTCCTCAGAATCTTGCTAAATATTTAATAAGGAACAAATTATTAAAAAGTCAATTAGCATGACCTTACAATCCCTTTGGGAGTTTAAATGCAAGTTTCTATCATTTAAGTGTAGAAAGATAACTGGATTTTTGTATCTGATTCTGTTACCTAACAACCCACCAAAAATTTGCTTCTCAATTCTAGACAGATTATTTAGCTTATACTTTTTTAGTTTGAATAAACACAAAACAATTCAAAGAAATTCCCCCCAAGTTTATGTAGGCAAAAATCACTTGGATTCAAATCCACTGATTTTTAATTATGGTTTGTTTATTGTTTTTAATATAAAATATTAATTTAATAATGTAAACTAAAGGAAATTTAGAAACTTTTTTTAAATTATGAAGAAATTATCAGCAGTACTTCCACCACTTAGACATAATCATGGTCAACACTGACGTTTATTTTGGATAGTCATTCAATAAATTTTTACTGTGACTTTACCACGTATAGAATATTGCGCTAAGTGCTATAAACACAGTAGTGGTCAAGAATCAATCTTTGCCTTCATGAAGCTAATAGCGTGATAGGAAAGAACAACACTGAACAAGTAGCTGTAAATTTGATCAACAGTTCCAAGGTAGTAGTTCTGGATACTTTGGGGGCATTCAATCAAAAAGTTACATCATCCTTTAGAAAAGGGTTTCCCAAAGGATTGACGCTCTCTCCTTCCACCAGAATGTAAGCTCCATACAGGCAGAGATCTGTTCATTATAACTCCCAGCACACTAGTGGGAAAATTAGATACGACAAGAGACTTTTCCAATGGTGGGAAAGATGAAAGAAAAAAGGAAAAGGAAAATTACAAGGTAATAAGTTCATTGAAGGGAAGTTCACAGAAGTTTTATTTGGAAACATCTACTTTCTCTGTGAAGTAGGCAGTATCTTAACCTGCTGAAAATTTAAGGAGAATTGGATAAAGGAGATGTCAGAGTTCTGATGAGAAGGGAGAAAGTACAGAACAGCTGTGGAGGGCAAGAGTGTGAACTGCTGAGGAAACTGGTGAGCACAGACCAGTGGAGGTTGGTAACCATCAGCTTGATCAGATTGTGGGGTTTTTTCTCAAAGGGCCAGAAAGCTGAGTGCAGACAAGGCAAAGGCAGATAGTCAGGCTCACCTAGGGTTAGGGTTTTGCCAGACAGATACATCCTAAGGACAAGGGACAGGAGAACACAACATGTTTCAGGTTCATCGGTTCTGTGGCATTTATCAGTAGCTTGTTTCTTTTTGGAATATTATTCCACTGTATATATACACTACATCATGTTTATCCATTCACCAGCTAACAGACATTTGGATTGTTTCTACATTTGGACTGCTACCAATAATGCCACTATGAACATTTGCATGCAAGCCTTTCTTTGAGTAGGTAAATAGGAGTGGAACTGTTAAGGACATCTAGAAAATACATGTTTAAATTTTTAAAAATCTGTGAAATTGTTTTCTAGAATGGCTATACCACTTTTCATTCCCACCAGTAATTAATTCTCTCACTTTATCAGAATTTTCACTTTAGGCACAGTGATTCCTTTTGACCTGCAAATTCAGATGGTTTCCAGTGAGCAAAAAAAATTTAAAGGAACTTATTTTCCATTGATACTATCAATCTTTTGGATTATAGCCATTCTGGTGAGTGATATCTCATTGTGATTTTAATATGTACTTAAATATCATTTTAACATGTGTTTTGGGACATTTTCTTACACTCTTTGCTTTGCTGGGATGGCTCCATTTTTAACTCAGTTCCTTGTTCTAATATCTCATCAATTAACTCTTGTCTCAAAAGCTCATGTTTTAACTTATATAGCACAGTCTAGGTGCATTTCTGTTTCTTGCTGAAAATTGTTCTCAAAAGTACATTTTTCTCTGCCCCTTTCTATTTTATTTTTCTTATTTTATCTTTCAGAATCATTTCATAATTTCTGTCAAATTCCATTTCATTTTATTTTGCTTCATTTTCATCCCTGAATGAGAATAACTTCATCCTGAACTGTTCTTTACCCTAAGATGATCTAGTAAATTAATCCCTGAGTCCTTTCCCTGGACACCATTAAATTCCTCGTAAATCCTAAAATGAAGGAAAGTTCCACAATCTAGCATAGCAACCTGAGGAAGGGATCTGGAACTGGGGGAAAGCTTAGCAGTTGTCTTATGGTAATCACATCTTTGTTGAGAAGCCACAGCCACCTCTCCGTATTTTGATTCTCCACTCCTTGTACTCAGTATCACTGAGGGATTCATTCTTCCTCACATCACTGCCCATCACTTTTGGGGTGACTCCATCTTACTAGTGAGAAGTCATGCCAAGCAAAGGCCTGATACCTTCCTATTTGGTATGACAATATGACTCTTTGAGCCCTATCAAAGCCACTTCCAAACGTTACTAATCTATAGTGAAAAAAGGTACTCCAGGAGGCATGGCCATCACTAGTAAGTCTTCCTTTATTCAAGAAATTTATTCATCTTACCAGGACTATCACCTTAGGCAGTGAGTCCTGTTGACCTGCAAACTCAGGTGGATTTCCAGTGCACAAAAAAATTAAGCAACTTTTTTTTCCATTTGTTCTGCTTTCTCTGGCATTAATTCATATTTTCAGTATCCACTCTGTTTTCCATCCTTATCATTTTCCTGTCATATTTACATTTCCATATTTTTTCTATATTCCAAAAAAAGCATTCCAAAATTGTCTTCTACATATTTTACATAATTTCCTAAAATCTCTTTTGCCTTGTATGTTCCTCATTTTGAATTTAAATCGGAAATTATGTTTTCAATTTAATTAAACTCTAATCCAGGTCCTTATTTCTGCATGTCTTTCAAGAAACTCTTCGTGCATCTGAATAGGCTGTCTCATTATATTGTTTTTCACCTTAAATCATAGACTTGATGACATGCTACAAATTTAATCACGTAAACAGATGCCTTCAAAATACTTAATAAATCCCACAGCAAATATTTATCAAAAAGTTTGTGCTTCCTCTGAATTTTTAAGGTCTTTGTTTTACCATCCTATTTCTTGAAGAATCCCATATTGGTTTTCCTTTTTCTGCTCATGCTGGACTTATAAGAGGTCTGCAAAGGCCTAGATGTTCCCTCACTGCCCATCTGGTTGTTGTTGGGATTTCTTCTACCTGAAGCATGAATGCCATGCTACATAGCTTCACATCACAGTTCTATGAATGAATGGCAGCTGTAGCAAAGAAACTTCATGTGTCTTTTCTTCCTTGTGTTTGGTTACACAGCTGTGACAGAGACCAGCTTTCTCTTAAAAGCTGTATGCTTCTCCAGCCTTTGTGCCAATTACATGGTTTGGCCCTCAAAGGCCTCCCTCCTGGACCTTCTGCTGGGTGCAGAAGCCCTGCTGTTCTGCCAGCCTCACACCTGATTTAGCTACTGCACAGATTCTCTGGTTGCATTCCAGTGTTGTTGCTCCAGACAGCAAAATGGATTCTAAGTGGTTTGTTCTCTTTCTATATCCCAACTCACTCATTCTTCTCCTCAAAAACAGCATGTAAGTGAATTTCTACCAGCTGCTACTGTCTCAGAAAAGCTAGTGGTGAATCAGCCTTTAGTTTTCTCTCATCTTTAATCTTTTTTTAACTGTCCAAAGCTGGAACTAATTTGCTCTAAATTTATTCAGTCCCTTAAACTGTACTCCTTGGTTACTTATGGAACCCTACCAACCAATCACAGATTTTCAGGACCCCTTTCATGTAATACCATCAACACTGACACACACATACAGCACACATATCCATGCACACACACACACACACACACACTCATAACATACAGTTACACACAGTTCCATTAAAGAACATGATAAGCTAATATCACAATTAACTGTCACTGTTCTGGAAATTCAATGCAATTACTCAGGGAAAAAAACCCATCAGGACAAATATTTGCAAAAGTGAGGTTAAAATATTATTTGTATGTAATAGGTCTACCTGGCAAGAAAATCAACTGTAAAGCTTCAGGAACTGACAAAAAGAGTCAAGTTCACAAGTTATTGTTGACTAGAAAACATTTAAACACTGGATGAATATTTCTGACTTTCTTTTGATTGTCTGAAATAAAGTCCATGCATGTGTGTGTATGCACACGTGTGCACGCACTGAATGAGACTATCAAAATTTCAACACTGGTTATCTCTTTGGGTGACACGATTTCAAATGCTTGTTTTTTTTCCTTATCTATGTTTTCCAAATTTTCTATACTGAACATGAATTGTTTTTATAATAAAAAGATAAGCTTTTTAAATGATGAAATGACATAATGAATGCTAAAGTGCCCAGCTATTAGTCACTCCCTTCCTATGAGTCTCCTTAGTGAATATTTAGAAATAGGTTAAGAAAGCCAGTCTCGAAATTATAATTCATGTAAAAATGATTATGTTTTATGATAGGGCCTTTAACACAGCACATCTGAAGAATAAGTCCAGCCAAGTGTAAATACAACCTGAAAAATGAAAACAAGAGCAAATAACTAAAATCCTTTACAAAGACCTTGTAGATTGGTATATAATGAGACTCAGGTTTTAATAATAGAAAACAATTTCAAGGCAAAACGTGTATATTAATGTCAAGTTGGGATGAAGTACAAGTAAGACCAGCAGCTGTGGAGAGGATCTCTTCTGTCTTCCAGGTAGCCTTTCTCATTTGAATAGCCTGGGGAAATGCCACACGTCCTGAGTGGTCAACAAATGTTTAGGAAGATAAATGGCAAAATAACTTTCCAAGGGTCATTCAGCTATTTTCCAGAAGTTAATACTAGGCCAGATACCTGGTGGAAAGTCACCAAATACATATTCCAATTTTAAGTTGGCAACTAATTTGTCAGACTATACTAAGTGCTCTAAGCGTTTACACACACTTCAGCTAATTTAATTTTATAGCATCCTAAGAGGTAAATATCTTTTTCCCAGTTTAGATATGAGGACACTTACGCTCTTTAAAGTACAGGGTTTTACTCAAAGTGATGAGCAGGGTGAGTAATGCTGTCCAGTCTAACAAATGAACAAAGAGAGGCAGGTGGGGGACCAGCTGCTGTCACCAGATGAGACTGATGTTAGAATGGGACTAGTGGGTGTTTTTGTTGAACAAGGTCCAAGAGCTGTGCTAGATACCAGGACACAGTGCTTTTTACACAGTACAAGCCTTGTACAAGGCCTGCTTTTACCTTCGTGGTGCTCATGGACTAGTTGGGAAAACAAACATTAGGTCGACAATCTCATTAGAATCTATTTTAAATGGTGAAAGGACTATAACAAAGAAGTACCAGTGAAGAGGAGTTGCCAGGTGAAAAGTGTAGGTGGCATAGCATATCTGAAGGCTCTGAGACAGGAAAAAGCCAGATAACCCAACACAATGAACAAAAGCCGGGGGTGTGTGTGGACAGTGGCCCCAAGCAGACAGCGGTAACAGATGAGGCTGGAAGGCAAGGCAGGGCCAGGTGGAACTTGTAAGATGTGTTAAGGATCATTTTTATCTTTTCCCAAGGGGCAAAGTGGAGCCAAAGAGTGGACTTAAATAAGGGAATGGCACAACACAATTACTTTTTTTTTTTTTTTTTAAACCTCACTGCTTACACCTGTGGTGAAAAGATTAGAGGGAGGCAAAAGTGAATGTGGTGTCATGGACAAGTCATACGTCCTTCACTTTACTTTCCTCTTCAGTTAACAAGTCCCCAAAATTCCTTTAAGTTATTTCCCCCATGACATTCTTCACCTTGGAGTTTGAATGGGATTTATCTCCCCTTAACTCTTAGAGGAAATTCTGATCAGCAAAATCCATCCCTCTGACTACAGTGATTGATTCAGGGAAGAATATGTGACCCAAATTGGGTAAATGAGATGTAGGGGGTGAGGGGGTTGGTTAAAGACTACTGGAAAGAAGTTTTATAACCCTTCTATGAGAGCTACTGAAAGAAATGTTTTCTCTTCCCAAAGATCATGAACAAAGAGGCATTAGGAACTCCTGGAAGCCCCCTTATTTGACAGGGTGATCCAATTTGAGCAGGAAGATAATACAGTAGAAGGTAAGAAAGGGAAAATTAAAAGCAACCAGGATTTTGGAGACCTTGTGACATTTTCAATCAAGTCTTGCCTGAAGCCAACCCTAACTCTGGCTTTTCCAATTATGCAAGCCAATAAAAGTCCTTTATTGTTAAGCTATTTTCTTCCTTCCTTCCTTCCTTTCTTATTTTTGCCGCCAAAAGGATCCTTATGGAGATATCTCTTAGGTGGCTGTATTCCAGGATGGAGATACTATTAGCATGAGCTAAGTTCGTAGCAGTAAACAGTGTAAATGTGATGAATTTGAGATTTATTTAAGACAGAAACTCAGTAGAACTGGTAGTGGGAGGTTTGAGAGAGAAAGTGGTATCAAGGATGATTGCTAGGTTTCTGGGTGGTGAATAGTGGTGGTATTCCTGAATTTAGGACCACTGCCAAGGGAGCAGGCTTTGGATTGGGTTCAGGGTTGAGTGGGATGAGCCTACTTCTGCACACACTAAGTGTGAGGATTGTATGAGCTATCCAAGTGGAAGTGTCATAGGCAGTTGGATATGCAAAACACATAAGAAGAGAGTAATAAAATAATACTGCATAATAAGCTTTTTCTACTTCCATTTCTCACTCTCCTTCAAACAGATGTAAAAGAGCAAGTCTATATAATCTTCTGCAGTCAGCCTATTCTTAGCCTCTGAAATGATAGAAGAGTGACAAGAAAAAAATAGAGCAAGTTATTCTTTGCTTAACAAAAGAGGCAAAGGAGAGTTTTTCCCATTCTGGAGAAAATGATAGAAATGTTAAGGAAAGTGGGATTTGGGTGAGGTATAATATCTTCAGTGGATGGAGTAGGATCTGGAAAGCAAAAACCTGAGAACATCAGTAAATCGATGCTTCAGGAGAGTGAAGAGTTTCAGCCAATAACAGTATGAAGAAGCCTTTCCAGTCCTTTAAGACACTATGATGTAATTGAAGTCTGAACATGGCCAGGCAGAGGTAAAAATGTGCTGTGATGAGCCTAACTTGTTGAAAAATGGCCTTTGCGAATCTCAGGGAAGTAGACACTATACACAATGGGGGAAAAAAAATCCCAAACTGACAGTTGCAGATCCATTGGTGTCTATGATTTGATTTGTGTTATTTTTCTGAATCCAATATATATTATTGTGGAAAGTGGGAAGGAATGAATTTGAGTTTCATTGTGATACAATCTTCAAAGCAGCATTGCTGGACCCTGGACTTTCTCCCTAATAATGCAATTGATTTAAGGAATTAAATAATGGTCAAGGAATCTTCTCTCTGTGGTGACAAAATATTTGATGGGAATAAAATGTTTTGGCAATTTTAATTGTATGGAGGCAAACTTCCCTGTGAAAGAGGGAAAGGTAGCCATATAAAGAGAACAGTCTGAAACTACAAGCAATAGGGATGAGGCTGCAATGGAAAAGGATATGAAAGGAGCAAAGTGCAACAGAGGAATTAAAATCAAATTTGGAGGCAGTTAAGAACAGAAGCAATACCCCAGAAAACAGAATCAATGATGAAGAAGACAAACTTGAAAATTTTCCACAAATGTAGAGGGTAAAAAAGCAAAGATAAGAAAATTGAAAATATGAGTACATGAGGAAGGCAAGCCAAAGAAAATATAAGGAAGAAGGAATGATTTCAGTGGATTTCTAGGGGCTTATAGAATCAAGAAAAGACTAGAGATCCAGGTTTGGAAATAGCCAGGACTAAGGGAACTCCAGGGGGTAAAGATGCAAGGACTCTGGTCACTTGTGGACAAAACAGGCTCTAGGGAGCAGCCTACAAGTGACCACCACCCACTGGTTCTATGCCACTTGCTCAAGTTGCAAAGGCCCAGGAGAGAGTATCCAATCGTCCAAGCTTGGAAACATGACTTAAAATAAAACAATCTTTCCAGGATTCTTAAATAAGTTTCACTACACTATACATTCCTTAAGGGTCAAGACCAGATAATATATAAAATACATGTAATAGTCCGGCCATGCTTAAAACAGTTGGGTTTTGTTTTTAAGAAGCTACCCAAAAAATGGTTGTTGAATGAGTGACTAGATAAAAATCTAAACCATGTGGACACTAAATAGACTATATTTATATAGAGTATCTTTTCAGAAGAATTAATGACACAATATTAAAAATAATTCTTTAAACACTGTCTCCATTTAATTATCCACAAATGCCCACTGCTTTCATTTCTAAGAGGTCACTCAGTTCTACATCTTTCTCTCCATTCTCGCTTCCATGATCTTAGTTCAGGCCCTCAGCCTCCCTCACCTTAACTACAGCAATGAATTAATAATTGTTCCTCAGCTAGGCCTCCACATAGCAACCGAAGTAATGCATTTAAATTTTTTTAATGATTTTATCTGTTTCTGCTTAAAACATTTCAGTGACTCACATTACCTATTTGAACACCCCCACACTTCCTAGCGTGGCCACACAACATATCTCTCTCTCACACACACACACACACACACACACACACACACACACACACGTACTTTTTAGCCTCCATTTGCAGTTCCTGAAAATTCTTGGCCTTCTCGTGCTCCTGTTCTGTTCCTCCATTATTCTTAGCCTACTTTCCACCTGCAAAAGACTTATGTATCCTTTATGACCCAACTGCCTTCAGGTTTATGTTTTAAGAGTCTGTATTTCACTGGAATTCTGTGAACTGTGTCTAATTCACTTTTGGATTCTCTCTCACACGTATCACAATTCCTGGTGTACATAGAAAATTTTTAATATATTAATTAAGTAGCTGATTCAGGGACAAAGTTAATTTACAATCAATGTTTCTATGACCTTTCCCAGAGTGTGAACAAGCTGTGATAATACTAAAATCTGCCATCATTGAAGTTTTGATATCCATAGGATAGATCCTCAAATAGGAAAAATTACATCTGATGCAGAATTTTGTTTTCTCAATGCTCCGGATTTACCTGTCATACATAAACAAAACTGATTTGAACCCAGCTGTAATAGATAGCTTGAGTGTTATTCTAACTACAGTGACTTTATACAACAGCCACAGACTAACAATTGAAGATAATGAATTACTCACTGGCAAATGACAAATAACAGCCAAGAGAGAAACCGCATTTTACTTGTCTCCGATGTTGAGATTCATTTCATAGGGTTTGTAACTGGAAGTGATAGATATGCTCTTAAAGTCACTCATGCATCATTATCAGACTCTCTAAGTAACCATTTTCTAAAAGGAGGAGTTGGTACTTGCCCTCAATATAAACGAAAATGCAACAGTACATTTACAGCTTTAAACGTAAACAAAATGTGTAACTATCAAAAAGAAAGACGTATTGGAGATAGTTCTAGATTTGGAATAAAACTCCAGAATTTCTGCTTTGACCCTTACTGGTTGTGCGACCTTGGCTGCAATACAAACTTCCTGAGTTTCAGAGCCATCTATTTCACCTACTACACAGGATTATTAGGAGAATCAAATAAGTAGTAAATACTGATTTTTTTGTAAACCATAAAGGGATTATAAAATTTAAAGGAATGACCAAAAATTCCTATTGGCAAAGTAAGCAAATAGGAATTGAAGTTCAAAAGTGTCAGGATGGTTAACTTTTAATGCAGGCTCAAAGTTTTCCGCAGAGTTTAAAAGTTTGGCATGACGAAGATCTAGGAGCTTATATGAGTGTTTATTTCCATTTTGAGCCACTGTTTACCAGTAGCTAACCCAGTTCCATTTTTGTCAAATCAGCATAGGTGGCAGGGCAGTCCCTGCCAGGCCTCCCTTTCTCAGAGGCAGTCCAGTGGAGTGGTGAGGGGCACGGACTCTGGGATGAGATCAGTGGGGTTGGGCTCCCAGCTGTACTGTGCAAACCCTGGCAAGCTTCTTCCCCTCATCAAATCTTAGTCTCCTCATCTATGAAATGACAGTCATCCTCTGTACCTAGTTTCCTATTGCTGCTGTAATAAGTCACTACAAATTTAACAGCTCAAAACAAGATAAATTTACTATATTACAATTGTGGAGGTCAGAAGGCTGCAGTGGGGTCTCACTTGGCTAAAATCAAGAGGTAGGCAGGGTTAGATCCTCTAGAGAAGATCTAGAGGAGAATCAATGTACTTGCCTTTTCCAGCTTCCAGAAGCTCCTTGCATTCCCTTGGCTCATGGCTCCCCCTCCCTTCATCTTCAAAGACAGTAGCATAATCTCTCTCTGACCACAGCAGGGAAAGGTTTTATATTTTTAAGGACCTATGTGATTATGTTGGGCCTGCCTAGATAATCCAGGGACCTCACCTCCAGGTCCTTCATCTAATCACTTCTGCAAAGTCCCTTTCACCACATAAGGTAGCATATTCACAGGCTCCAGGGATTAGGACACAGACATCTTTGGGGGCTACAATTCAGTGAGCCACAGTCATCCTCAGATGGCTACATATAGTAAAGATGAGATAAGTTAGCATGTGTACAGTATGGAGAACAGTGCCTGGCATATAGAAAACATATTATGTAAGTGTTAGCTATTGTTATTGTGACTATTTTATTACTATCATCACAATGTTCAGTCCCTCCTAAGCCAGTTAGCTAACAGAAATGTAGAAGGAGGGAAAGCAGGAGGCAAATGTTCCAAAATAATTTTCTACAATAGTGCTGAATTTGCTCTTAGTAACAAGCAGGCGAGGCCCACTGCCATGCCCCTCCAGCAATGAGTCGAACATGAAGCTGGTAATTTTCCAAGCAAACCAAGGACATTAATTCCTCATCCAGCCAGACACATAAAAGTTGATGTTGCACAATATCAACTTCTAAGAACCTAATTTGTGCCCAGTGGATCCCTTCTTTATGTTTAATTTATACTATGACTATTTAACTTGATCACTGATGCTCCTCCTCTGAACAAAGCAGAAAGGAAATAAACATTTATCAAGTACCTACTATATAATAGTATCATGCCAGATATTTTACAAACAGTATTTCATAAAGTCTCCACAACACCCCCTGGGAAGATGATATTGCCATTCCCAGTTTTATAAGAGAAAACTAGAGTTTGGAGAGGGTAAATTATTGGCCCACAGCCACAAAGATTAGTAAGTGGCCAAGATGGGTTCCCAGTGCAGGTCTGTCTGGTCTGTCTTATCTATCTGATTGAAATGCCCACGCTCTTCCCATTGCCTACATCTCTTCACAGACTCAGAATGTGAGTGTAGAGATGCATCTTCCTGAGTTCTGCCAGAAAGAAGAGAGGTGAATTTGGTGAAGTCAGAGCAGCTGGGACTCAGTTTAGTTCCTCCAGGATGAGAAGTGGGGTCAGATGACCTCTGACATCCCTGTAGGGCAGGGTTTCTTAATCTTCATACTATTGACATTTGGTGCCATATAATTCTTTGTTGGGAGGTACCATCCTGTGAACTGCAAGATTTTTATTGGTATCCTTGAACTCCCAGTATCCTTGAACTCCCCAGCAGATGCCAATAACAGCCCCCCACCCCAGCTGTCACACTAAAAACGTCTCCATTGTCAAATGTTTGCTAAGGGACAAAATCACCCCCAGCTGAGAAACACTACTCTAGAGAAAATATTATGCAATTCTGAGACCTGCAACACAAGAAAGGAATACAATTGCTAAATATAAACAGCCTAGGTCAATATTAGTCTGAGACCAATTAAGAACTGAACCTGGAGTGAAAATTAGAAGCTTTGGTTCTGCTCTCCTGGCCTCTCTGTGGGACAGTGAGTTGACTGGCTTAAAGCTAAGAATTGAATTCCAAATGGGGATTGTTTGACACAGCAAAACCATGATTTATTTACTTTTCTAGCCAAATTAATGTTGGTTGAACAAACAAATTAATTAGAGAGCTCTACTTATGGTTCAGGATTCTTTTTTTTTATAGTGTTATTTTACAACAAGTATTATTATTATTCTCTTTATAAATGCTCAAAGGAAAAATATCACCTATAATCTTAACATCCATATGTAATGTATCTACATATGCAACTTTCAGAGGTTGTCTTTTTAGTTGGCAGAAGTAGAGTTAGTTGTGGTTAACAGCTTAGGCTCTGGAGCAAAATCTTTCCCCGACTGAATTCCCATTCTGCCTAATAAACTTCAGCAAGTTATCTAAGCTTTCTGTGCCTCAGTTTCCTCATCTGTAAAGTGGGGGCAATAATGGTATCTCATAGAGTTTTGTTAAGGATTAAATAAGTTAATATATGTAAAGCAATTTGGACAGTGCCTGACATAGTTTACACTCAGGAAATATTAACTATTATTATTATATCCGTATCAAACACACTGTTTAAAAATACATATATATTTTTAACAAAAAATGTCAATTATTTGGTAGCCTCATTCTTTTACTGAGTAATGTATCATAAACATTTCCAGACCTCCAAATCTACTACCACAACATGATTCTTAATAGGATGGATGTACCGCATTTAACATAGTCTCCCATTTGAGGACATTTAGGAGAGTTTTGGGTTTTGGATATTATAACGTGTTGCAATTGGTCATGCTTGTTCTTTTACATTTGGCTTATTACAAAAGGTGCCTAGGAGACTGTTTTCAAGCAAAGTGGAATTATGACTGCAAGTTAGGGTACTGTGCTCCTTAGCCACCCTGAACAGCAACATGATGTTGAAATGAAAGGTGTGGGTGATATGAGTACCCAGTAAAGGTGACTTGCTGGTGGACAAGGGCTGGCAACCATACCAGCATTTCTGAGCCCAGGCTATTTGTGGTATCAGCACTCTTCTGATATAACTAACACGAAAAGCATCATCTGGCCCTGAGTGTCAGGAATACTCAGTCTCAAGCTGTGTTGAATTTGGAGAAGTCAGAGCAGCTGCACTGACACACATTTCACAAGCTTTCTCTCCTAATTTATTCCATTCATGGAGAATTCCTCTTGGCAAGGTGTTATGGCCTTTGTGTCAGCAAAACCTTGTATAATTTAGAAGTGTGTTCCTAAAATAGTGAAAGGGCTGAAATGTCTCACAGGCAGAAAAATTACCTAAAAAGATTCCACTGGGAGGAACCTTGCCAGAGGGAGCTACTCACATTGAATCGCAGGTGGGGAAGAAACATGACATGGGTGTTTGACCCATTAGCCCGACACTTTATGCCCGCCTATTATTAAAGATAGAGGCCTTAATATGGATCATTAATAAGTGCTTCCATATTTAGAGCAGTAAGGTGAAAACTGTGGATTCATAGGATCCCAAGATTAGAGATCTTCAAGGTCATCTGTTCTAGCCAGATGGCCAGCTGTTGCTTGAATTCTGTTTACAATTGTCCTGACAAGTGATCATCAGCTCTGTGTGGACATCTCCAGTAGCAGAGAACTCATCACTTCCTGCAAGCTACTCTCTCTGTAGGACACCTATTATAACTACAAAGTTTATTCTTATCAAGATCCTGAAATCCATCAGTCTACATAGGCAAACAAATAAATAGATGTTTTTCAAGCATCAATGAGTGATACACAATGTTGAACACTTTTATCATTATATCAAAAAAAAAAGCCCGATTTTAAAAAGGGCAGAAGACCTAAATAGACATTTTTCCAAAGACATACAGATGGCCAACAGGCATATGAAAAGATGCTCGATATCACTAATCATCAGAGAACTGCAAATGAGAACAACAATGAAATATCACCTCACACCTGTCAGAATGGCTACTGTCAAAAAGTCCACAAGTAACTAATGTTGGCAAGGATGTGGAGAAAAGGGAACCCTTCTACCTGTTGGCAGAAATGTAAATCAGTGCAGCCATAATGGAAAACAGTATGGAGGGTCCTCAAAAGATTAAAAATAGGACTTCCACAGGATCCAGCAATTCCACTTCTGGGTATATAACCAAAAAATATGAAAACATTAATTTGAAAAGCCACATGCACCCCAATGTTCATAGCAGCATAATTTACAATTGGTAAGATATGGAAACAACAAAAGTGTCCATCAACAGATGAATGGGTAAAGATGTGAGATAGAGAGAGAGAGAGATACACACACACACACACACAGAATATTACCCAGCCATAAAAAAGAATGAAATTCTGCCATTGCCAACAACATAGATGGACCTGGAGGGTATTATGCTTAGTGAAAAAAGTCAGACAGAGAAAGACAAATACTGTATGTTATCACTTACATGTGGAATCTAAAAAATAAAACAAATGAACATATACAGCAAGAGAAACAGGCTCACAAATACAGAAAACAAAGTAATGGTTATCAGTGGGGAGAGGAAAGTGCGGAGGGGCAAGATAGGGGTATGGAATTAAGATATACAAACTACTATGTATAAAATAGATAGGCAACAAGGATATATTGTACAGCACAGGGAATTATAGCTATTATTTTGTAATAACTTTAATGGAGTATAATCTATAAAAATACTGAATCACTATGCTGAACTCCTGAAACTAATATAATATTGTAATCTGTTTTCAAATTCTTATGGCTGGATTCCTCTGCCTCTCAATTCTTACAGCTATAACCCTCCCTACCCTGGTCTGTACCATTCAAATGAGGTAAAGTTCTCAGCCGGACCCAACTCCCTGTGATTATCCAGGCCCTGGCAAAGGCTAGACACCAGGGAGCCAAGAGAACATTTTCAAGTTATTTAACCTCTCTTGACCCAAGTTCCAAGGTTTGTGAACTCAGTGATCTCTACCGCACTTTCTTAATCTAACACTTCATGATTCTATCATATGATAGTAACAATAACAAATATAATAATAATTCCACCTGAAATTTGTATAGTGGGCCAGTTCTCAATGCATCTTTACTCACATTATCTCCTTCACCTACACGATGTGTAGACAAACTGGGTATTAACATCCCCATTCTGCAGATTCATTTGGAGATTACCTAATTTGTTTTTCCAGGAAAGTAGGACTCAGACTCCTGACTCTGACTTCTAAGTCCTTTCATCCATCAAATGATAAGGTATAGCAGAACCCTACTGCTGTTTACTGAGAGAGGAAATAAAGGATTTATGCAGTTATGATAATTCCAAAATTTCAAATATAAGTAATGTGACCTTTTCAGACTCAATTCAAATCTTTAAGGGTGTAACAAAGCATTTCAATTCTTATGAAGCAAGCCACATCTGCACAAAAGAGAAACTGGTAGGATTTCAAATAATCTCACCAAGCTCAAGGGGACTAGAATTTAACACATACACTTTAATAGCTTGTCCAAATTCAGAGCATCCTAGGGCTCATCCTTTCTACAACTGCATAAATCCTTAACACTTTTTAAAATCATGTATTAGTTTTCCATTGTTGCTATATAAGAAATTAACACAAACTTAGTGGCTTAAAGCAACACGAACTTATTCTGTCATAATTCTATAGGTCAGAAGTCTGACATGGGTCTCACTGGGCTGAAGTAAGGTGTTGAGAAAGCTGGTTCCTTCCAGTCTCTAGGTGAGAATCTGTCTCATTGCCTTTTCTAGCTTCTAGAATCTGCCTGCCTTTTGAGGAGTCAGGGCTGTGGCTTATGGCTCCCTTTATTCATCTTCCAATCCAGCGATGTAGCATGAACCTGCTGTCACATCTTTTTCTCTGACCACAATAGGAAGAGGTTCCCTTTAAGGGCCCAAGTGATTAGATGAGACCCACCCAAGTGATCCAGGATAACCTCCCCATCTCACTGTCCTTAATCATATTTGCAAAGTCCCTTATGCCATGACATATTCACAGGTTCCAAGGACTAGGATGTGGACTTCTTTGGAGGGTCATTAATCTGTCTACCACAGTGATTATTTTTCATTCGTTTTATTTAAACTAACAGCTAAAATGTAAAAATGTTCCTCCTATATGTCAAATACCAATGTAGGAGATTTATATGTACTACAAGTCTGTATAAAAATACCACAAGGTGTGTATCACTATCCTAATTTTATAGACAGTGAAATTGAGACTCTTGGGCTAAGTAACCCTACAAGGTCACCCCGCTCGTCAGAAGCAGAGCAGACTTCTGAACCACTGTAAAACAACTGTCTGCCGCAGAAAGAGCCACTTTTCAATGAAATCATTGATTCTCAGGCATAAAGCTGTCATGTAGCTAAGCTCAGCTGGAAGCCCCACAAATATCTCTGCATAGGAGAACCCTCCCTTTCCACAGAGCCCTAGTTTGCAGTCTGCAGCCCCTCTGCTGCAGCAAGTTCCAGCCATAGCAAAAGGGAAATCTAGAGATTAAGATGGCAAATGCTTCCTAAGACAAAAACTCTTCTAAAACCACTGCAGCCTTTTGAGATTTTTGGTAACACATTGCACATGTGACAGGTTTCCTGGGCGTCTGCTAGTACTTGGCATCATCACACTCCACAGTCAATTTCAAAACTGTCATTTCGGGCCCACTAAGGCTTTAAATAGCACCTCCCACAAGCAAGGCCAGTTTTTGTAGCTTTTGCTTTCTATTAAGAGCACATCAGGGCTCACAAGCTATTGAAAATAAATGTCACAAAGTAAATACTTTTTTATACATTTGGTTTGTTTAAACTGCTTTGAGGACATTGAGAATGAAGACACATGGTTCAAAATGAAGTCTTCCAGAAAAATGATGTCATATCTCTAAGCACCCAAAATATCAACTGCCACCAAAAACAAGATGCTGGGATAGAAATGCACATGTCATGTTAATGTCAGAGCCAAAAAGGGAGAGGATAAAAGAAAATAAAATTTCAAAACACTAACATTTAGTGAGCACTGTCTGTTTGCCAGGAGTTTTGGAGAATTAATCTCATTTAATCCATACAATAGTTATAAGTAACCAGTTTTAACTGGTGAAGACACAGCCTTAGAGAGGTTAAGTAACAGGTCCAAGATCACCCTGCTCAACAGCAGTGAGACGGGGGCTATCTGGCCACGAAAAAAATCTACTTCACCATACACCCAACCGAAGAGAACAGGTTCAGGAGTGTAAGGCAAGAGTCAGTCAGCCCTGATTCCCTGGAAGGCAGCCTAACTTGGAAAATACTACTTATTTGCTTACAGGCTGTGTAGGAGACAGGAAGCATTAAAGCTGATGATAAAGACAGGCAAGTGCAACTGATTTAGTTCCAGGCATCATGATCTCAATGCGCCTAACAGGAGTGGTGATCATAACACCTTGTGATTACATAGCACCCTTCTCGTGGAAGCTCAGTGCTCTTACTGTCTCTTTCACATTCATCTTCCCAACAGCTCTAGAAGGGAGGAGACAGCACAATCACCTTTCATCTTCAGAGGGAGAAGCTAATGTATTTGCCCAGGGTCAATCAGAAACAGAGGCTTGGAGAGACTATATCCCTGGGACTCCTGTCCAGACTGCTCACCCACTGGAAATGGGAAAACAAATTCAACATCCTGGGCTCAAAGACCAACGGATGAAACATCCATTTAGTCAGCCTAGCTATGCTCTGTAAAATCACTGTCAAAATGGCCCACATTACTTGAAACATGCGACAGAAAGGGCCTCTGTATCCATCATCCCTCCAGACATTTACTTCTGGCAGAGATGGAATCTTTTTTGGCTAAACATCAGATTTGAATTATTGAAAAAGAACCTGCTTTTCCAACCTGGGCCTGGCAGAATGGCTCCTGCAAAGAAGGGTAGCTAAAGAAGAATGGCCAGTCTGCCATCAACAAGGTGGTGACCAGAGAATGCACTATCAACATTCACAAGCACATCCATGGAGTGGGTTTCAAGAAGCATGTACCTTGTGCACTCAAAGAAATCTGGAAATTTGCCATGAATGAGATGGGAACTCCAGATGTACACACTGACACCTCAATGAAGCTGTCTGGGCCAAAGAAATAAGGAATGCTCCAAATCGTATCCATGTGCAGTTGTTCAGAAAATGTAACGAAGATGACGATTCACCAAACAAGCTCTATACAGTGGTAACCTATGTACCTATTACCATTTTCAAAAATCCACAGACAGTTAATGTGGATGAGAACTAAATGTTGATTATCAAATAAAGTTATAGTACCACAAGGAAAGGAGAGAACAAGAATCAGTCTTGACCAGAGAAAGGTTGGTTTGTTAAAATTATGGTCTAGTCCCCCAAAACCTCAAATTCCTGAGCAAGGAAGATAGATCCTCAATCCTTTCCTAGGATGGAACTTAACATTAGAATTTCTGATCTTAACTATAAGGAGCACCAACAGAAGAAAGCAAGACCTCAGGGAAAGGCTCAGAGAAAGAAGAGGAAAAAGGAGACAGACCCTGATGAGAAGAGACCCTCAAGTGGGGCATCCTCTGTTTGCCACCCCCAAGGTGAACCACACAATGGTAAAGTATTGTTTAACCAAGCTCTGCACACTCTTGCTGTTTGCAATTGGCTGCTGTTATGAATGTGTTTTGTTTCTGTTTTTAGGATTGTTATTCCAGATATTTCAGGGCTTAATAACAAGTATACACAAGATCTAGAATGTTTCTCCCAAGGCTCCACACTACACAGCACAAAAGCAGGTAGAACTCTATCTGTCTTAAACAAAAGTATGTGTCTTATTCCAATTGCCAGAGTTAACCCAATGTTCTATTGCACCCACACAAAAGACTTCACAATTAAAGATAATCCCCAAGGCACAAAGCTTAGAGCCAAAGATTTGCAACGCCAACATCCTCAGCTTCACTCTTCAGCCAACCACTGAGACTCTCTCGACCCCTAGAGAAGTAGCTCAGTGATACAGCCCCTCCTTGAGGCGGAGATTTTACCGTCAGAAAATTTTGAAAGCTAATACCGGATTTTCAGAAATGCTAGTCTCAAATGTGAATTGAATGAAAATACTATGTAATTCTGTTTTACCTATTGCTTTGAGATTTGAGGAACAAGATCAGGGGCTTTTGGATTAATAAAATGTGTTTTGTACCCCTCACTTTTCCAGTGTCTGATGAATAAAATCCAAAGGAAAATAGAAAAGAAAGGAAGAAGAGGAGCGATCTGAATTAGGGAAACAAGGGGGGAAGATTCAAGAAAATTCTCCTACATTAACAATAGATGAAGACAAAATAAAGGAAGGAGAAGAACATAATCTGGCTGAGAAGAAAGTGACCAGAACTAAAGGAAAAAGTCACAAAAAGCCACCCTACCTGAGCTCAGAGCTGCAGGGGGTGGAAGCAAGAATTGGCCATGGAGTAGTAATTGGGAGGCAAATTCACAGTCTCCTAGGCAATCTCAATTAAAACTATAAATACATATATCATTAATAAAACATTAGAAACTCAAATCTGTCAGGATATTAAAAGAATAATACACCATGACAAAGTAGGATTTACCTCAAGAATGAATGCAATTATGGGCCAATATTAGGAAATCTATAATTCATCATATTAAAAGGTCAAAGGAGAAAAGCCATCTGACTGCCTCCATACATGTTTTTTAAAAAGCAACTGATAAAATTTTAAATCTGTGACCTAGAAATAGAAGGGCATTCCTTCATGTGATATGGAACATCTATAGGCTAATTAATTGGCAATGTAATACTTAAATATAAAACACTATGGACATTTTTATTGATATAAATAATGAGACAAAAATACTCACCATCACAACTAATATTTTAACAATCTTCTGGTAGGTCTAAGTAACTAAATAAGATCACTAGAATTAAAAAGAAGTATAAATATTAGGAAAGAGAAGGAAATATTATCTTCACTTGCACATAACAAAATATCTACCTGAAAAAAATCCAAGGCAATCAACTGAAATAAATATTGGAATTAAAAGGAGAGTTCAGTAACATGGCTATTTTAAAAACAAATATAATTTTAAATGATAAATTTTATATATGCCAGTTATATTCATTTCCCCCCCAGCTAGAACCCATTCACGTTAAGAAAATCCAAAGGAAAATGAGGATAAAAGAAAACTAGACACATAAATATTTCAGGAAACAAACATAAAGAGACCAAAAGAGCACCAGTGATCTATTTTTTAACTTCCCAAAAACAAACTACAATGGCAGGGTTCAGAAAAGGTGAGAAACATTTTGAGGATCAATACATATGGTTACAGACAAGTGAGAATAAGCAGCATCCCCTTCCCCTTTTGTCAAAGTATTCCAACTTTCCATCACAGATTGAGTCTTTACCATAGTGTTCCACATCCGTGCATCAACCTGCTTGATAAGAGCACACTTTCATCTGAGCAGCAAGGTCACAGACACCATGCCTAAGTCACGCTCCAGACGCCAGTCCCAAAAGAGTAAGCTCACAACCAGACCATCACAAGTTTCTACTGTAGGCTCCTCTAATCTGTATAGCAATCATTGTCTATCTCTCTCCCATTTACTTTTCAAACCCTGGTCCCTCATAAAATAATTCAATCCACTAACAAGGAAAACTAAGTCTTACTGCTTTTACTTGGGAATTGAATTACTCAGGATCTGCTCTGTTCATTTATTCATTCATACATTCATCCAACAAATGTCTATCAGTGCCAACTATGGGTCAGGCACTGTTGCTGGTGGCATAACAATGAATAAGCCAAAGTCAGTAGGGGCCCTGTCAAAGTTTATAACGTAGTGGGAGATTCACACAAGTTGAGAGGCAATCACAATACAGTCAGTACATGTGTCTTGGGGGAAGCACATAGGGCTAACAGAATAGAAAGTAGGACCATCCAACCAAAAGGTTGAGGCGGGAGGTTGAGTAAGAGCTGAAAGGCCAAGTGTAAGGTGGGATGGGCACAGGAAAAAGCACAGCTCATTTTACTCATTTCTGGCATAAAAGACAGTCACACCTTCAATGAATATTCTCAGACCCAACAGGTAAGCTTCTAAGAATTGTAGCCATTTTAGCTGGTACAGGTACTGTATTACATGAGGTGTTTTATAGCTCCTTGGAGACCTCTGACAGCACTCTAAATAATCCTTTGGAACTAACAAGTTTCATGTAAATACGATGAACTCTGGACAGAGTGTTTTTAAAAGCCTCTATATCCTCTGGGGCTGAAACCCCTTTCAAGGACTGCTCAAGCAATTCTAGTTGTTAGATGACAACCCCATGGTTACCAAGGATGAGAAAGGCATATGAAGAAAATACTGTTTTTGTCTTCAGTAAATGTTTGAACTCTGCTGAGTCTGACAGCAAAACCCCCAAGGACAAAGATGAATTTTATGATGTAGGCTTTTCCCATCAAGGCTCATGATTAACTAAGTTTTTTTTAGGCTCAAATCAGATTCTGCTACCATGGTCAGCATTTAAAGTATGTAGCACAGAAAAGAACAGCTTTACAGATTTTTTAAATCTTACCATCTTATGTCCAGGACAATCCGAATGTTACAAAGCAAAAATGTTTGCTAATCTCTTAAGAACCAGCACTTCTTATCCAACACTAGCTGCTCCTCAGCTACTACAAACACCACTTTATTAATATGCTGCTACTAGCCCCTTCAAACATTGCTTAAATTTTAAATAGGAAAGACATGTTTATTATTGGAAAGTAGTTACTATGACACCTTTCTAATCTTAAATATTTACATGTATTCTGTTACATTCTAAAAAGGAACAAACTCCAACATACACTCACATAAGTTATAGTAAAATTGGTTTGAAAGCTAATTTTTTGTTAAATACAATGTATCTGTTGTTTAAAATGTGACTTAAGGATGGATCTTTAGAAGTAAGCAACTTTTGTCAATTCCACAAGGGAAACGTCATTATTTTCCCTCTAAAATCAGGAATAAAGTGAGGATGTCTGCTCTTACAATGTTAACATTGTACTAGAGGTTCTAACCAAAGTAAAAGTGCCTTCATCCAAAGACAAAATGACTGTCTATACAGGAAATCCTAACGCATTGAAAGAAAAAAAAGAAAGACGGAAGAAGGGAGGGAGGGGAGAGGGGAGAAAGGAAGAAAAAAGAGGGAAGGAGGGAAGAAAAGGGAGATACTACTAAGTAAATTTATCAAGATAAACACAAAAAACCAACTGCATTTGTATACATATGAAATACTTAGAAATAAATCTGATCAAAGATGTGCAACAGTTGTGTAATGAAAAGTACAAAACATTGCTAAGAGAAGCTTAAAAAGATGTAAGTAAATAGACAGATATGCTGCATCTATGGATCAGAAGCCTCAATATTGTTAAGATGTTAATTCAACCCAAATTGATCTATACTTAATGCAATCCAAATCTAAGTAACAGGAGACTCTTTTGTATTACTTGAAAAGCCAATTATGTAATTCACATGGAAATGCATATTTCCATATTTCCTAGAATAGCCAGAACAACTTTTTAATAAGAACAAAGTTAGAGGACTAAAAACATGACAATCCAAAATATATGGGATACAACAAAAGTAGTTCTAAAAGGGAAGTTGACAGTGATACAAGCTTACCTCAGGAACAAGAAAATCTCAAATAAACAACCTAACCTTATACTCAAAGCAACTAGAGAAAGAAAAACAAACAAAACCCAAAATTAGTAGAAGAAAAGACACCATAAAGATCAGAGCAGAAATAAATGAAAAAGAGACTAAAAAAAATAGAAAAGATTAATGAAACTAAAAGCTGGTTCTTTGAAAAGGTAAACAAAATTGATAAACCTTTATCCAGACTCATCAAGAAAAAAAGGAAGAGGGCCCAAATTAGTAAAATCAGAAATGAAAAAGGAGAATTTACAACCAACACCACAGAAATACAGAAGATATAAGAGACTACTAAGAGCAACTATATGTCAGTAAATGGACAACCTAGAAGAAATGTCCGAGAAATTCTTAGAAAGGTACAAACTCCCCAGACTGAATAAGGAAGAAATAGAAAATATGAACAGACCAATTACCAGTACTGAAATTAAATCAGTAATTTAAAAACTCCCAACAAACAAAAGTCCAGGACTAGAAGGCTTCACAGGTGAATTCTACCAAACATTTAGAGAAGAGTTAACACCTATCCTTCTGAAACTATTCCAAAAAACTGCAGGGGAAGGAACACTTCCAAACTCATTCTATGAGGTCACCATTACCCTGATACCAAAACCAGACAAAGATACTACAAAAAAGGAAAATTACAGGCCAATATCACTGAAGAATATAGATGCAAAAATCCTCAAAAAATACTAGCCAACTGAATCCAACATACATTAAAAGGATCATACACCATGATCAAGTGGGATTTATCCCAAGGATGCAAGAATTTTTCAATACCCACAAATCAATCAATATGATACATAAACCACATTAACAAACTGAAGAATATAAAACATATGATCATTTCAATAGATGCAGAAAAAAACTTCTGATAAAATTCAACATCCACTGTGATTAAAAAAAAAACTTCCATAAAGTGGGCATAGGGGGACCATACCTCAACATAATAAATGCCATATATGACAAACCCACAGCTAACGTCATAATCAATGGTGAAAAGTTAAAAGCATTTCCTCTAAGATCAGGAACAAGACAAGGATGCCCACTCTTGCCACTTTTATTGAACATAGTTTTGGAATTCCTAGCCACAGCAATCATAAAAAAATAAATAAAATAAAAGGAATTCAAATTGGAAATGAAGAAGTAAAACTGTTCACTGTTTGCAGATGACATGATGCTATACATAGAAAGACACCACCAGAAAACTACTAGAGCTCATCAATGAATTTGGTAAAGTTGCAGGATACAAAACTAATACACAGAAATCTGTTGCATTTCTATACACTAACAATGAAATAGTAGAAAGAGAAATTAAGGAAACAATCCCATTCACCATAGCACCAAAAAGAATAAAATACCAAGGAATAAACCTATTTAAGGAGGAAAAGACCTATGCTCCAAAAACTATAAGATGCTGATGAAAGAAGCTCAAGATAACACAAACAGATGGAAAGATACACCATGTTCTTGGATTGGAAGGATCAATATTATTAAAATGACCATACTACCCAAGGCAGTCTACAGATTCATGCAATACTTATCAAATCACCAATGGCATTTTTCACAGAACCAGAATAATAAATTTTGTGAAAGAAGAGCAGAGCTGAAGATATCAGGCTCCCTGACTTTGACTATACTACAAAGCCACAGTAATCAAAACAGTATGGAACTAGCACAGAAACAAACACATAGATCAATGGAAAAGGACAGAAAGCCCAGAAATAAACCCAGGCACTTATGGTCAGTTAATCTATGACAACGAAGACAAAAATATAAAATGGAGAAAAGACAGTCTCTTCAATAAGTGGTGCTGTGAAAACTGGACAGCTACATGTAAAAGAATGAAATTTGAACATTCTCTAACATCATATACAAAAATAAACACAAAATGGATTAAAGACCTAAATGTAAAACCAGACACTCTAAAACTCCCAGAGGGAAACAAAGGCAGAACACTCTTTGACATAAATCACAGCAAGATTTTTTTGGCTCTATCTCCTAGAGTAAAAGAAACAAAAGCAAAAATAAACAAATGGGACCTCATTAAACTTAAAAACTTTTTCACAGCAGAAGAAACCATAAACAAAACAAAAAGACAACCTACAGGATGGAAGAAAATATTTGCAAACAATGTGACCAACAAGGGATTAATTTCCAAAATATATGAACAGCTCATTCAGCTCAATTAAAAAAAAAAACTCAATCATAAAATGGGCAGAAGATCTAAACAGACATTTCTCCAAAGAAGACATATGGATGGTCAACAGGCACTTGAAAAGATGCTAATTATTAGAGAAATACAAATCAAAACTACAATGAGGTATCACCTCACACTGGTCAGAATGGCCATCATCAAAAAGTCTACAAATAATAAAATGCTGGGGAAGGTGTGAAGAAAAGGGAACCTTCCTACACAATTGGTGGGAATGTAAATTGGTGCAGCCACACAGAGAACAGCATGGAAGCTCCTTAAAAATCTAAAAATAGAGTTACCATGTGATCCAGCAACCCCACTCCTGGGTATATATCCAGAGAAAACTCTCATTCAAAAAGATACATGCACCCTAATGTTCCTAGCAGCACTATTTACAATAGCCAAGACACAGAAGCAACCTAAATGTCCATCAACAGATGAATGCATAAAGAAGTCATGGTGTTTGTGTGTTTGTATTCCATTATATATATATATAATGGACTACTACTCTGCCATAAAAAAGAATAAAATAATGCCATTTGCACTAAAATGGATGGATCTAGAGATTAGTATACTAAGTTAAGTAATTCAGACAGAGAAAGACAAATATCATATGATATCGCTTATACATGGAAACAAAAAAATGATACAAATGAACTTATTAACAAAACAGAAATAGACTCACAGACATAGAAAACAAACTCATGGTTACCAAAGGGGAAAGGTGGAGAGGGATAAATTAGGAGTTTGGGATTAACATAAATATATACACTATTATATATAAAATAAATAACCAACAAAGACCTACTGTATAGCACAGGGAACTATATTCAACTATATATACATAAACTGAATCACGTTGCTGAATACCTGAAACTAACACAACATTGTAAATCAACTAGACTTCAATCTAAAAACTTAGAGGACTGATACTACCTGACTTCAAGACTTATAAAGCTACAGTGATCAAGACAGTGTGGTATAGGCATCAAGATAAACAAATAGGTTAAAAAAAATCCAGTAATAAATGCACACATAATGGTAGATTCTTGACAAAGATGCAAAGGCAATCCAGAAAAGAATATTTGAAGAAAAAAAATGAACTTTAATTCACAACTCAAACACATAACAAAAATTAACTCAAAACAAACATAAATGTAAAACCTAACATAAAATTTGAACAACAAAAACTTTGGGTTAAGTAAAAATAATTTTGATATAGTGTTAAGAGCATGATTCATGAAAGAAAAAAATTGATAAAATTGAACTTAATCAAATTTAAGACATTGGAACTATAATAACCTATAATGGAAAGACTGAAAAAGAATATATATGTGTATGTATATAGATAGATAAATAGAGATAGAGATATGGATATATGTAAGTGAATCACTTTGCTGTACACCTGAAATTAACACATTGTAAATCAACAATACTTTGATAAAAAATTAATCAAAAAAAATGCTGAAAATCACCCTGTATGAGCTCAGAGATTTTCTTTATTCTTTTTTACATGTTCTTTTTTATATGCTCAATTAAATATTGTAATTGTTTTATTTGAGATTAAATCTAAAGAAAGTAAACAGCTTATTATATCAATTACACATCAATAAAGCTGTAACAGAAGAAGATATATAGACCTATATATCAAAGTGTTGGCAGTGGTTATTTTGGGGTGATAGAATTAATTCTGGTTTTTATTTTATTCTGTATACTTCAATTTATTTCATAACTTTCATAAACAAACAGCACATTTAAAATTCAAAAAATAGTAACTTTTTCTACTTTGTTACATTTAAGATCAGAAAAATAGTAACTTTCTGGTTTTGATCTGTATGCTTTCATTTTGCATAATTTGTAAAACGTATAAACATACAATATATACCTGATTTTTTTTCACCAAGCACTATATTATACTCTTTATAACATAAAACAGAGTTTTTGGTTTTATTTTTTAATAAACCCATAATATTTCCTTTGTGCTACTAGATCACAAGTTACCTAATCATTCTTTAGGTGTTTAAATTTTCTGCCCTCCTTTTCTTTCCCTCTTGCTGTTAGTTAAATTTTCAAAACTACCTTCATGCACATAACGTATATAAATTCTTTTAAAATATATATGTCATCCAACTGGTGAGATCCAAGAGCACTGGATGCCAAGCATATCAACTCCAATCTCCAGGCAGAAATTTGTAGGGTCCTGAATAGCCCCAAGAAAAGACACAGGTACTGAAATATGGGGACCTCCAACAAAATAAAGGTTCCAAACAATAATATTTCACAGAAACCTGATGTAGAATTGACCTCAAAGAGTAGAAAAACACTTCTAACATGGAATCCTGGGGCTCTGCAAGGTGGCACCAGGGGCTCTGTGAAAGATCATGATTCAAAAAATAATAATAAACATCAGTTTTGAATGTCACATACCTTGTGATAAAATGATGGACAGTGACCCAGCAGCTCCATTAGCAATTTAGTGACAGATCTTTCAGCAGTGCACTACAGAATCATGTTTATTGCATTAAGCCCATTCTCAGTTTTTGACTTGAAATAGAGAAGGCTGTAGATAATTGGTGAGTGCTACACTGCAGGGAGGTGACTATGGTAGGCTGATGCCATCAGTCTCTTTCTTCCAAATTACTTCAACCAATCTTTATTATGGGTTTCTTATCTAATAAGTTCTGCTAGTTGAATAAAAAAATTAGAGGAAAATTTTCATTCATTGTGTGCTGTGATTCAATTGACTCCCTGCCATTTTGCTATTATTTTAAACATGCAAAACGTGGGTTGTAGAGGTTAGAAATAAACTGTATTGCGACGCTTTCATTTTTTGTGATACTTTTTGTAGTTATTGTTGTCTTTATCTTGTATTTTACTAGCATTCTATGTAACAAATATATCTGATGGCCCAAGATGGTTATTTTTGAAGAAGAGGTAAGATTTAGAAAAGGAGAAGTCTAAGCCTAAGTCAATGAGCATTTCCAGTAAGGCAGGGATAAAGAATTACAATCTCGAGGCATTTCACTGCAACTGTGCAACAGGTGATTGAAAAAAAGGCCAGTCATTCACAGAAAGACAATGAATATTTTGCTGTAGTTTTCAACTTTCAACATGCCTGAGCAAACTTCTCTTATTTAGCAATTATCAAGAGATCATTTCATTTTGTTGAAAATGAAATCCATGTGTTCTTGTCTCAAATTTGACCCAGACTTGAATATTTGTACAGGAAGAAAGCAGCACAGGTTTCAAATAAATTAGATAAATTTCCTTCTTTATTTTTAGTTTCAAAAATAATAACTCTTTTATGCCCATATACCCCCATAAGAGAGAAAGAGAAACCAATGCATTTTTATAATTTATAATTGCTAAAATTGAAATTAATCCTGGTCGTTAATGCAGTAAGAAAATATTTTTTCAAAGCCTTGTATACAGTTGCATCTTATAATGCATTTTATTCATAAGGTTTTTGTTTATGGTTGTAATAGCATTACTGTTCAACATTGTCAATAAATTTTCATGTTGTAAATACCACTAATTAAAATCAATTCATAAGCTCTTAAATTTACTGAGCCTATATTTAGAAAAATCAAATCTCATGTTGGCTTAAACAAATTATTAAACAGAATTTGTTACGTTTGCTTCATGAGATTTTAAAATTTATCTTAAAAAGAGGGAAAGATATTAATTTCAAGAAAGATAAGCTCAGCTTTACTACCTGGTTGTTTCAAAAACAAAATTGGAAAATAACCATTTGTAGTTTACACTGGGAGGAAAACTACTCTTCCATACATGTTATACCATATATCATAACTCATTAGCATTTTATATAGCAGAAATGTATAATAAGACTTTAGGCTACTTGGTAAAGTTTTAAAAATCAAGTAGAAAATGTTTAAAGAAAAAAATTTGGTTACCACAGTCTATATTACTGACTTACATAAGAGTCAACATTTTATATGGGAAAGGGGAACTACATGCAAAGAGTAAGCTAGTATATTGGGCAAAATAAGCAAATCTGTAGAAAAATATTATTCTCTACTCAAAAGAGCATTGGAAATTATTATTGAATTATTATACCTAAAACTTAGTGATCGTGTTATATATCTTGGGCTGAAGATGTAATAATTTTACGCAGAAGTTCCCTGAGACTTGAAAATTATTTCAAGGATTCCTTCAGAGGGAAAAAAAAAATTGAGAAAGGCTGCTCTAACTCAAGGAAGTTCACAAACAGATAAAAAGAAGATGAAAATAACAGAAAAATTTAAGGCACCAGAAAAATCTTTGGGAAAAATTATAACTAATATCCTGAAATACATTAAGAGAGGTTAAATAATTACACCCATGAATAAACAGGATGATGTAACCCAAGGAAAGGAACAAGCAGAGAACTAGAAAGAATTCTAAAAACTGTAAAATACGATAACAAGTGAAAAATGCAATGGAAGATTTGGAAGATGAAGCCAAGAAAAGATCCCAGAAAGTAGGGGGTCGGAGGGATGCGTGGGTAAAGTAGGAAATGGGTATCAAGAAAGAATAATTAAGAAAAGGATCATTTTAGGAAGTACAGCCCCTGACATTTTTCCAGGGGAAAAAAAAAAACAGAAAATTAAGGAGAGGAAATTATCAAATAAATAATACAAGAATATTCTAATAGTGAATGAGCCCACTCAAGTTCTCAACACAGTAAATGAAACAGACCCACACCAAGGCACACTATTCCAAAAGTTTAGAACACTGAATAGACAAAAAATAGGTCACATGCAAAACCACAGAAATCAGAATGTGTTCTCTAAACCAGTACTGCAAACTAGATGTTAATGAAGCACTGCCTTCCAAATTCTGAGGGAAAATTATTTCCAAATGTAAATTCTATACTAGCCAAACTACCAATTAAGTGTGATGATAGCATATATGCATTTTCAAGCACAATATGCAAAAATATATTACCTCTATACGCCTTTTCTCAGGAAGTTACTGGAGAAAGCATTCCAGCAAAATAAGGAAGTTAGCTTGAAAATAGAACAGAAAATATAAGGACTCCAACACAAGAGCAACAAAGAAATATCCCAGGATGATAATCCGTCCACGGCGTAAAGCTTACTGCACAATTACTGGGGTCTCCAAGTGATACTGTTTGCTCCAGGAGAGACATTTTAGAACATCTGACGTGTGTCTGTGAAAAATAGTACTAAAAGCAGTTTCTCTACAGGTAGGGAGGAGGAGGGAGGGAGGAAAGAAGGAAAGAATGAAGGGAAAGGAGGGAAGGGAAAGAAAAGGAAAAGGAAAGAGAGTGAAAAAGAGGCAGAGGAGAAGGGAGAGAGAAGGGAAAAAGAAACGAAGGAAAGAAAGGACAGAAGGAGTGAAACTAGGAAAACTGGAAATTCAAGACCTAACAAATAACCTGTAGTTTCTCAAGTAATTTTCTTAGTATAATTTTAAAGACGTAAGCACAGTTTGGCTTTATTATATCCAATATTGGGGTATGTTATGTATTTCCCTCGGAAATGTATGACTTTTAAAGTGCATAATCAATTGTGTTCTCTCAACATTTAAAAAAAATATGTATTTTAATTTTTTCAATAATTTCAATATAATTGTCAGTGTTTAAGAAAGTAATGTAAATAGTTGAGTCATACTTTTTTTATTAAGCAAATCATTTTTCAAGCATTTAAATCTTTCTGGAGATTCCAGTCTTGGAACAGCTGGCTGAATTCAATTCAGACAAAGGTCTTATTTGAGCCTTGCTCTAATTTTTTTTTTATTTGAATACTAAGTAGACAGTCCAATTAGCCACAAGCCATGCAACAACCACTCTATTGTGTTACACAAAACCCATTACACTCAATTACACAGCCTCAGCCCTATAAGCATTTGAATTGTTGAACCTTGATTTAAACAAAACAAAACAAAGAAACTATGAAGTTACAAGTGCATCCAATCTTTCACAGTGAGTCAAAGGGAACAGAACCTAGAGTGTGACTGGTAGTTGAAACATAACTGAAAGTTACACCCTGTGTAAACCATTCAAAATGTATTCAGCATCATCAAAGAATATTTATACTCTGTGTATCCTGGATGGGAAGAAAGGAACAAGAAAAATCCTAACAGTATGGGCCTTGGTTCAAGACACAGAAAACACTAATCATGCTTCTAACTCTGTATCTACTCATCTACACATACTGCCTCAGCATCTCTTCCTGGGAAGTAGAGATAAGGCTTACCTTTACCATGGTGGAATTAGGAAAGCTTAGGTTGGAAAAGGATGGGAAAGTTCTTTGAAATAGATACATGAACACTTTTATTACATATTAGAGTCCTAATACTAACATATTTAGGAAAATCCAATTTTAGGTATTAAGGCTCTGCTACAGAAAATTCATTTCTCTTCTGTTAATCAAAGGACAACTTTCAAAGGAAAATTTCTTTTATCCGTAAATAGTCCTCCCAGGCCCCTGTGTCTTGTGAGATGTCAGGTCTCACAGCTCTCAGTGTGAGCTGCTCCAGGGTAACAGCTTCAGTCTTCAGGGGCCTCCAGTAGAGCTCCTCACATGCCATAGATAACATCAAGAATTCTTAAAGAATGCCTTTTTCAAAAACATACTGAAGCCAGGAGAGCCATAAACCCACAAAACCAAAAAATTTTAAATATAGGAAGGAGTAAAAGTAGTTTGCTACTTTATAACAACCTGCCAACTATTTCCTTTCTCCACACTCATGTTGCCATGGCAACAAAGAGACGTCTACCAGTTAATAAACAGGTGAAAAAATACTACCAGGCAGCTATTTATTTCATAGATTTATAGGGCCTTAGCCCACTGGATATGTTGGCTGCACTGGGCACTTCTTACCACTAAGTCTGCTTCAATAAATCCCAAGCAGTTCCAGAATATGAGCATGTCAGGGAGCCAACACCACTTCCTGTCACATTCATTTTTCATGCCTTTTCCAACTGTCTCAGATGGGGGGACTCTGGGAAACAGGCAACTGGGAAAGAAGATATCTACCTTGCTCGAAGCTTTCAATATATATAATTATTAGTCAAGCAATGGCAGAGCCATCAACCCTTCTCAATTCAAATTAAGTTTTAACCTAAAGAAATTCATAGAAAAATATAAAAACAAAGAACTCAGAATGCTCGGAATTTTTTAAATTTAATTCAAACATAGCAATGTATGAATGTGCTGAAAACCCTGGGACTCACATTTTAAAAGTCGTCCTAGAGTATAAAGAGGTGGCACTCAATTTGACCATGGAGCAAACACTATAAAAACTGGGTGGGAGAAGAGAGGATTTTGTCTCTGTAAAGCAACCACTCTTTCCACTTACCTTCAATTGAAGAAAGAATCTGAAGAAAGGAGTTTAATGTCAGAATCTCTGGAATTGTAATGAAATATACTGGAGCTTTCCGGTGTACTGCAGAATTTGGGTAAGAACTAGCTTGTGAGAGAGCTCCTTGTTAGTTGCTCCATTCTGGAAGGAAATATATATATATATATATATATGTGTGTGTGTGTGTGTGTGTGTATTATATATATATATATATACAAACTTATGGCATTAGCAGCTGAATTTGAAGCTGTGAATTCTTTGTTCTCCTTTTTACTTGCACCAATACAGAATATGAATTTATGAGTCACCTTTATTCATTAATAGAGCAATAAATTTTCTCTTTAACTACAGATCAAGGCACTTTTATAAGCTCGCAGCTAAAGGAGTCCTCCCACACAGAGAAATCACAAAGCAGAAGGCTGACAGGCTCGACTCCAGTGTTACGGAGCAGGGAGCTTTCCAGACAGTATTAAACAACAATGCAAAGTTCATGTCATGCCTGTCTACTCCAGTAACACCCTGAAAATTCACAAAACACCCAGTGCTGGGGACTGCAACACACATGTCAAGAACATGCAGGCAACTAAATGAATGCAGGCAATCTTTACAGGTGTGAGTGTTTTGAGACATCCCACTCCATAGTTTTAGTTAGGAAAGCCTCTTTTGTCAGAAGGCTTTTTAATTCCCTCTGGGCAGCAGTTGGTTATAAAAAGAGACTGCCAGGGAATAGAATATGTGGTAAGAGGGAAGCCACTGAGCAGTGGTGAGATGTGAGGGAGCAGCTGGTGTGTTCCATCAAGCTCATCGAGATGGGAAGGGCCTTCAGAGCCAATTCTGGGAGAGGCAGCCTACCAAAAGCCAAAGCATTATATGCTCTATCTAGATTGGTAAATCTTTTTTATAGGCCAAAGAGATGATGACGGAAAGTTCTTCTTCACAGAAGAATCCCTGCTAATAATGCAAAAGAAAGAAGAGAATTTGAAAAATCACCCTTTATGTAAATACTAATGAATAAAGGATCTGGACCTCAAATACCAATAGAAGCTAAAACCATAAAGTGACAGGCTGATGGTGAACTTTATAACACACAATCTAGCTTAAACCACCTGAACCCAGTAATCAACCTTAAAACACCATGAAAAGTAGAAAAAGCAGAAATTCTGTGTTACCACCTGTGAATTATTCTTGCCAAAATAATTGAATCTAAATCTAGTTGAGCCTCTAGATCAAGTTACCAGTTCACAAGAAACATAAAATTGAGGATGATGTTAAATGACACTACGAGGATGCAATCAGACTCTTCAAAATAAGAAAAACTCTACAGGAAAAATGTCCTGATTTCTTTAAGAAATAAACAGCATGAAAAAGTGGCAGGGTGGAGGGCTTTTAGTGATCGAGACTTTAGAAGGACAGCAAACAAATGCAGTATGTGAACTTTGTTTGGATCCTATTTCAAACGAAACAACTGTAAAAAGGCACTTTGGAGACAAATATAAAATTTTTCACAGGTACTGTTTAATCAGATGATATAAAATATTTGTTGATGTATAATAGTGTTTTTTAAAGTTCTTATCTATTATAAACATACTGATGTATTTATGGGTGAAATAATATGTCATAGATTTGCTTTAAAAATGTGACCAAAAAATAAAGATGTGGGGAGAATAGATAAAATAAGATGAGCAAATATCTGATCATTGTTTAAGCTGGTTGATGGGCACATCAAGGTTCATTTTACTATTCTATTATGTAGGTTTGAAATACCCCATAATAAAAGGATCCAAAAGAGAGAGAGGGGAGAACTGCTATGGCAAGTTGTTCCCTTAGTTTGATCCCCATTAACACAATCCACGGACGGACAGGAAGAGCACAGAAAGGAAAGTGGATAAAAAGAGAGAAGAAAGAAGCAAAAAGGAGGAAGGAAAACACAATAGCTAGTCAAGCAGCTGCAGGTCATTTTGGTGTCTCTAAAGAAGATGTGAATTCACCTTTGTGATTGCTTCTACCTTTTTTAAGGAAAAATAATCTCAGATGAGGCCTTTGGTTAATCAAATATTCTCACGCATAATCCTTGAGGGAAATGGTAAAATAACACAAATGTAGATATTTAGTTTGAGAAGATTACAATCACCAATGCCAATGTAGAAATGCCTCTGCCAGGAGTATGTCTCTAAGGCTTTACTCTTTTTTTTTTTTAATTGAAGTATAGTTGATTTACATTGTGTTAGTTTCTGGTACACAGCAAAGTGATTTGTTTTATATATATATACAGATATATTATTTTTCAGATTCTTTTCCACTATAGGTTATTGCAAGATATTGAATATAGTTCCCTGTGCTATACAATAGGTCCTTGTTGTTTATTTTATACGTAGTACTGGATCTGTTAATTCCAAATTCCAAATTTATCCCTCGCCCCTATTTTCCCCTTTGGAAACCATAAGTGTATTTTCTGTGTCTGTGAGTCTTTTTCTGTTTTGTAAATAAGTTCATTGGTATCATTTTTAAGATTCTACATATAAGCAATATCATATAATATTTGTCTTTCTCTGACACTTCATGTTGGTCCATTCCACGTTGCTGCAAATGGCATTACTTTAATTCTTTTTTATCATTGAGTACTATTCCATTATATAAATAGACCACAACTTCTTTATCTAGTCATCTGTCGACAGACATTTAGGTTGTTTCCCTGTCTTGGCTATTGTAAATAGTACTGCTATGAACATTAGGATGCACATACCTTTTCAAATTAGTTTTTGTCTTTTCCAGATGTACGCCAAGGAGTGGGATTGCTGGATCATATGGTAACTCTGTTTTTAGTTTTTTTAAGGAATGTTTGAGAGGATATGAAGGAAAGGGAACTCTCCTACATTGTTGGTAGGAATGTAAATTGATGCAGCCACTATGGAGAACAGTATGGAGGTTTCTTTCCTATTCATTTTTACAGTACTATTTCTTTCCTACGTGGATTTAAATAATACCATTGTTTTTTACCATGTAAATAGGTGGGTTGAGGAGTAGCAAAAGACAGGTGTACTGAGAACTGCTCACAGTCATAAGGATATTATATTCCCAAGACAGCAGAAAGGCAGTAGGCATGACCTCCAAACACTTTAAAAGCAAATTAAACTGAGCTCAGCACGGCTCAATCTGGACAGGAATACTGTCACCTTCCTCTGATATTCCATGTTACTTAAAGCTGAAAACCCCTAAGTGTGCTGATAATGAACTATTATTATTTGGAATAATTACCCTGGTGGGAGGCACTGGTCAAGATTACTTGTCTACGGGATTTCTTTAAAAGGAGTACGTATTTCAGTTGCCAACTGTTCTCAGAAGGAACAGATCCTGGGGCAGAAAATGAGGATTGAGAAGGCAGGCATAGATAAAATCTTTTCTCTCTGGAAACTGGATCCAGCCTCCAAGGTGTCACCAGCCTCGAGGATACCATCAGGGACCCACATCATGGATCCAGGCCTATGGGAAATAAGAGAATTCTTATCTAGAAGCTGTTTTAGGTTACACTCCATGTTGACTACTTCTATTCCACTGTTTTTGAATCTTCATTAGTTTTGGCAATGTTGTGGTCTAGTCTCAGCCATCTCATGGCAACACACTCTGGGAAAGGCATGTGTCTATACTCATTCAAAGAAGTAAAAGAAAAGTTGCCAGTCGGGAATCTTATGGTGACCTACAGCAGACTGAGCAAAAGTCTACACAGAGAAACACAGAAGCCAAAACTCCAAAGCCAGATGGCTTGACAACAGGACATATTTTTTAGTACAAAATTTAGCATCTGGGTTTCCACAGAACCTGGTGAAGATTATATTTATTACTGGAAGCCAGAGTAGAAGTATGAAGACTTTGTAGTATAGGATATTCATGCAAATATGTTCTCACAAACTGATGAGGCACATAACCAGTTAAAATTATAAAAGGAAATTTTAAATTTAGTTTGGATTAAAAAAACAAAAAACAAAAAGCAGTGCATTCAATTTCAAAGAAAACCATGCTGCAGCTGAAGCGCTAGTAAAAAAAGCTCGAAAAAAATTAAATCTGTTGGATTTGTATGCACTCACATGTGTCTGTGTGTGTGTGTGTGTGTTGTGCGTGAGTGATAGAAAATCCCATCAGCCCTCAATATATCCACATCTACTGACACAAAGGAAATGGAAAGGGGTTTTGTTACACATTAAAATTTTGATCAGATTCTGTTTTTGCTGGTGACAAACTGCACTGAATATGGAAGTTTGATTCAATTTGTGGTGTCCATCAATTGATTCATTCAAGCTTCAGGACACATTAACTGATGATAAATATCAAGAACTGAGCTCTCCAAAAAAGGATGTTGTGAGCACAAGTGACGAACTTCCCCAGCAGATGCCAACTAGAATGACTCCACCTATACTACTGAGACTATATTTGGGGGTCTCTCAGGCATCTGATCCCATTAGATTCCTTACCCCCATCTCCATGATGCCAGTTGAGAGTCACCTACTGGATAGAATCTAAGATTGAATGTTGGTAGGTAGAACTGACTACCTCCTAGCACTTGATTCTCCACTCACCCACCCACCTGCCTGAACCAGGATGGAAACCCAGTGCTCGTCTCTGCTTCATTCCAACATCCCTCATTCTTATCAACACGTGCTCAGCCAAGGAGCCAAGGATAAATTATCCTTTATCCAATCGCCTTCTGATTAATCCCCACTAAATTTTTTCTTGGCCCAAATATTTCTACCAAGTGACTGCTGCCCTGTCTGGTTGACTCCAAACAGATCTAACCTCAGTGAAATTACCACTATGTAGATTTATATGAAGCATCAATTGAATGATTTACCAAAAATTTATTGTCCACTCTGTGTGCCCAACACCATGTCAGACCCTAACTATACTTCCCAAAATATACCGAACTTAGGGATTTTTTATTTAGTTAAGTTATAATTTCATATTTTACTTAACAGTCACAAACATTGCTGATCTTGTCCCAGGAATTGTTCTAAGTGCTGTTACATAGATTAACTTATTTAATCCAATCAGCTAATATTTATTGACTGCCCACAGTGTATACAAGTATTAGACTCTGTAAAGGAAATAAAAACTATTCCCTAAATTTGACCTTGAAATGTAGTTGAGTAGATAAGATTTAAACTCGAAAAACCCAAAATATATCAATTACTGCTATGTAAGTGGTTCAGACAGCACATTTTACTGGAGCTTAGAAGTGGAGGAAAGATATAACTGACATATAGTAAATGTGCTATCAATGGTTGATTGAGTTAAATTGAACCAGGGCATTTAATACTGAAAATAAAGACAAGTAGAGTGACACGTAAATTTGATAGTCTGGAAATGTTTAGGAAAATGAGATTACATGCATGTTTTATTTTAAAGAATTTTTTACTTAAAAGAGTATAAAACATATTAAAGTGACATATTTTATTGGACAATATCACCACTACACATGGGAATCCCTACAGGTGACATTTCTGATAATGTGCTAAAGATATGATCATAATTTTAATTCACTGTTTTTTGATAGAACATCACTATGTTTGGTGTGTATCCTACAGAGTTTTCCTTAATTTGAGCCTTCTAAAAAATATGCTGTCATTTTATTAATAAAGTTTCTTCTCTACTGCTAAATCAATACTGCTATTTATTTCAAATAGGAAAAAAAGCAGAACATCACATTTTTCTGAAAGTTCACAGTGAAAATTCAAAAAGTCATATGTTGGGGAACACTACACAGGAGGTACTAGAGACATGACAAAGTGGTGACTGGAATCTGTTCCACTCCTTTCCTGCCACATCAACTCAGACCAAGATTAGCATGTGTCAAACATCCCTAAGAGTTTAACACACTGGTATGATTTTCAAGGCAGAATCTCAGAACTAAAATATTCATATTAAAATGGTCATGCCATCTAAAATCAGAATGCTCCTAACTAAGATGAGAAGCTCATAAATTAAGGCACCAGTATTACAACCTGTATTAGGTCTTGGAATTCCAATTTGCAGTCAAGATATAAAAGGAAAGAAAAGATCTCCCAAAAGAATTAAGTAAGAGCACCTTCTGAAAGAAAAACGAATAATAACAAATATACTAAAGCATATAGGACTACCCGGATACGGTGTGGGCTACTACAGAGGTAGGCATCATGGAGCAGGGAAATAGAGAGCCAGGGAACTTGCTGGTATTGACTGCAACAAGTGGATGAGGGGCCCTGAATAGTCGAGCAACAATGAGGAGGGCTATACGATACTGTTCTTAAGTTCTTTACTAAACTTCCTGCTGTGGACTGGCCCCCAAGGAGCCTCTGATTTTATTGGACTTCCCCTGAAGTTGCTGCACTGACTCAGCAAATGCGGGCTGTTGCTCTTCCTGGTGCAAGGATTCTCTTTAAAATAAATAATTTGAAATAAACAAATACAATGGAGTTCCCACATTTTCTTCTTAAAACCTGGCTACCCTGGGTCCAGTCCTCTGAGATGGAATCACCATATAACTGACATTGTTGGTCTGTGCACAATGTGGGGCTACTTGAATAATAACTATCACAACTATTTATGGAGTTTCTGTGCCAAACACTGTGCTAACAATGCCTGCACTTCCCCAGCAGTGAGAAAACAACTGCAAATGTACCAGTTCCAAGCCCTAAGCACAGCCCTAGCACGTGCTATATGTTCAATAGATCTTTGTTGAATAGGAGAAAAAAGGAACCCAAAGAACCTAGGAAATTCCTAGCCCTGCCCCTCTGGGGAAAAGGAGTTCACAGTGGGGAGAGAGAGTATTGGCCCCTCTCTAGTGCTTTAATCATAACAGGTTAATGACAAGCACATGCCCACCTTTCTTTCTTAGCTCTCTAACTTCAACCACCTCCTTGTCCATTAGTTCTAAAACATGAATAAGGAGAGTCTAATTCTTAACTCTTTGTGTCTCACATGGAATATTCAGTGTTCCATGCATGACAAACATGCAGAATCAAAGTGGCAGTTAAAGTCAAAGCAAGAATCAAGATTCACCACATAAAACAAACTTATAAAAGCTAGCTGTAAAGGGCCTTAATAATATGACTGCGGAGCTACTTTTTCACCAAGTAAGTGAAGCATTGGCATGTGGCTTTAGTTTTACATGTTGCAAAAGCCAAATATGAGTGTGAATACAGAGTCAAATGCCAGTTCGAAGAAACAGGAACCCTCTTTTGACCAGCAAATCCATGCTGAAAATGGTAAAGAATTTCTCTAGGTTTAGCTTTCTGTAGGGGTCATTCTGAGACAAAGCAAGAAAGAGCCAAAAGGATGACTATAAGAAACCCACTCCCCCCAAAAAGTCCAAACATTCATATAGTTAGTTATCTAATGGGCACTTACTGTATGCCTATTATGTGCATGATACCTTACAGGGCACAGGACGTTGTAGCCCAGTGGAAGAGACACTTAGAAATCAGGATTCTGTGACTTATGTTTTCTATAGGAAGCTAGGGAGCACAGGAGGATCACCCAACCCAGCTGGAGCACCACCTCTTGACTAAATTACATGCAGAACAAAAGTATCACTATGCAAGTAAATATTTTGGCTGGCTCTCCAAGTCAAGGGCAACATTTGAAACATCTTCTCAGGCAATGCCAAAGCCAATGTTGAAAATCTTTGGGTGAAAACCACAGGCAGGTAGAGAAAACCCTCCTTCAGCCTCTTCTACTTACTTACCTGGAAATTTGTGCTAAACTAACTCAATATATCAGAGCAGTAAGATACCCAAACTTTAAAATGCTCTTCACTTTACAGTAATGTGCTTAGTGATATAATAATGCTTTTGACCACCTAAGAAAGATTCACTCCTATGAAAACTGAGGTAATCTAAGCTTAAAATAACCTGATGGTTTGGGGGAGGAGGGGTTAGACCAGATATACCTTCTCTCGCTATGACCTGAAAAAAAATTTCTTGAGAAAAACAATCTCATCAGCTTTTATCTTTCTAATCTCCTATCTTAAACTACCTTTAACATGTTTTTAAATGCAGATAGTTCTCTATCAGAGTATGGCATGAACACAAATACTGTAAACGCGCTTTGCACACTTACTGGCATCATTAAGTATTTTACATAATAGTAATGCCATAATACAGATTCTCTCCCACTGAGGAAGAAGTAGAGTATATAACAAAGATTTTATAATTTAATTGTGTTTTCCCATCAAATTCTACAGATTCTAATAGTTTAAGCAACATAATGTACTTATTTTCTTTTTCCTATTTAATTAGCCTATGACTGCATTAAGTAGGTTACTAATGCAGTTGATTACATGAGGTCTTTTGAAGGGAACTGATGATTTTAATGCTCCTGGCTAAATAATAAACATCACTAGAATTAAAGCTTTAAGTATGACTATGTGGCAGAGGAAACTAAAGTTATCAAGGATTGACCTAGTAGAGAATAGGTGGCTCTTTTTAATTAAAAATCATTTAATACTAAAAAAGAAAGAAATGGAAAGTCAACATGAAAATAAATGATTTTATAAGTCAATGTTGCAGAAAGTTTACCAAGAGTCCTAGGGGAGGTGGAAGTTCATCTATATTAAGAAAATTATCATGGTTAATAAATAAAGGTATTTCTATGAGTTTCAAATATTTAACATTTAAACATTGGAAAATCTCATTTCATAGTTCCATTGAAATTTCTTATTATCAAAGCGAATGCCAAAAATACAGAAAAAAAAAGATTAAAGAGAAAATAAAGATCACCAGAATTTCCATTATGGCACTATGGTGGATGAGTAGATGAACAGCCCCCTTGGGGTTGAAACAATAACATGTTGGATAAAATTATGAAATATTTTTAAAGTTCAATTCAGTGTAAAACTAAGCAGGTAAGAAAGTAAGATACAAAGCCCAAACATGCAGTGAAAACAGGTTTACGCAGATAAGCACACACCAAAGATGGCTTTTATCCTAAGGTTTCTGCTGAACCCTAGGGACCTTAAGTTTCTGCTTTGATGCCTGCCAGGATCTCAATGGAAAGGTCATTCCTAGGATCTACTCAAAATGAGTAAGGTAAAAAAAAAAAAAAAAAAAAAAACAAAAAAAACCTACATAGAAGCTGGAACACCTTAGTCTCAGCAAAACGAGCCTTACTGCACAAAAAGGGATGGCAAAATCTTGCCTGTTTTTACTTTAGTACTAGGTAGAGGTGGAAAAAAATCCCCTGATACTTAACAACAAGCTAATTTGCACATGAGTTTAAAGTCCAAATTCACACCACCTATGAGGGCAAAAATCCTCAAGCAGAGAATTTTATTCAAGTTGGTCCCAGTTTGGTAGTTCTACTAAGCAAATGGCAGAAGCCAATGTTAATCCTGCCTAGAGGAACTCAGCTTCAATATAGAGCTCAACTATTTCCCAGAGATAAAATTCCAAAGAAAATGAAGAGATCACAGTAGAAAGAAAAGTTACTAAACACACAAGGAAAATAAGGCAATATGAGTGAGAAAGATGTAACAAGACCCAAAAAAAGATCTGCAAATGGTATTCTCAAGCACCAAAAATAAAAATAACCATATTGAATACAATTTAAGGAAATAAAAGAGAGGCTTGAAAATATGAGAAAGAAACAGAGCCCAGAAAGGATAATTAAGCAATAAGCATATAGAACTGGAATCAAATAGAATTCTAGAAATAGATATTAAAATAAATGAAACTAAAACCTCAACAGAGGGATAAAATAAACAGACACTGCTAAAAAGAGAATCAGTAGACTACAAAATACATATTTTTAAAACACCCAAAATGAAATCCAGATAAAGAGATGAAAATAATGAAAAACAGGTTAATGACATCCTCAAGATGGTGTGACATAGGTTGTTCTTGACCTCAGTTCCTCGACACAAGAAGGCCAGCTATCAACTATCCATAGAGAGTTCACCACTGTGAAAATCCCAGAATCCTGGGGGTAAGGCTGAAATATACCCTGGACCACAGAGACCAAGAAGGACCACATTAGAAGGGTAGGAGGAAAGGTTTCACTTTGAACACATTGCCCCTCCCCTAGGCTGGCACTGAAGGCCTACATTTTCTACAGATTTTAAAAGAGATCCCATGGTGGACATGCACTTCCCCAGCTTTGCAGGACACTTTCCAGGAGGTCCAATCAAGTCTTAGCCTGCAAGGATCACTGGGGAAATGTGCTGGGCCCAACCACTGGGGATCAGATAGAGACAGAAAAGGGGACAGGGTTAATAACAACCAGTGCTCAGATCTGACACTACAAAAATGCAAGAAATCAAAACGCTATTATGAACACTTACATACCAATAAATTGAACAACCTAGAAGAAATGGAAAACATCCTACAAATATACAACCTACTAAATCATACAAAGACTCAATCATGAAGAAATAGAAAATCTGAACAGATCAATAATGAATAAAGCGCTGAATCAGTACTCAAAAACCTCCCAACAAAAAACATTTTTTTAAAGCCTAGGAGTTGAACATTTCACTGCTGAATTCTACCAAACATTTAAAGAATAGATACCAATCCTTCTCAAACTCTTCCAAAAATATAAAGGAAGGAATATTTCCAAATTAATTTTATGAGGCCAGAATTACTCTGGGACACTACAAGAAAAGAAAAACTACAGGTCAATGCCCCTGATGACTACAGCTGTAAATTCTCAACAAAATACCAACAGACTAAATTTAACAGCACATTAAAGAGATCATACAATATAATCAAGTGAGACTCATCCCTGGGATGTAAGGACAAATCAACACAAACAAATCAACAAACAGTACTACAACACATTAATAGTATGAAAGATAAAAATCAAATGGTCATTTCAATAAATGTAGAAAGAGCATTTGACACAATTCAACATCCTTTCATGATATTAAAAAAAAAATCTCTCAACAAATTGGGTATAGAAGGGTGTACTTCAACATAATAAAGGTGGTATATGACAAGTCCACAGTTAATATCATATTCAGTGCTGAAAGCTTTTCCTCTAAGATCAGGAACAAGACAAGGTTGCCCACTCTCACCACTCATATTCAACATAATACTGAAAGTTCTAGCCAGAGAAATCAGGCAAGAAAAATAAATAAAATACACGAATATCAGAAAGGAAAAAGTAAAATGATTATCTCTGTTTACAGATAATATGATCTTATATATGGAAAACCCCAAAGACTCTACTAAAACACTGTTAGAACTAATAAATGAATTTGGTAGAGTTGCACTATACAAAATGAACATACAAAATCAGTTGTGTTTTTTACACTAGCACTGAATTATCTGGGGGGAAAAAAAGAAAAAAATCTGATTTACAACAGCATCAAAAACAATAAATTACTTGGGAAAAAATTTAACCAGAGAGATGAAAGATCTCTACACTGAAAACTATAAGACACAAATGAAAGAAACTGAAGAAGGCATAAAAATAGCAAGATATTCCATGCTCATTAATTAGAAGAAATAATATTGTTAAAATGTCCATACTACACAAAGCCATCTATATCTATAGATTCAATGCAATCCCTGTCAAAATTCTAATGGCATTTTTCACAGAAATAGAAAAACAATCCTAAAATTCTTATGAAACCTGAAAAGATCCTAAATAGCTAAAGTAATTTTGAGAAAGAAGAACAAATCTGTAGACATTACATTTCTTGATTTTAAACTGTATTATAAAGCTACAGTAGTCAAAACAATTTGGTAATGGAATGAAAACAAACACATAGACTAATGGAACAGAATTGGGAACCCAGAAATAAACCCATGCATATACAGTCAACTATTATTAGACAAGAGAGCCAAGAATACTCAATAAAGACAATCTTTTCAATAAATGATGTTGGGAAAGCTGGATACCCACACACAAAAGAATAAAACTGGGCCTCTATCTTACAACACTAAAAAAAAAAACGTATTTGAAATGAATTGAAGATTTAAGTGCAAGATTTGAAACCATAAAGCTCCTAGACAAAACTTAGAGAAAAAGCTCCTTGAAGTTAATCTTAGCAGTGACATTTTGGATATTAACTCAAAAAACACAAGCAACAAAAGCCAAAACAAACAAGTGAGACTGCATCAAACTAAACAGCTTCTGCACAGCAAAGGAAAATATCAACAAAATGAAAAGACAGCCTAAGGAATGGGATAAAATTTTAGCAAACTGTGTATCTGATAAGGGGTTATTATCCACAATATACGAAAGGTAGTGTAAAATAACACACTTAGAAAATATTTGAATATAAATGATCAGGAGATAATCTAAGAACTCATAGAAATCAAAATGAAAAGGACAATGGCTCTGTTTTTTAAATGAGCAAAGCATATGATCTGACATCTCACAGAAGAGTGAAAACAAATACTTAATAAACATGCAAAGCAAGCAACCTCCTAATTAATGAAGGCCACAAATATTGCAACAATTATGAGCTATCAGTTTTTCTTATGACATGGTTAAGACTAAACTGAGTAATTCCCATTGTCTAAGAGTGCATATAGGCACATTTGGCAATATGTATGCTATTCTTTGGCTTCATTCCCCAGCTTATAGAAGTTTAGCATAATAAACTGGAGAAGAACATAAAGACATATGTATAAGGATGTTCATTAAAAGGCTATTTAAAAGAGTAAAAAAAAATTTGAAAGGGCACAACTTGCTTGAGAGTACCAGACTGCTTAAATAAATAAGAAAAAACCTACAGTGGAATATTATATAATATTTACAAATATTGCTTCATAAATTGGCCCCCATACCTGAAGGAACAGGAGAGACCAAAGAAAGACCATTCCTGACTGGCAGGTGGCAGTTCTAATGAGCAAAACTTACAAAGCTTATCTTGAATGGCCACAAGACAATAAATCTCCATACCTGACCACAAAAATCTTAACTGTTTATATAGAAGTCTTAACTAGGTTCAGTGGATAGTCTCAACACCACCTTATTTTCCCAAGGCTACGTCCTTGAATCAGCTCTGGCTATGGGAATGGTGGGTAGAATGTACATTCTAAGGGTAAGGAGCCTCCATCAGCCCAGATTTAGCTTGAAGGTCAATTAGCAGTCACATCTTCTCAATGATCTCCTCCAACAATATATTCTGATGACAGAGAAAGATGCCAATATAATATTGGTAAATAACTACTATCTTGGTAGTGTCTAAAACAGGTTTAAAAACTATAGGTATAGTGTGATGCCAACATGTTTACTTGAAAAATAAATAAATATGCATGTAATATATAAATTCATACAATCTGAGTAACTACTGCAGAATATTTTTGTCACTGTAGCTGTACTATCAGAAGATATCCCTATGCAAAGCTAACTCTAAACCACATCTTTGACAATGTAATTATCCATAGTTTTGTAAATTTTAGAGTTTATGTTTGATGGCAACTAAGCTGAAAAAATATACTAATTCGTCCTCCCTATCATCATATGCAAATTGCACATATACTTGATGAATGCACATGTAACTAAATTCTGCATGTAAATGATATTTAAGTTTTGACGGTTTCATTGATTCTTTAGCCAGGATACCTCCACAAATTACATACTGCATACCCAGAATCCTGCAAAATAAAATTCAAATTTTCTGGAATCCAATCAAAGATTACCATGCCTATTAAAAAAACAGTAAATTGTGATCTACAGTAAGGAGAAAAATCTATCAGAACTGACAGAATTGTTAGCATTAGTAGACAAAGACATGGAAAGAGTTATAACTGTAATCCACAAATTCAAAAAGTTAAGTAGAAACACAGAAGATATTTTTAAAACTCAAAGTGAATTTCTAAAGATTACTACCATAATGCACAAAATGAAAATACACTGATGGGATTAATGAAAGAAAAGAAATTGCAGAATAAAAGATTAGTGAACTTGAAGACATACTAATATCCAAAAAGAAAAATAAAGAAAAAAGAATAAAGAATAATTAAACAAAGAATAAAGAATAAAATAACACAGCATCAATGAACTGCAGGACAAATTCAAGTGTCTTAATATTTGTGTTTTCGGGCTCTGAAAAGAGGAGGAATAAAAAGAGGACAACAAATATTTGAAAAAAAACTTGTGGCTGAAATTTTTCCAACTTTGTTTAAAAAACAAAACAAAACAAAACAAAGAATCAACCCACAGATCCAGTCGACTCAAAGAACTCCAAATGAAAGAAATGTGAACAAAATTACATCAAAGTACTTCATAATCAAATTGCGAAAAAGAAAAAGCTGAAGTTTAAGAGTAGCCAGTAAAAAGACACATTAAATTTAAAAGAGAGAAAGAGATTTGCAAAGGTGTACTAGGAAACTCTAGAAGGTGATGGATATGTTCATGATCCTGATTCAGGCTATCATTTCACATTGTATTATATACGTATACAACTGGGTGTGGGTGTGTGTTTGTGTATGTAAGTCAAAGCTGACCAAACTGTACACTTGAAATATGTGCAGCTTATTGTATGTCAACAATACCTCAATAAAGGTGTTTTTGAAAGGGCAGGTCAAATACAAGAGCATAGATTTTCATCTTGGTCTCAGATCTCAAGACCCCTTTTCATTTTGTTTTGTTTTATTTTGCCTTTCCTTCTCTGGATAACCTCAAATAATATAGTCTTGGCTGTAACATGGTATCATGAGATCACTAGGTTAGAAATCAGAACCAAATTTTTATTTGGCACTAAAGATCTGTGTGACCCTGAGCACATGACTCAAACCTTAGGTTCTGTTTTTTCATCCAAAAAATAAAGAGGTTGCACTGGATAATCTCTTCAATTTCTTCAGCATCTATGATTTCCTATGGATTGGATTAGTGGTAACACAAAGTTTCCTCCCCTCAAAAGTGATTCCAGAGCAGCAGTAGGACTTGCATCTGGGTACAATTAAATCACTCACCATTCAAATGGATACAGAGAAGCAGTGAAAGAAGAAAGAATATTTGGCATTTCAGAAGTTTCCATCTGCTATAGGTTTCAAGGTTCCCAGGGAAGGGAAAGTACTAACCTGTATCCCTGAGGTGTCACCTCAGGGAAGTCATTAAGGCAACAATAACAAAGCAGGCATCTCTGTCTGTCCCATTGTCCTGGGTAAGACACAGACACCTTCCCGTAGGGCTGGCAAAAGGATGCCCATTTTGAATCACAAACGAGGATTTGGACTAACCAATCTGTGAAGGCCTGCCTACTTGCTCCAACATTCTGTGATTTACATTTTTATTGTAGAATGAGGGTTAAAATAGAAACAGATGAACATTTTTCACACTCAGTCCCAGTTTCATGTGAAATGTTTCTGCACAAGAATGTTTAATTGCTTTGCAGAAGTCACAAAGATGATTCAATGCCTCTTTCCTCTCCAATATAACTATTAACTATGCTTGTACAATATAGAAAACATGGTGTTTGGGGATAATTTGGAAACGAACACGGACGAATTCTCTGAAATAGCTATCACTGGTACCTGAGTCAGCAGGTGCTCGCTGAATCTTGCTATGGTCATTTCCCCTTTTGGCTTTGGCCCTTGAGAATAGTTATATCTCTTTAAAGTGTATTTAAACAAACAAGAAAATGGAGCAATTTTTCACCAAAAGTGTTTGGTACACTTATAGGTGGGCATAGCAGATACTCCCGATAGCGGTTCCTGCCTGTCATTCCTCTTCTACCCACCTGCCTTCATTTACTTTTAAATACAGTCCCAGCCTATTCTTGAAGCTAGGAGTGGCCATATGGCATAATTCTAGCCATTAGAACATAAACAGAAATCAGACAGCTGCTTCTGGGAACTTCTGGTTATTCTGATGAAGTTTATACATTCCCCATGACCCATCCCAAACCCATCCCAAGCCATCTCACAGCACTTCCTTCCCTGAATACAGGTGCTATTGAGCGTGCAACAGCTATAGTGCAACCATGACATTTCGAGTCACCACACCAAGGACAAAGGGGGAAAGACAGAAAAGGTTTATGTCCCCAACAATACAGTTGAGTCAAAAAGATAAATAAATAAACTAATGAACACCTGTTGTTTAAGCCTCTGTTAGCCTGGCTGTCAGCAGTTGGAGCAGAACATATTTCTTACTGATACAGTAGGTTTGGGGAAAGGGTTAGTTGCCTTTTAGTTTGAGATTATAAGCACTACTTGCAAAACAAATGAAACTGATCCTTGGTCATTTCTTAATATTAAGAACACCACCATTATTTAACACAGCTATTACACGTCGTCTCAGTTCCCATCAACATTCTAAGGAAGAAATATTAGCCAAATTCCATCACTCAGATAAACAGCATAAGAAAATATATATCATGTTCCAGTTTCTATCCTCTTTCCTATTATCAAAAACCATAATTTCATATTTAGCACAAGCATGTTATCTGCCTCAAAAGTCATAGTCACTTCATTGTTTTAATAATAATAATCGAAAGACTATGTGTCATACACTGTCATTTCATATTTTCTCAACTGATAAGTGCAGGTACTTGTCAATCCTTGTCATCCAATGTGCTTAAAACTCTAAGGATCTGTATTATATTTTTATACCTGGGAGATAGTAAAATAGTTATAATTTGTAATGTCATTTTAACTATACTGAAATCTTTATCAGGAATCAACAAACTCATTCCGTAGAAGGCCAGATGGCAAATATTTTAGGCTTTACAGGCCATAAGGTCTTAGTTACAACTACTCAGCTTTGACATCGTAGCACAAAAATAGCCATAGATGACAAGACAAGAAAATTAATTACTGTGACAGTGCCGCAATAAAACTTTATTTATGAACACTGAAATCTGCATTTCATGTAATTTTCAGATGTCACAAAATAGTCTTCTTTCCGATTTTTTTTCAACCATATAAAAATGTAAAAGACATTCCTAGCTCTTGGGTTATACAAAAACAAGCAGCAAGCCACATATGGCCCACAAGCCATTTACTAAATGGAACCTACTGTTTTACCCTACATGCTTCAGTCACCTGATTAAGCCTCAATAAGTGAATGGAAACTTTCAAGACCTCACTAATGTTTCCTGAGTCGTCCTTTCTAATAAAGTGTTCAACAGAATCTCCAATGTGCACTGCTTTAAAAATAAGTGATTCTAAATTTCTTAATTCCCACTTTTAATTTATACGAGGGGGAATCAGCCTTGTTCATAGCAGTAGGCAGCCTAACCAACAATGCATTACGACCTGAAATCACATTTCCACTGACAACTGGTAATCCCCATGGACACGGCATCCCCAGCACAGGGCAGTACCCCATTCATCTCTGTGCTCATCCCTGTTATCTTCCCCTAGAGATCACCCCAGCACGGCTGTTCTTCTCATATCACGTAAGCACCCTGGCAGGGTCATAAAGGAAGGCATCTTTGCTTGGCCTGATTTGAAGTGTCTTCCTTGAGTTTAGACTGGCCACTAGAGATTTATATAGTGTCCTCTTTCATAAATGAGATATGAGAGTGCTAATAATAATAATAATAATAATAATAATAATAATAATAATAGCATTAAACAGAAAAAAATTATTTTCTCATTCCTGGCAAAAAGAATGAGACAATATTATTTTAGAGTATAAAAAATGATGGTTCTTTTCATTCTAGGGCTCAGAAACATAACTCCGAAGAATGATGTGGCCATTTTTGACAATTGTTGTTTTTATTAAGATCGTCTCCTATGTATACATGGCATCCATAAATCATATGAATGATCAGCTATTATCTGACTCCTTCATTTTGCTAGCCAGAAACAGAAACCAGCACATTACAAAAGCCTCAGGCAGCTGCAGCCCACCCACCTTCATCCCATTCATTCTGACTTATTACCCCTTCCATGGTGGCAGACTTGCTTCCAGGACTGGAGCTCTGCCCACATTTCCATTATTTTTGGCTAGAGTCCTATTAAATGAAGGTGACTTTGATTTCCAGGCTCAATAAAAAGACTTAGGATGACTAGGTGGTGTGGATAGTGAATGATTTACTGAGAGAATCTACTAGTAGGAGTAAGGCACTATGTTAAGCTCTTCATATATTTCATAGGTTATCTCGTATTATTCCTTTCACCTCAAGGCAGCACCACAGATGAGGTGCTACTATCACCATCTCATAAATAAGAAAACTGAGGCTTAGGGACTTAAGATACTTACTCAAGTTCACACTGCTGGTAAGAAGGTGGTGTTCCTTCCGCTGCACCATTCTGCCTCCTGGATTCTAGTGCTTTCCAAGCCTCTTCCCCTAGAGTCTGAATTTATCTCCAATTTCTCCATATGGATATGAGAGAATTTCCCAAAACAGTGACCACTTGGCAGTGGATTCTCTGCACTGATTTTGGATTACCTGGAGCTATGCCCACCTTTTCCTTCCAGAATGAACTTGAGACTACCATGTTAGAGCAGCCCAGGTGTTTGCTCCAGGCCAAGCCTCTGTTGTTGGACAACTGTCTCCAGCCCCTATCTTGTGTCCTGGTGAACAGAACCTATCCCCTCCCTGACAGCCCAGCATTTCTGAATATCTAGTATATCCAAACCACATCTACTCGAGTCACATTATTTCACTGTAAATGTTTGAATGCTTAATCCCACCAACACAAAAGAAGGACACTGTCCCACCTTAAACAACTCTTTAATAATCAATTGTATAATATGAATTTATGCAATTAAATTTGAATTTTTCAATGAAATTAAACATTCCAATGAAATTATTACTTTGTAAATAATAGTTTTCGACTATGAGTTCCTGCAAGATGTCATAGTATGCACAAAGAGAAACACAGAGCTTTTATTATGTGTTCAAATAATTAAACCTAGTCCCAATTCCAAAAGTTTGCATCAATTGTCTAGTGAATTTATCCTGACCACAACTACAAGAGATTCTTGTTTTGTGTTGCATAATGAGGACATATACAGCTGGGACTCAGGCCAGGCTTACACACCAAATGCTGAAAGAGCTGGAGTTGTCTTTGATGTCTCCTCACCTCTCCTGTGGTACCCCTCTCTAGACACCCTACTACTGTCGTATGTCACCCAGATGTGTTCACAGAGATCCTTAAATGCCAGACTTTTCCCATTCCCATTTTTGTCCTTATCAAAATTATCTGTCCAGGATCTCTTTTTCTCAGTCAAATTTTTTATTTCCAACCAAAAAAAAAAATCCAGAATATATTCTAATTATAAATGCCTTAGTATATCTCCCCTCACAGGTGACAAATGAGTTTGGCTCCCAAGATTGGAAGCTAGAAGTCACTGGTCAGAACAAGGAGAGTTAAGGTAAAGGATTTCAGATGACCTCAAAAACACAGAAGGTTGGACAGCTTGGCAGATGGCCAAAAGATATGGCAGGTACAGACGGCAACAGTCTAGTACCTAGGGATTCAGATGGCAGTTAATTGACAGGAGAAAATAACCAGGCAGGTGGCTAACGGCACAGGCTCAGCTATTTAAAGTCAGGTCAAACACAGGGTCAAAAAACCAGTAATATTAAGTCTGAGAAATAAGGAATTCATGAAAACTGAATAATTTTACCTGAAGAGCCTGGATGGCTGAGCCACTTCCCTCCCCAGTTTTGGCATAGTTTTATCCAGGTCTGGTTTAACCACAGGAGTCTGAGAATGAAAGGGATGTGATAGATTTAGACAAGGAGTAGCTGGACAGCATTTGAGGGGCTGAGGATAAGAAGACCATTGACCAAGCCTCAGAAACAAACCTTGATTATTCCCGTCCTTCAGGATAGGGCACACTTACAGTACAGGGAGAGCTGCAATGATCGAATCCATTCTCAACACAAAACCCAAGTCCGTTCTATAGCCAGGGGGCAGAGTAGGGGGAATATGCAGAGATTAGTTCTGCCTGGAAACAGAAGGTTAGGGAATTGAGGAGGAACAGTCAAAAGAGGCTTCACAAAGGAGATAACATTTGAGGTTGGTTACTAAGCATAAATAGAATTTTATCATATAGGAAGAAAGATATTGCAAGCAGGGGTAAAGCATGAGCAAAGGCAAGGTTTGAAAATATACATCATACTTGAAGTACAGGGTTGTTCAGTGTGATTAGTATTTGGGCAACATGGTAGGAAATAGCAATACACACACGAACACACACACACTCACATACATATATATATTATTGTTAAACTGTAAAACTGTTAAGCTATAATCAGATTGTGAAGGTCTTTGACTATAACCCCTAAAGGATTGAACTTGACTTTAAGGGAACCCATTCAAAGATTTCAATCAAGCAGAAAAGCATAATCAGTTTTGTGAAATCAGCGATAAGATCCATCCAGCAAAGGATGGAGAGGAAGGAGAGAAACACAGCACAGAGACCAGACACATCAAAGGTCAGTTATGACAATCCATGCAGGAGATGATGAGGAGCCAAAGCAGGGCAGTGGCCATGGAGATGGAGAGGAAAAGATAGCTTCAGGAATCTTTGTGGGGCAGAATCAACCTGACTTAACCTATTTTACATGGAAGAAGAGAAACACTAAGGTTCTCAACTTAAGCAACTGAGGACAGATGAGACAGGAGTGCCACTAATGAAGACAAAGAAATAAAAGAAGATTTGAGAGACAAGATTGTGAATTGAATTTAAGTACGAAAAAACAAAAAACCTGAAACATCAGAGTGAGGTTGTGCTTATAGAATTTAAAATCCAGTAGATTAGTAATATTTGGATACTTGGAAATGCACAAGATCACCCAGGGAAAATGTCTGGGTGGCAAGGAGGAAGAGGCAGAACCTGGAAGACTACATTTCACTAATATGAAATGATGCATCATGACTAGGAAAGTGATTATTTCAGCCAAAAGGGCATTACCCAATAGAGTGATTCTTACATTTGAAGTAGGTAGGGTAAGAGGGACAGATCATGCTTAAGGGAAGAGTACTGAAAAGTTTTTCTTTTTTCGTTTTTCTGCACTCAAATATACCCACATTGACAGGCAGCTACACTCTAGGTCTTCCTGAAAGAATGAGAAAGTGATAATGTTCTGTGGGGTCTTTTCTGCTCTTTGAATCTGCAGTCCTATAAGGCTTTCCTCTCAGAAGGACTTGCGTAACTTATATCTTGTTTAAATCCTGGCCTCTCCATGGGCTGATGCTGGGTTGGCAATGGCACAGTCACCACCTAAGGTGCATGTGAGTTCATGGCAACCAAGATGACTGCTAATATTATGCAGGAGACCTGGATAACAACTTTCTGAAAACACACTAGTCCTCCTGTGGCCAAAATATCCCATGCAAATTGCCTTTATATTCATTCTTAATTCTGGTAACAATTCAGATGTAACTTTTCAGGTCATTCAGCAACATACAATACACTGATCAGGAATGATCATGTTAATTAATCTGATAGTGATCATCATTTCATATATCAAATTATTACATTGTACACTTTAAGTATATTCAATTTTATTTGTCAGTTATACCTCAATAAAGCTGGAAAAGAAAGAAGAAAAACATCCAGCTGATTACCTGCTTAGAAACCTCAGTATTCTCAATAGGAGAGCTGAGATTACAACTGCACCTTACAGGGTTATTGTGAGGGTTAAATATTTGTAGAGGTGTTTTATAAACTTTCAATTACCATATAATTGTTAGTTGGTATTAGTAGTACCAGACCTCTAGGGCTTAAATGTATAGTTAATGATACATCGGAATAAGTGGCAAAGCAATTTTCATTTCACTTTTACTATAGCTAATAAAAAATAATAAATGATTATGACATTAACCCAAAGCAATATGTGACATTTTAACAGACAAAGTTTGTATTCTGATGAGCTAGCTGAAAAATATTCTTAAAATTGTACATGTTCAACTCAGTACCTACATAAATAAAAACAGAAACTCATTGTGAATGGATACAGTAAACTAAGCTACCAATGAGAGCTTCAACAGATCTGTTTCATCTAATTAATAACATTGGGTGAATGGTAAAACTACTGAAAATCAGTAAACCAAAAAGACATCAATTTCATTGTTATATTCTTGGAGTGATATTATATGGGCATTATTTCAGAAAAAAAAATCTGTCCTAAAGTGATTAATCAAAACTAGATAAAAATGCAGAAAAGCATTGTTGTTTCAGGTATTAGATTAAAAAAAGAATCAGTTCATCCTGAGGAAGTACATTGTAGTTTCCACATCCCTCTTTGCAAAATTTTACATCTCTGCTTAAGAAAAGCTTCAGGTGAAGAAAAAGATATGACTGAATTGTTGAACATCTCAGTAGCAAAAGCCTTTAACTCATAGCATAATAATAATGAGATTAGTTGCTTCAGAAGAACATCAGAACTATGGAAAGTAAACAAAAGTCAGGGCAAGCAAAGTGGATGCAAGCTCCCACATTTCAAGAGAACACACATATTCCTAAGGGGTAAAAAATATGTTGACAGTAAAGTCAGTTCTCTATATATCCCAAGCATTTGAGGGCACCAGGGAATGCAACTGCCTGAAAGAAACTTTCTGTTCAAGAAATAAGAATTATCTATAAATGAGGGTTTTGTCTGAAAAGACTGAGAGAGAGAGTGAGAAACAAGAATTATTTCCACTGTAGGAGAAAGATGCAGGTTTGGACAGTGATGATCTACTGGGGAGTGCAGGTCTAATTCTGCTGCTCACAGCTTCATGTGTCCCGGAATTTCCAGACATCTCCTTTGACAGCAGCCCTAGTATATCAGTATACACTGAATGGGATGACCATTCAGGGATGAGAATCAATCCCAGCTATCTTCTGATGTGATCACAAGACAATTTCTAAAGCCCAAATATTTTCCTTGATTTGGAGTTATGGCAATTGAGCTCAATTTTCAGTAGGTGAAAATATATGACTATATATTTATCCCTAAACACTTAGAAGGGAAACAGAAAGCCCTATTTCTTAAGAAGAGCAGACTTGGCTTGTGCAAAAGCTGTATCAAATTAAGTAGGGGGCCATGAGGCAAATGAGCCTAGATTTGGGACAACAAATTCTGTTGATGGATCTGGCTCCATTAGACTTGGGTACAAAGCACACCAAAATAATGGCATTTGGTTCCACGGGAGAACAAATTATGAAGCTGAAAAAAAAAACCCCTTCCCTTTATAATCCACTACTAAAGGATTCTGCAAGAGAAATGCACTCAAACGAATTAGTTGTATAACTGTTACTCTTTCATTAAAATGATTTAATAGTTCCACAAATGCCATGGCATTAGCATTTTATGCAAAGCTATAAAACAGTAGCAACTTAAAAAATCAACTGTCTTTAAAAGTCAGCACTTTTGGACAATGTATATGAGACTACGCGGTCACTTTGTGATGCGAAATGGCAGCATGGCTAAAATAAATATTGCTTGCTGGACAGTCTTATTTTGGGCAGGAGGCCATTAAAGGAATGAGGCTGCCAAATTCATCTTTTATTTGGATGGGCTTCAACAAAGCATTCACACTGGCTAACTCATCCTAAGATGTCTCTAAGGAGAAGAGCAGCTTTTTGGAGTATTTCCTTAAGAAATTATTTAATTATATATTTTTATTATATTTACACTGCTTCTTTCAGGTCAATGTGAAAACCTATTTACAGGCAGGTGGCACACAGAGACATCATGGCAAAACCTTAACAAATGACTTCCAGAAAGACAAAGGACACATATGTGGATGTTAACTATTGACAATCTATCCCCAGTCCATTAGATCTCTAAATAAATATTAGATATTTTCCATCCTCAATAGAGTATGGAAGGTAATGTGCATATTTTTTGTTTGTCGTTGTTCTCAAAACTATTCCTTAAACAAGATTTTGATAAGAATTAGCAACACTAAACGTCATATCCTAAGTGCAGGATAGTAATTCACAAGGTTCCACAGGTTTAAATTATTAATTGAACATTAGCCATTGCTAAGGTTTAATGGTAACAAGTACCTAGTGATTTAGTTGGCATTCAGATTAAAAATAAAGTTCTGAATTGTCACAATTCTGAATGTAACTGGATAAGATTTAAATGGTTAATACACTCTCAACAATCCTTCAGGAGCTGATGCCACATAAGAGATTATCTGGCAAAACAAGTGGGGAGCAAAATAAGTCTTCTCTTTTTTGTGTTACTGGCCTTATTTGGATCTTATCTGAGCTACACTTTGACTCACATGTTCAATAACATGTATTGCAAAGGAGGCAATGTGGCCAGGTTGGGCACTGAATTTGGCTATTAAGGTCTGGGTTAAAATTCTGGCTTGACCTTGGAAAATGACATAGTTCATCTCTAAAACAAGGAGGCTAGACTGGACGATGTATAAGACAGTGGACAGGACAGTGTGACCAAGGGGAGCACCTGTCACCATACAGTATTGAGAAACCTCTAGTGTCTTACCCAACTACTGCCAGGCCCTCAGTATCTATCTAATTGAATTGATACGAAGTTCTGTCACAGTGGATTAGAAGTGGGCTTTTCTGGTCCCCTATTTCATCTCACTCCAATAATAAGCTAATTTCACTTACTGCCTTGAATTATGAAAGGGTATGTTAGTCTTATCACTTTTAAAGTTCTAAAAAATAATAATAATAAAATAAAGTTCTATATTCTAATTACAATTATTGGCTCCCACCAAATTTCTGTTCATTTATTATTAAAACCTCCTCAATTTCAAAGGCAGGTAAACTGAAAAAGGAAATGAAGATGCAGTGAATCGGTGTCAGAAGCTAGAGAAGTATACATGAGATTGGGTCCAAAGTCTGTGAGGCCTTCAATTACTACCAGATGCTTTAATTAGAAGTTCTATCATATCAAATGGTATATGAATACATTTAATTTCAATGCCTACATCAAAAACGCAAGTATTGAATGAGGACAAAGTATGTGGCTAAATGTTTACTGCCAGACCTTGGGATTCCAAAGGTAGCACACAACATAATCTCAAGAAGTTTACAGTCTGATTAGAGGTAAATACAAAAATGAAAAGTCAGCAAAGCGTATGCAGTGATTCTCAAAGTACGGTTTGTAAGAATCACTCAGGAAGCTTGTTAACGATGCAGATTCCCAGGCTCCACCCCTAGACCCATGGATTCTAAGACAGTCGATCTGAGGTGGGATCGGTCATCTGCATCTTTAACAGCATCCACTTAGGTGATTCTAGTTAATGCACGTGATTAGGAGACTACACCCTGAGAAACGCCAGTGGATAAAGAACTGAGACTCAGGAGTCAGTCTGGGTTTGACTCCCAGTTTCACCACTTTGAATTTGATCACACCACTAAAGTACTGTGGGCTTCATGTTCTCATCTCGAAAAACGGATAATAATAATACCTACACATTAGGTGGTTGTAACATTGGGACCCAGTAAACACTTAGTAAAAGCTGTTCTTGTTTTTGTTACCATTAATGTTACTAAAATCCTAGAAACTGACCAAGTGCTAATTGATCTGACATAGTTCCTAGAATTTAATGAATAAAAAGAGGGTTCTGGATAAGGGTAGAGAGAGCTTTCAGGAGGAAGAGGAAATGAACTAAACATTAAAACCAATGAAAGATTTGTATTATCAGAGAAAAGAAGAAATTCTGAGGGAAAGAGAGATACTGAGCAAATGATCAAGAAATATGAGAATTAATTGTTTGAAAACCTATAAGGAAAGCAGCCTGAGAAGGGCAGGGGTAAAGGCAGGGAATAGTAAGCGGCCAGAAGATTGAAGGCTCAGCAAGCCTGAAGCGCCTCCATCTCATTATTTGAAACACCTGCTTTAAGAAGCAGCTACTTTAGAGGTAGGCTCTCACATATTAAAAGATCCATGTATATAGTAACACTTCTTTTTTATAAAAATAATCCTTTATTTACAAAATAAGTTATCACTCCCAGAAACTTCACTCATTAGCTGTGTTAACAAGTTTAAGACATATTTCAATTTACTAAGGATAAATAATTCAATCTTTCAATAAAGAACTATGAGCTTTTTTGAAAGCGAAGAAGTCTCTTACTCGTTGCAGGAACCTCAGACACTACCTAGCACAAGACTAGGAACAGGATAATGGCTCTAAAATAAATGGTTGTTCAACTAAATAGTTACATAAATATTACTATGACCTGAGACGGGATATCAATGAAAAAAAGTTTCTTTCCTTTTGAGAGCTGCCACATCCATTTATGGTTCATATTCCCGGGTGAGGCTACTGTTTGAAAATGAAACCAAATTTATTGTTTTCATTTATACTGAGTGTCCATAACCATATAAGCAGCAATAAATTAAATTAAATATTGTACATGCCAATAGTCAAGCTGGATAATTCAATTGAAAATCCACTGAACTCTCATTTGACTTCATAGGTATCTGAGTAACTTCATTAAATTCATAATTTAGAGGATGATGAAAAATGCACAGTGCACTGAGGCACTAAAAGCCTGTCTTGTTTCTCTTCTCAGGCCTCTATTTACAGGGATCCTTAGAGGTTTGCTGATGGTTGCTACCTGCACGTCAAACATCTCCAAACCCCTAGAATGGAAGTATCTCCAAACTGCTTTCCAGTGCCCACGAATTTCTGCTCTGATTTATGATATTTCAACTTCTCTGTCTTGATCTTGGGAAAATAACAGTAAAGGAACAGATGGGATACACTGACTTTTTTTCTTTGACTCCTCACATGTGGTATTGAAAACTAAGTCATGACCATAAGACATCCAAAACCTCTGGGACTGAGTTCATGAGGGTGTACACACTTCACTCTTAGAAAGGCTACCCAAATCCTACAGACAGGGCAGCAGTGCTCATCACCCAAAAGACACGAACTGGATGTAGATCATGGAACAATGTTGCTGAGGAATCAGTAACCAAAGCAAGGGTACATGTCTGTGTTGGCTATTAAGATCATCATTACAGTTGAAAGATATGACTTAAAAGAACCATAGCAGAAAAGTGGGAATTTATCTGAAGTGATACTTTTCTATTACTATGCCCACAAAGTAATTACTACAATGAAAATATCATGCTAATTCAATTTGCAATCGTTGATGAACTAGAAAATAAGTCTTTGCTCCCACTACCATTCACTTCCTGTTTTTGTGGACTGGGAATAAAATGACCAACTTAAGCCTCACTTCACTAATTTGATTCAGGTTAATGCCCCAAGGGGAGCTATCAGTATGTCTCTTCCAATTGCCTCCTAGGGAACAAGAGAGAAATATTTGGCCTATTAAAAACAATGGACTCATTCACTTCTCTGCTGGCCCAATGGGGACCTGGTGCTTCCGTTTACAACTGCCAGGTTCATTCAGCTCTTTGATTACCTTCTATCAGTGTGTTCACAACCAATTTGAGCCAATATTGGTAAACAATTAAATCCACTGAAATAGAGCAGTTTTTATGGTCACACCTGCCTAATGTCCCCCAGTCTATTTTCATGCATGTTTAATTAATTGTATTCTATGCCAATAATTCAAACTTCCAGCAACTGACAGTTTCATGATGAGAGCTCTGGTTATTCCCTGGGAGTGAGCCAGGCCTGGGTTTATGTTCCAGCTAAAATATTTGGTAGTTATATGACCTTTGGCACACTGGCACATTATTTAATCTCTCTAAGCCTTGGTTTCTCTAACTATAAACAAAGATAACAATACTCACCTCATGAAAATATTGATATAAAAAGTCTAATGAGCATGTACTCAACAAGCATTAGTTCATTTATGACCAGTGCTCAAAAATATGTTAAAATAACTATAACTTTGATCATATGGGACTTAAAGAATGGGAATGAAAACCAGACAACGATGGGTTCAGAACTGTTGGGTTTTAGTTTTACAAAAATTAGCTTGTCCCCTAAATTCAAATGGTAGCTAGTTATAACAAATTAAGTCCCATTAAGTGCAAATATGTCCTTATAAAGAAACACTGCACTTACATGAAATATCTAAAATAAACTCATAGTAGTAGGGAGCAGAGTGGTGGTTGCCAGGGGCTGGGTGGAGGAGGAGGTGGCAAGTTGATGTTCAATGGGTTGAAGTTTCAGTTATGCAAGATGAGTACGTTCTAGAGCTCTGCTATATAACAGAGTGCCTCTAGTTAATACAGTAACACTGTGCTGTACACTTAAAAATCTCTTAAGACGGCAGATAACATATTAAGTGTTCTTACTGCAAAAAAATTTGAAGTGTGGACACAAGGAAACTTTTGGAGGTGATGGATATGTTTATTACCTTGGCTGTGCTGATGGTTTCCAGAGTGGATGTATATGTTCAAACTCATTAAACTGTACAGTTTTTTGGTACAACAATTTTACCTCAAGAAAGCTGTTTTTCAAAGAAGAAAGAAATAGAAACACTTAGAAAGCCTTTACTATAGCAGGGGCTCTCTACCCCAAACATGAAGTGTATCTGGTCACCAGAAAGCTCTACAGTCCGCACTTACTGATTCCTTTAACCAAAAGGAGCCTGTTTCCTTTCCCTCCACCTGCCTTAGCCAGTTCTCCTTTCCGGACTCAGCTTAGACATCTCATTGTCCAGGAAACCATCCTTCCAGTGCCCTGTCCGACATGCTCCTATGGCACCCTGTTGGTATCCCTAAGGTTGCACTTAACCCCTTCTTGTAGTCTAAGTCCCTCACTAGGACCATGCCTTACTTATCCTTGAAACCCCAGCACCTACCAAACACAGTGTCTGCTACATGGCAGATGCCCCATAATGATTGTTGTCTCTCTGAGGAGACGCTGGCTTTAAGGTCAGGGAGATGGAATTAGATTCTGACTCTACCACTTACTTGTTGCCCTTTTCTAATTCTGTGACTCTCTATACCCTCATTGGTCCTGCTATCTTACAAAATGAATGGAATTATAGAAGAATACCAGGAGAAACAGGGAATGCATTAGCTGTTGTATTCATGGTCACTACCACTGAAGCACTGTCACTGAAAGTCACTGCTTTTCAATATTGGCAGAGGCAGAGTGGCACTGTGAACTAAACACTTGTCCTTCAAAGAACCATTTGAGTTATATCTCTTAAGAACGATGAGCCCACTCTTTGCTCTGGCAGAAGAGTATAATAGAAACATTCATGTTTTACCAAGTCAGATCCCTCAAGATATCCACTGGCAACTAGGGCTGGTTGCTGGGGAGAAGGTGGGCTTATTTGCATATTGCATACCTCAAGGGAGAACGGTCTGATCCCCCAAATCCTGCTCCCTGACTCAAAGTCATTAAGACCCATGAGGGCAGACCAGGGTGGTCTAGAATAAGGCCCACAGGAAAGAAAGACAAGCCCTCTAGAATAAAATTACCTGTGAAAAGAGGTAATCTAGGTTAGTGATCTGGGCTCAAAATGCCTAAAATTTTAAGTGAGGAGGCCTGGTAATAGCACAATGTATATGGATACTGGAAGCCCCTGGGGACCCAGCCATCCTTGCACAATGTGTTTGGAGGACATCTGAGTATGGACTAAGGGAATAGTGAACTTGGAGCCCACCTGTGAGCCACCACAGTGGTCTGTACAGGAACCTGGATGTGTACTATACTGCAAAGGGAAACACCAGCATCCAGGGGGCACTAGAGGACCCAGCTTCACCAGCAGAACCATGAGTTAACAGGAAGCGATGATCAGGCTTCCCATTTCCATCTAGTTCTGGTATTAAAAGGAGAGATAATCCTTTCCCCAATTTGGACAAAGTAAACCTTCAGAGCTCTTGTAAACTTTTAAGTGGGGATATAGGCCTCAAGGCAAACACTGGACATCCTACTACTAGAATCCTGGAGTCATAACCTTTTAATTTAATAAAATTAAAGTGATATGAGCATATTTGTGCCCTGAATTAAAAAGTTAAATGGTTACACTGATGCAAAGGCAGGATCCACACAGCCCAACTTAAAGAAGGAGCAACATTAGCCTACTGATGACACCACACTGGCAGGAAACATGCATCAATCTCTCAACACGTGGAATTTCCACCTTCTGAACCCAAACATTTAGTTTATTATCTTCTATGTTAGATTTCCAGATAAGGTAGAAATCTGGGCACATCTCATTCTCAGTGCCACTTTACATTATTTTTTAAAATTTAATAGAAAAAGCATGTGACATCTTCACATAAGAAACACTGAGATATTTCAAACTACTATGCAGAGGGAACTAGATGAAAGGAAGGGTTGACCATTCCAGTAACTTCTTTCAGGTGTTGGACAAATTTACAAAAGAAGTAAGTGGAAGAAAACTCAGTAGAACCCACTGAAAGGGAAAAGCAGGGATTGGGGAGGGGTGGCGTGCAGGGTCTTTTATTGGGGGGAGGGGGCTGGGAACACAAGGAGGAGGGGGATGCATGATCAATTCACACACAGGTACCTGATTGGTTGTAAGATCTGTCAGGGACTTCTCTGAATAACAGAACTTATGACTTTGATTAAGGGCAGTATGTGAGGCCTGTCCGCCTAGAGTATTGGGAGACAAGCTATTTCCTGGGGCGATGAGTTTTGTTCAAGGGAAGATGTTTTTATCTTGCAGAAATGCAGGCATGCGAGGGTCCTGCAGTGGGGAGTGGGAATTAAGGTGTCTCTATAGAGAACCTGGGGTAGGGGTTTTTTAACTTTAAAATGGCTTCAGAGAACGCCAGCCTGCTCCACAAAGATTAGTGGGAAAACACACAAGAACACAATCAGAAGTAAAAGTGATGTGCAAAGAGCAAATATTGGTCTCAGTCTTTACCAACTGAGCTTTGAAGGAAACAAGTTTATTGTATCTACCCAAGTAGTTATCTTCAAAGACAAAAAAAGAAATTTCAGACATTTAAATATTGTGAAATTAAAACATGCATGAACTCTCTATGAAAAAATGTCTAGAGTATAAACAACTAAAGATGAAATGGAACCAAAAATTCAAGAAAGGTAAAATCAAGATTATAAAAGAAAGTGGTTGGTGAAATATAGTCTAAATAGTTAACATACACACACAAAAAATTAATGCATCTGTCAAATTATCATTAGAGGCTATATGTTGCCCGATGTAAAAATAACTGTCTAAGAATGTGAATTTACAATTTACAACAGAAAGAGCGAGTGGGGAGAAAGGGAAGGAGTAAAGGCACATGGAGTTTCTCATTTTCCACAGGCAGGAGAGGGCTCAGAAGAGCCACTGCTGCTCCTCTCTTATCAACTCCAAGTTCAAAGTCATCATGTCAGTAGATTGAAATCAGCCATGAGGGAAGCATTTACACCACAGAAATCAGTGAATGCTACAAATAACTTCTTTTTCAGAGAGTCACCACTGCCCCACAGGGTATAGTCAGCAAGGTATTCCTTTTTTTTTTTTTTTTGTACTGTGGTAAAACATACATAACATAAAATTTACCATGTCAACCATTTTCAAGCATGCAATTCAGTGGCATTAAGTACGCAAACAGCCTCACAATCATCCATCTCTACAACTTCTCCCTCATCCCAAACTGCAACTCTGCACTCACTATACGATAACCTCCATTCCTCCCTCCCCTCAACCCCTAGTAACCACTGTTCCACGCTCTGTCTCTTCTAGGTACCTCATGTAAGTAGATTTACACAGCATTTGTTCTTTTGTATCTGGTGTATTTCATTAAGCATAACATTTTCAAGGTTCATCTACGTTACAGCATGTACTAGAATGTCCTTCCTTTTTAAGGCTGAATAATATTCTATCATATATATACACCACTTTTTTATCTATTCATCCATTGATGGAAGCAGGTACTTTTTAATACTTTTTAATGCTTGATAAATAGAAAAAATATATTTAAATAATAAAGATCAGTAGAAACTCTGGAGTTCTCCTAATAGCATGTATGTATTCTCAAGCGGTTACTTGGAAAATAAAAGATGAGAACATACTCTGTAAATGAAAACTGTTGCCTGACATACCACAAAAAAAGGATGCTGCGGCCATCAAGCCATCAGCCACTACCACCCCCACCTCAGTGAGCCTGAGGGAACTCAGGACAGAGTCAAGCAGGCTGCTGCTGCCAAGCCCAGGGCCACTGCAGCCACCCACAACGGTGCCCCCTGAGGGGACTTAGGATGGGAAAGAACAGGATATTGTCCCTAGATAGCTAAGGTGTACATCAAAGGAATAATTTCAATGAACCCAGACTCTTGCACCTTCCCATACTTAGAAAAACGGTACAGGAATTAATAAATGAATAAACAAATGTGCACTGAGCATTGGTTCAACACCAGGCACTGTGCGTGGTACAGTCACATGCATCATCTCATTAATCCTCATGAAATAAAGATTCTCCTTATGAAAATCTTATCTGCAATATATAAACAAACACAGTATACATCAATATTTAAACTTTTTTTTTAACTAAAGTATAGTTGATTCACAATGTTGTGTTAGTTTCTGGTGTACAGCACAGTGATCCAGTTATACATACATATATTGTTTTTCATATTCTCTTTCATTATAGGTTATTACAAGATATTGAGGATAGGTCCCTGTGCTGTACAGTAGGACCCTGTTGTTCACCTATTTTATATATGGTTTGTATCTGCTAATCCCAAACTCCTAATTTATCCCTCCCTACCCTTTCCCCTTATGTAACCATAAGTTTGTTTTCTATGTCTATGAGTCTGTTTCTGTTTTGCAAATAAGTTCATTTGTGTCATTTTTTTTAGATTCCACACATAAGTGATATCATATGGTATTTGTCTTTCTCTTCCTGATAAACATTTTAATGAAACAAATGAACTGGATTCTTTGTTGACTGATCACATCTAGACTGGACTGACAACACCAGTGGGGTATGTATAGCTGAACTGTTTCTGCGTTTTCATAGCAGGGAAACCGGGCTCACAGAGGTTATGTTGATGGGAATGGAAGATGACAGTTTCAAGCAATTTCTGCAACTTCAGGATATTTGTATTCATTTCACAACAACACAAGGGAAGAAGCCAATTGTTTCTGCTTTCCAGATAAGGAAAAAAGCTTAAAAGTGGTCACATAACTTACCAACCCAGACAAAAGGACATGAAGTAGAAGGCAATGTCACCAGGAACTGAAAACCCAGTGAATAGGAAATCAGACTATGAGATGGGCTCAAAGCTGTGGGCAGGAAGCAATGGTTATGGAGTTGCATGGCTTCCCATTACCTTGGCCATCATCAGGAGATGGGGTGGGATTTGGCCTCAATGTACCTAGCTAGGGATAAGGGTTGGAGAAGGGGAAGATGTGGCCTCAAGGGATTCAGGCAGACATTACACTTCAAATAGTCCCCTAACTTTGCTCTTTTGCCTTTCAAATCAAACAAACCAGAAAGGTGTAAGTTAGTGGTCCTCGACACACTGGAATCACCCGATCAGTCCTTTAAAAGCACTGATGCCCAGCAACCCAAACTGCAGCAGAACCTGCAGAAATGCAGCCAGGACCGAGAGCCACTAGCGTAAAGTCACACCTTTCAAACGTACATGTTTCTGCATCAGCTATGAAGAGGCTCCCACCTCCGCTGCAACTTTTCTTATAACCATCACTACAGGGAGTAAAGGCCAGAGAGGAAATGAACTGGAAACAATAGACCACACAGACAGTGCATAAACTGAAAATCAAACTGAAAAGGAAAGCAATGCAGGCAACTTCAAGAACAATAGCCAAGATTAAACCAGGGATTCAAATCTAAAATGGAAATGAACTAAATCTTCTGGTTTCATTTCTTCCACTCAGTTTTTTCTGTTCTTCCTTCGTTTTCTCTCTAGAGGTGATCCTTGTGGATTGTGCCAAACAAGCTTATTCTGATGGATTCACTGCTGTTAAGATACTTTCTAAGATTTTACTCAGCCTCAGTGGGATTATTCAGAGGATTTCCAATTCATTCAGAAGTAGCAAACTAATAAAACACTGGAATATATTATCAGGAGGCTGCTAGAACATTACAGTTAATAATACATTGTCTTCCCATGAATGGGCTTTAAGGACAGAAGCCCTGAAGCGCCCAGGGTATTACTGAGTTTGAGTTCAGCTGGGTGCCAAAGCTGATTAGCCTGGGCAATTTTTCTCACTTCTCAAAATCAATGCACAGCCCAGTTCACCTGAAGTGTGAAATACAAGAAAGAGGTTCTAATCTGAGCTCTGTGTTCTCCTTGAGAGGGTGGAAAAGGAAAGTGAGCTAGCATCTACTCGACACTGCGTGAACTCTCTCCTGGAAAAGAGAAGCTCCTATGGGACGCTTTGGCCAAACCCAGGCCAGCCACGTGGCACTATCTCCCCTTGAGGTGTTAGCAGAGGAGGAATCTATTATGGGTGAATAATATTTGTATATTATTATTACTGTGCCTCCCAAAATGACACTGAAGTCCTAACCTCCAGAATCTGTGAATGTGGCCTTATTGGGAAATAGTTGCAGATAATTGAGTTAAGATGAAATCATTGGGGGAGGGGGAACTAATACAGTATGACTGGTGTCCTTCTAAAAAGGGGAAATTTGGACCCAGAGACAGACATCTGCAGAAGGAGGACGATGCAAAGACAGAGAGGACACCACCTACAAACTAAGAAACGGTGAGGCCACTGGAAGCTAGGAGAGAGGCATGGAACTCGTGTTCCCTCAGAGCCCTCAGAAGGAACCAACCCTACTGACATCGTGATCTTGGACTTCCAGTCTCCAGACTGTGAGACAGCACATTTCTGGTGTTTAAGCCACCGAACTTCTTGTGCTTTGTTGCAGTAACCCCAAGGAACTAACAAAGCATCAAAAGAATGTATTGGCTTAAAACTTGGTGGACCATTGAAAATCAGGCCACTAATCCAGTCTAGGTAAACAGAGGCGCTCAGGGTGTGATGACGAAGAAGGGAGGCAACAGACAGAGCTGATTAGAGAAGCTTAAGAGGGTGGCAGGAAGAGGACCAGGAGCAAAACCAAAGAGGAGATTAGGTTCACATTGTGAACATGGACCAGGCACTGTTCCAGGTACTGGAAGGACAAAAGTGAAGATGGAGTTACGTGTGGTCGGCCCTGCTAGACTCTGGTGGACACAGTGGACAGAGACAGCAATAAGCAAGGTGCTTTGGGACCAGAGTAGAGGATGATCACTCAGCCACCTGGAATTTGCAGAAGACTTCCTGGAGAATAAGATAGCTAAGCTCAATCTTGAAGGGTGAGAAATTGAAAGGATGGACCAAAAGATGTCTATTTTCATAAAGAATCCAGGGGACTCTTGGGACTGTGTTGACAATGTCTACAATGTGATTTTAAAAAAAAGAAAAAAAACAGGCACCACCTTCACACACACACTCAAACATAAACACCACAGTCTGGCACCTCCAGGGCTGGAGAGTCCCCACAGCAATAACCAGCTGCAGCAGCCACGTTACAGAGCAAGAGGGAGCTGTGACCAGTGGGAATAGCTCACTCCAGCGTACGGGGACATGAGAGCAGATGGAAGGGGTATAAAACTCCAAGTTCCACGTTGAGATCTGTCATATTTGTTCATGGAACACGTGGGCCACCCACACCACTGCCACCTTTGAGAACTACCAGAAAAACACAAGAGGATTTTGGAGGGGCTCATGACAGCAAGTGGGAATAAGCCATAGAAACCAGAGGAAAAATAAAAATGATAAGGATCTCATAGGGTTGTTGTAAGAAATGAAGAATAAATAATATTTCAAACAACTGGGATCTACCACCCACCCCACACACACACACTCCATCTATCAACATTTGGTCTAATCTGTACTGTGTTTACTTTATTTTGTATTTGTTTATCTTGTATTAATTTATTATCATTATCACTTACCAATTTTCATTTCTTGAAAGCAACCTATTTGGGGAAGGATGGCTCCATATTACAAATGAGGCTGATTTAATGACTCCGACCAGTGGTAATCTAACAGGGATCAGAGCAGCTGCAGGCACGAGCACAGACAGGCAGGGCAGGGACCTCCTCTGTGCTGCAGTGCTCTGCTAATTGGGTCTAATGGAGGAGTTGGAGGTATTCTTCTGTTTTCCTAATGATATTAATGTCTTCATGAGGTTAATGAAAGTGCTAACATAGGCCAACTGTGAATGGCTTCGTGTATAATACAAAACCATCTATTCTGAGTCATACGCAAACACTAGGAATTACAACTGTTTTGGTGGGGTTTCTCTACTATTGTGTATAACAACGGGGTTTTTCCCTCTAATGGCCGGAACCAAAGACCGCTAAGGACCTGATCTGATTCAGAGATTCTTAGCTGTAGGTGCATACCAGTTGGGTCACGTTTAAGGCTATAGCCCTGGTTTGGTCCTATCCTTTATGGTCTCTACTGCCCCCTGCTGACCTGGAGAGGGAGGAGCAGCTCTGCAGCACCCCCTTGGGAGATAGAAGACAAAATATGAACCGCTATTATTTACTGTCACATACTATACGCTTTCTAATTTAATACTTACAACACTCCTGTGCGGTAGTTACTGCCCTTTTATAGATGAAGGAACCTAGGCTCAAGTAGTAAGCCAAGCTCCCTAGGAACACAGGGCCTGTGAGTGGCAGATCCAGGACAAGGTAGAAGTCTGTTTGACTCATGACTGTTGTTACACTCCTACCGAGAGACACAATACAGTGAAAAACCAGACACACTTAGGTTTTTATTTTAATTCCCCAACTTAAGAGCTGTTTAAGATAACTCTTAAACAAGTTATTACATGTATTTTATACTGTAGATTGTGAATCATCATATCTACCTGGGAGGACTATTGTGAGGGTTAATAATAAAGTAGGCAAAGCACGGGACCTGGAATACAGTGGCTGCCCTACAGTGGCCACATGCTACCTGGGGCCAGAAATAGAAGGTGGACAAGGCTCAGCCTTCCTGTAGCTCAGTGGTTGCTTCATTCAGGTTCTGGAAGGTTTTAAACTCAAGGTCCAGGCTGGGGAAAATGCCAGAATGTTCAAATAATGATGCCAACACATCTGAATAGCTCCTTAACACTTATAAACCACTTCATGTATATTTCATTTGATTTTCACAAATACATACTAGAGATGCAAAAATATGCCACAATTAATTGAAGAAACTCACACTATGTCCAGTATTGCACTAAGCACATCGAATACATGGCTGAATTTCATCTTAACAACAACCCCATGGTCTAGATGAGGAAACTGAGGCTCAGAAAAGTTAAGTAACTCCCAGAATCACACTGTACTAAGTAGCAGAACTAAGACTTAAACACTGGTCCATCTGACCATAGAACTTATTTCTCTCAGCCAACGGGCTATACAGCTCTTTTCTAAAGTAGGCAGGGCAAGCATTACATTTTCATGATATACATGAGAATATTCTGACTCATCTAAGGGTAAGCAACCTGCCAAGGACTCACAAGTTCTATTTTGGAAAAATTAGGCCTGAATGTTGACCAGAGGTGTCTGTAACCAGGAGTAAAGTTCCTCATCTCAGAAAAAGGTCATAGTGAGGTAAGACAGTCAACTTTCAGGTTAGTTATAATACAGATATCGCATATGAATCAAATAAATTACATGCTTTATTTGCCTCTAAGATTCTTTTCAAACCTTTGATTCCGTAACTCCATTCTTAACATAGAGAGACTCAAAGTCTTAAAACTAGTAAAAAATTGTTCCATTAAGATAAAGCTACATTGGTACAAGAAGGTTCCAGGTATGTTAGGTTTGCAACATGACAGCTGGAAAAGAACTTTGTGAAACTAGTCATTGTCCAAAAGCATTTATATCCAAAGATAAATTAACAATAATGGGAAAAACCAATTATTCGTTGAAACTGAAATGAGGTTAGGAAAAAAATATTATCACTCTGCAAATCTGGCCCAGCATTTTCACTATAAATTAAAATCTATGATAAATCACAAATACATTGGATGGACATCTGCAGCAGAAATTAAATTACCAAGGAAAAACTGCACATTTGGGGAATTTTACGAACCTGGAAACCACCAAGAAATATGGCTTTCCTTGAATATTGTTTAATGGATTCATTTCTTATTTAAAATTTTTCAAAGAACAAATGTGATGCCTCCCACTCATCCTTTTGAATATTAAGGATTTTCTAAGAACTGGACTGTGAGGACAGGTATCTCCAGCAGTAAATCCAGAAAATGTCACTGCCATAGTGTTAGATACATAAAGACATCGCAACACAGGGAGTAGACTATATAACTATAATGTCTAACTACAAATTTATCAAGTTGGGGATACAAGTCTGAAACTTGTAAGCATGGCATATAACATATCTGTTTAGTTACAATTATGAAAATCATAAAATCAAAATAGAAAGGCCTTTACAAATGTGAACTTCCTCATCTTTAAAGATGGCTTAGGTTTCTATATATCTCAAGATCTGCTTTGTATTTAAAAGAAGTGAGAAAAGTATAAATAATATACAAATATAAATAAAGTAACATTATTTCTTAAAAGCTGTATAGAGAGGAAACATTTTAAAAATTATTAGAGATCTTGCTATTTTAAGTAAACCTATGGCTTGTCCCTTCCCTTTTATTAAGTGATAAATCATTCACTCTTCCTCAGTTCCTATTGTTTTATTTTTATTTTTAATTTATACTTTTCCTTTTTATGTAAATATTTATCTTTCTTCAACCAAGACCTTCAAGGTGAGAAAGTGTTACTGAGGCAAGTTTGCCTTAAACACAGACTTTCCTGCTTTGCAAGGAGAGTTATCCCTTCTGTGACTACAGCACGAATGAAGACACACTTGGCCATCCAGTCACACTGGGCCCGGAAGTTGTCTTCATCTCATAAACCACTATGGATCACCTCAACATAAGGACAAGACAGAGAGATGGCAAGAGTCCAGGAGCTAAGAAGGAAATCTCCCATCTATTGTGAGATGCTTTTAACATAAGGGGCAAGGGGTAGTCATCTTGTCAGACAATGGACATCCCAAACTCCCAGCCTCTCCTCTCCAAACCAGTGCTTTCTCTTGATCAACTAGGAGTATGATTTTATCCTACACACCATGCCCTTCACAGCTTATTATTTCTGCTATCTCTTTCCCATCCCTGTTGATGGCATGATGTGTCAGCCTTCCTCCATCCTCAACAGTGAGTCTCTTGGCAAAGAAGCAAACATAACTTTTTTTTTTAAGTTGTCTCTTGAGATGTATAGGAACCAGGAGTTAGGAGAGCTCCATTTAGAAGAGCCACAGCAGAACCAAGTACTGTCCACATCTTAGGTTGGACAATGACCCCTGAAGCAGGCAAATGGGCCCAGGGTGTTCATGCGTCAGAATAAAGCCTTATCTTTCTCCAAGCAGGGAAGCTTCCAGAACTCAGCTCTCTACCAGGCCAGAGGATATGTCCAGCCTCAGACTCAGCCACATATGAGGAAAACTGACATTTCAGTTGTAGCCTTTTGTCTGGGTGAATAAACTTCTTTCTTCTAGAAAAGAAGCCTGAGGAAGATATTTTTGTTTGGTTTTTTTTGAGATATTCTTAAGGGATAAAATCAACCCAAGCAGCCTAGAGAGGGAAATTAATAGATCAGACAGCAGAGCTAAGATTCCACTGTATAGCAACTGTGAGCTGGGAGAGATGGGTTTCAGGAATCCACCTGCCCTCTACATGGTCTCAGACTAGATTATCATGGAGCTGAGACTCTGTCCACAGTAGGGCACTCCAAGTAGACCTAAGATTGTCTTCTGCCTCTGCAGGCAAGAAGTCTAACCCAGGAAAGACATCTTTTTATAGCACCTTCCTGATCTGTAGTTTATAAAATGAAGTTACTGCTTTCTTTTCCAATTGTATAACACTGTACAAATATTAGTGAGTATTATTATTATCCGGAATAAATTCACTTAAAAGGGAAATGTGCCAAAGTTTTATAGTGTGATGGGAAGAAAACTGGACTGCTATTCATATGACCTGTGATTTAACACTGCCATATTTTACCAAGTTCCCTGCACTCTCCCTGGCTCTCAGGTTCCTCATCTGTCAAACAAGGTGATCTCAAGGGTTGTGAACTGGCAACCCCTGGGTTGACTGCTCTGTTTCTCCCAGAGTTTAATTTAACCATCTTTAAATGGGGCATCCGCTCTCTTGGCAGCAAGAGCTCTATAACTATTGTTTTTGGCTCAAATCTGGTCCTCCTTCACACATTTGTGATATTACTAGTCCAGCCCTGAAAGTATTTGAGATTGAAATTAAAGAATCTCAAAGAGTCTTTCCCAGTCTTTAAAAGAAATATCTACAGGGTTCTGACCCATCAGTCACAGCTAATGCTCCCTTGTGGCTCCTTTACTTGAGAATCTCAGCTTGAGCTGCATTTTGAAAACGAGGAGAGATATAAAGGCAGTCCAGCAGGAGGAAGGAAAAGCATGTGTTAAAATGTGGTGCCGTGAACCATCATAACACATTCTAGAATTGCAAGCAGTTGGGCAGGACTAGACAGAGGGCGTAGGAGGGAAGTGGAGGAGAAAGAAAAATTGAGATGAGATGTGTAGCAAGAGGCAAATATTGAAGAGTTATGAGCTGGGCTGGAGACCCTGAACCTTGTCCTGAAAACTGAAGGGAAATGGCAGAAAGGGAGGGGGGAGAGTCGTTGAAGGTTTTCAATTTGTTGGATTTCCATTTCAAGCCTATTTTGGAGGCTGCATGGAAAATGGACAAGTACTTTCCTCACCAACAAAAAGTACTTTCCCTATCAGTAAAATGAGCTGGTGTAGATCAAGGGTTCACAATGCTGGCTGCATATGAGGATCACCTGAGAAGCCTGTACAAGTGCTGCTCACCTAGGGGACAGGTAAGTTATTTTTTAAAGCATGAAAAGCTTATGGCTCTGAAATTCTATCAACTATGTCAAAGAAGATTCCTACCATTCAAAGAGAAGCGTGGTAAAAGCCATTTCCTTTGCATCTTCAGACGCCAAATCTGGAACAAGGTCTGGAAAGCACCTCCGAACAGTTTATATCACTCTTCAAGCTAGTTTTATTCTTAGGTGTATCAAGCTTCTCCCTGAAAAGCATTGGATTATTTTAGAGAATGATTTCAAACTTCTATTTTAGAATTTCACACTGTCAAATCATTTAGATGTGAAAGATAATAAGCCCCTCCCAAACAAACAGAAAGCCAATATGAAATAAGCAAAAGCTATCCAAACCTTATTAAGGACTGTTTTTAATCAGTTAATAAACATATATAAAAACTTAGTCTCTGTAATATGCTCCAAAATGAGTTATTCCAATATGATAGGTGAGCCGGCTCCCTACTCATTTTCCGTCTCTCCCTTCCCCTAGCCTGAACCTGAGAACATTTGTTTGTTTCCCTGCTTGCTTGTTTCTAAAGCTAATATTTATTTAGCACGTCTTATGAGCCAGGCATTGTGCCAAGAACTTTACAAATAAGTTAGTATTTATCACCATCTTTATTAACGCGGAAACTGCAGGGAGGAAACGTAACTGCTCATGGACACAGTTAGTAAGAAGCAGTGTCAGAACCTAAATCCAAGTTCATGTCTCCTAAGTCCATGAGCTTCACCATCACCCTGCACTGCACTGCCATTCCTCCCCACTCTCTAATTAAATCTTGTCTCCCTCCCACACCCCTACACTTCTGACCTTGATCTTTGGAGCAGGAGCCCCCTTTGAGTTCACTGAACATATATGAAGAGGTAAATTAAGAGCAGACACAGGCATACACAACCTCAGTTCACCTGGTCTCCACTTTGGGGAGAGACCCTCAGATTGCTGTCAGTAGGGCGCCCTCTGCTGTTTAGACGATGCAGAGGTTGGTTAAGAACAGGAATTTCCGGATTCAGAGCTGACCAAATCTTGAGGTGAATTTGTCCCTTATAAACAAACAACTGTACCTTCCCATCATAAAGAAAACACTCCTGCTCCGTAGGTCAATTCCAAAAGCCTTCAACCCAAGAAAGCAAGAGACATCAAACTCAGTTTTCAAGACTGCGTCCAAAATCAAGCCAAGGAATCATTATAACGGTCCTGAAATCCCCTCCTGTTAGATGTTATTTTCCCGTGTTCGCAATGTTCACATTGCACTGAAGCTGTAACCTTTACGGCTATTGTCTTTTAAAAGTGAGACTGTGGGAAGAAGGAACGTCTCCTCTCTGAGGCATTATAATGATGCCGAACCTGCTGCTAAGAGCACGCAGCCCTGGATGCTTGCTTTCCTTCCCCATAAATTATAAAACATTTAGGGACTCCTGGGGCAAGTGCATCATAAAAAATTCAGCAACATCTGTGCCATATTGTTTTCTGACAGACTAGACCCAGGAAACATGGCGCCTGCCTCGCCGGCGGCCCGGCATCGCGTGGGCTGTTAGACTGCGGCCTGAAGACGCAGGCTTCCCGCCCTTTGCTTCCACCTCCCGCTCTCCCCCGCCGTCTTTCCCCGCAGCACCTCGCAGTCACGGGGCTGCCAGGACAAGCAGAGTCTCTGTGAGCAAAGCAATTTCTAACAAAGGCCGCCTGGCCCTGCGGGGTGGGCTTGTGTCCTTCTCAGGAACTTACACAGGTGAGTCACAGGGAAGCAAGCAGGTCGCAGCCTGAGGAGAGAACCGCCTCGAGGACCGTGGGAGCGCCGCCCCCTCCCCGCCCCCTGGAGTCTGCGCACGCGCACGCGCACACGCACACGCACGCGCGCGCGAACTGAAGCAGCTTCGCTCCAGGAACAGACAGAACTAGAAACCAAGACAGGAGAGTTCCATCAGACAGTCCATCAGTAAACGCGCAACCATCACCTTCTCAACGCCAAGTGCAGGGTTAGCCTCTGGGTTCTAGTCCTGCCTGTGCCACCTTGTGACCCTCATATCTCTGTGATGCTCAGTGTGGGTCTCAGGGTCGAGGGGACAAGACACCACCTGGAGAGCTGTTATAAACTACACACCCTGTCACCGAATTCTGGTAAATAACGGCCCTCTCCACCTCACTCTCCCCCTATTCCCAACCGCATGTTTATTTTGGAAAATTTTCCGCATGGCTTGTCTCACATCCTCGCCAAGAACTGCTGGGTTAGATCTTTGATAAGCAGACTGATCATATCTACCCGGTTCATCTAGGACAATCCCAACTTACATCTTTTGTCCTGGCTATCTTATTAATAACATTCCCTTTTACTCTCAAAAGTGTCCCAGTTTGGAATGTAAAATACATGGTCTCTCTCTATAAGGTCCCCTCCGGATCTAATGTGACTTTAACACGTCCTCACCAACGAGTTCAGGACTTCTAGATTCTTCCCCACAAAAATCTCCCCATATAATTTTAAGATTCCCGAACAGACTACCTCACAAGTGTCTCAGCCTCCACACGGCAGTTTCCGTTTTTCCTCCTCCCCTGCTCTGCCTCGTTCAAGGCCTCTCTCACAGTGAGAAGCTGGATAGAGACCCCTCACCACAGCTCCTCCACTTCCCACCACGAAGGGGTTACCAGTGGAGGCCGGCACAGTGGCTCTCGCACAGCAGCTACCCAAACTGTCCCCAGTTCTGCATCCTGGAGGTGGAGAATCCCACACGCGTGCTGTTGTCACCCACAGGCAGAAGGCCTGGGAAGCAGTGTGAGCCCAGGCTCCCAGCAACTTCCTTGCATAACACTTAGCATTACTGCTTCTGTTATAGAGACCACAACATGACAGCCTGTCAGCCAACCTACGTTACAGGTGTGTTTCTTTGGACCCACCACGTTTTTGTTTTTTGCATTGAGCCAACATTTTAAAACCAGGAGATTTCACAGAAAATCACTGATGGGCCAAAGAAAAGCTTTTTAGAACTGAATGTTACATTTTCAACAATTTTGTAAGCATTTGTTAAACACAGCTATTATTAAAATTTAAACTATATAAACATATACCTAAATAAATTATATTGAAAACAAAGGCAATAATTAGATTTTGGTGATGGGTGTACAGTTCAGAAAATGTACTAAAATTCATTAAACTTAAATGAACACATAAATATGTAAAGAGTGAATTTTATGGTATGTAGATTATATCTCAATAAACCTATTAAAAATAAAAATTTAAAGGGAAAAAATACTCAAAAGTCATCACTTCTTAATTATATTATTAAAATTTACTATGCTCTTGAAGTTATTTACATCAGTTGCATCTGTAGGGTGGAAATGCCACCCAATAGAATGCTCAGCCCTTCCCACATTCTGTAACATCCCTTGGTGGCTTGAAATAAGCCATGATGAATTATTAACAGCATGGAAATAGGCAAATATTTCAGACCAAGTCTTGGTTCATTGTTTGTTGATTATCTAGACTTATGAATGTAATGGAGGGAAATGTTAATATTATGCAGATAAAACTTTAAAGTGTGTTGTGCCTGTAGTCTTTATATTATGAATAGCACCAAAATTGAAAAAATGTTCTTTCAGTATTTGAAAATTATTATCCAATCCAGAAGTCACTCATATCACTGATGAACAAGTGTATTTAGGATTGTTAGTTGATATCTTCACGTACTTTAACAAGCCAGACAAAACTGAAACAAAGACATGTGTCAGAATTATATTCATAATCAAGCTTTTATTCATAGTCTTATTTTTTACCCTACTGTTGATAATAAAATTATAAAAACTGAAGGTGGATTTGGGAAGAAATAGCAAGTCACACATAGTACGTTAAATGTCATGGGTATTTGCAAATTGTATGCTACTATATATTCTTTTTTTTTAACTTTTTTTATTGAATTATAGTCATTTTACAATGTTGTGTCAAATTCCAGTGTAGAGCACAATTTTTCAGTTATATATGAACATACATATATTCATTGTCACATTTTTTTTTCGCTGTGAGCTACCACAAGATCTTGTATATATTTCCCTGTGCTATACAGTATAATCTTGTTTATCTATTCTACATTTTGAAATCCCAATCTGTCCCTTCCCACCCCCCGCCCTCTTGGCAACCACAAGTTTGTATTCTACATCTATGAGTCTGTTTCTGCTTTGTATTTATGTGTTGTTTGTTTTTTTTTAGATTCCACATACGAGCGATCTCATACAATATTTTTCTTTCTCTTCCCGGCTTACTTCACTTAGAATGACATTCTCCAGGAATATCCATGGTGCTGCAAATGGCATTATGTTGTCGGTTTTTATGGCTGAGTAGTATTCCATTGTATAAATATATCACATCTTCTTTATCCAGTCATCTGTTGATGGACATTTAGGCTGTTTCCATGTCTTGGCTATTGTAAATAGTTGCATGCTACTATATATTCTTTATATCAGTAAAATTTATAATACATATTATATATGTGTATTTATTTGTATATATATGTATACAAAGGCACACACTTTTTTGTTGTTAAACACCAGCACATCATAGTATAGTATCCTCATTTTCAAGCTTCTCTTAAAAACTCAAATCTGGTAAAATTGTACCTATATGCCCACCTAGTACCTGGAGGTGGTTGGAGTTGAATTAACGTCTTGTCCCTCTTTAGACAGGCACAGAGTCTCCAGTTCATGCTCAGTCCTCACCACTCCCTGTTGTCTGACACTCCACACTCACGTTGTCATTACCTGCCTGACTCCTGTAGGCTTCTGAGTTTAAGTCCCCTGTTGTAGGCTCCCTTCTTGAGACCCAGACACAAGTCCATAACACTGACCAGAGGACCAATAACTGAGACAGATTCAGTGCTGACGCCTTGTGGCAGGCTGACTACTGGCTCCCAAAGATGTCCACAACCTAATACCCAGAACCTGTGACTATGTTACCTTAACCAGTTAAAGGGATTTAAGTTGTGATTAAGTCAAAGATCTTGAGATGGGGAAATTATCCTTGATTACCCATGTAGGCTCAATGTAATCAAAAGGGTGCTTATCAGAAGAAGGCAAGAGGATCAGAGTCAGAAGAAGGAGATGTGAGGACAAGAGCAGTGGTTGCATTGATGTCTCAGAAGATAGAGGAAGGCACCACAAGCCAAGGAATGCAGTTGACATCTAGCAGCTAGAAAAAGGCAAGAAAACAGATCCTCCTCTGGAGCATCCAGAAGGAACCCAGCCCATCTGACACTTCGATTTTAGCCCCATAAGATTCATTTCACATTCTGACCTCCAGAACCATCAGATAATAAATGAGTGTTGTTTTAAGCCACTCCATTGGTGGTAATTTGTTACAGCAGCAATAAGAAACAAATATACCTTCCAGTTCCCCTCAATAATAGGTATTCTCCCTCTGTCCAAATTCTCTTCCCTCTTTCCAACCAGCCACATCCCTGCCTAAAGTTATGTAGGCAGGTTCTTCAAACCAAGAACTATGTTTTCACTTAAAACCTTGACTTCAATTCTGTGACCAAAGCAGAGCAAGCAAGGCATCCACATTTTGGAACAGACTCCCATCCCTCGTTCTTATTGTTATGTCTGCTACTCTTCTATGTATTCTCCCTTCTCATTCAAAGGGATAGGGCAGCAGGATAATCAGAGTAGATTATTAAAACAAACTCCCCTCCAACCTATCAGTACCCCATCCTGCCTCTGGCTATCCCATTGCAACTCTCTCCTTTTTGCCAACCCAATCTTCATTCTCCATTTTCCCTCCCACTTCCAGCCCGACTAACTCATCAATCTGGCCTTGACTGGTGCTTGATCTTCTGGCTTAGTTTTCTAAACTCCACCTAGCATGCTTCTTCCTGCCATGGTGTCTCCATAGACTGGTAACCCAGAACTAAAATTCCCCTTGGTCCAGCCCTAGAATTCTCCCCATTTCATGGAAACTGCCCTTATTCCTCTGCTCGGGACCCTTCTCAGCTCAACAATAGAAGAATTAAAAAACTTAAAGATCCTGATAATGCAGTGCCTCGTTGGAATATATCCTCTTTCTTAACAGAAGTATTTGAAGATTCAAATGTATATCTCATTTTTCTATAATAATATTATAAATAACAGTGTACGAACTCAGTCCATTAAACACATCATTTACCTATAAGTAAGCTATAGAATTGCCCTGCATCCCAGGGCACAGAGTAAAGAAGAAGAGGTTAACATGCTCAGCCATGAGCAAAATTCTGAAGGGAGTTAAGTCATACTTGGCACCTTTTTCCTTAGTCCCATCTCTCTATTGCCCTCATACTTAAGTAAATACAAAGTCTCCCACCACTCCAGCCATCAGTTGAGCTGTAGACTACACTATCCAATTTGGTAGCCACTAGTCACAGCTAGCAATTGAGCACTTGGACTTCAGACTTAAAAAAAAGAGAGAGAGGATGAAAATATCTCATTAATACTCTGAACATTAGGTAGATGTTTCAATGATAATAGTTTGGGTGCACTGGGTTACATATAATAGATTACTAAAATTAACTGTATTTTTTAAAAAAAATTTCAATGTGGCTACTGGAAAATTTTAAATCATATAAAGATCATACTGGATAAAGAAGTTGTGGTATATTTACACAATGGAATACTACTCAGCAATTAAAAGGAATAAAATAACGCCATTTTCAGCAACATGGATGGACCTGGAGATCGTCATTCTAAGTGAAATAAGCCAAAAACAAAAAAAAAAATATCATATGATATCACTCATATATGGAATCTAAAAAGAAAAAAGAGGACACTAATGAACTCATCTACAAAACAGAAACAGACTCCCAGACATAGTAAATAATCCTACAGTTACCAGGGGAAACGGGGTGGGAAAGGATAAAGTTGGGAGTTTGAGATTTGCAAATGTTAACCACTATATATGAAAATAGACAAAAAACCAATGTTTCTGTATAGCACAGGGAACTATATTCAATATCTTGTAATAACCTTTAATGAAAATGAATATATGTATATATATGCATGACTGGGACATTATGCTGCATACTAGAAACTGACACACTGTAATTGACTATACTTCAATAAAAAAAAGAATAAATAATAAAATCATATATACCATTTTCATTTGTGGCTCACACTGTATTTCTACTGGGCAGCACTGTTCTAGACTCTTGCTATCCAATGTGTGGTCCACAGACCAGCAACTTGAGGATCACCTAGAAGCAGAAAGCAGAATCTCAGGCCCCATTGCAGGCCCATTGACTTAGAGTCTGCAGTTTAACAAGACCCCCAGGTGAGTCATCTGTACATTAAAATTCAAAAAGCACAGTTCAAGGGTCAGCAAGCTTTTTCTTTAAAAGTCCAGAGAGTAAATATTTCTAGCTTTGTGGGTCAGTCTTCATCACTGCTACTTTGTGAGGGCAAGACTAGTCCAATCAGAATGAAAAGATAAACAATAATTGCAATACCTAGACTTGCCAAAGATAAGGAGAATTAGGCATTCTTATACAAGCTGCTATATAAATGCAAATCATAAATAGATCGTACCTTTCTTCAGAGCAATTTGGCAAAGTATCAAGTTCCTTGAAATATATACAAACTTTGAACTAGCAATTTAATGTCTAAGAATTTACACTAAGGACTTTACTCATGGCCCAAGGTTTCTATTTGACAATAGTCATGGGACAGAGGTAATCTAAATATCCAAAATCAGGAAGTAGGTAAAATAAAATATGATATTTATAATATATTTTATAAAAGAATTTTATGGGGCTATTAAAATTTGGTTCATAAGTGTTTTATAATTCTGTTGCTTCATATTTGCAATATATTAAGTGAAAAAGAAATATAAAACACCAAATATCATTTAACTACATTTTTGCAAAACAGATCAAGTATCTGAGGGATATCCACCAAATTGTTCCCTATTCCCATTCATTCTTTAATCCTCTACAAGACTGGGAGTTGAGATTATAGATAATGATACTTTTCTTGTCTACATTTCCTTTTTTCTGTACAATTACCATATGTTGCTTTTGTACTAGGAAAAGAATACAATAATTTTAAAAGAAAAAAGGCAGAGACTTTAAACCCAGTATGTATTTTGGTCATGCTTCTTCCCAATTGACTTCAAAACAGCTGTATTTCAGTTAATTGCTACTTCTCTCTTCCCTGGTGCAGATATCACGTGGGTACGTGCGAGTTTACAATTACTGGTCCTCTCCTCAGCATATCTATTATTTGCATCGCCACTCTGGTAAGGTGTGTGTCATGCGGGCAACCATGCAGAAACAATGAACCCACTCATCAACGCTGCCACAGAGTCAAACAGGAAATCAAAGACTAAGTTGAGAAAAGGCATCATTTGTAGCAGGTATAACCAGACTTTCAGCTTTCATGTAGAGAAGAAAATTAGGGGAAATTGGAATCGCATTTACTGTCCATGTGTTAGAACAAACAAAGAGAACTTTTCTCCTCACCTACTCCCTCCCAACTCCATACAACTTGTGCTATGATTTTATACATTTGGTTTGCTCCTGCAGATAATACAGGAGACATGCTGTTTCTTGTTGTTTCCTCTTCTAAGTTAGTAATGTAATTTTAGCCCTGTCAACTAGCCGTATTTGACCAGTGCCTAGACATACATGCTTCTCCTGTACCTTGAGCTAAAAGCACAATTTGTTAAGGATCTGTTGCCCTCTTTTGAAATCAGTTATTCCACTGGGCAAGGAGTAGTTTGTTCCTAATTCCTGTTTACTCTCCAGTCCTCCACAGGATTGCAGCATGTTGGAACTAGGAAGGTCTTAGAGAATAACAGCTATCACTTAGAGTACTCTCTATAGAATAGGCATTATTCTAAAGAGCAACTCATATTTGTTTACACATTGAATCCATACAACTTTAAGGTAGGTTCTGTCATCATTACAAAAATCAGGAAGCTGAGGTAAGAGAGATTAGGTTAAATGTCACACAATAAGTATTCTAGGATTGGAACAGAGGTTGGTACACAGACATGGCACCCAAATCCCTTTAACCTCCATGCTCTGTCTGCCTCTCAGTCATCATGTGTACATTTGGTCCTCTTACAGACCACCAAGTGCCATTCTCTTTGTAGAAAAATTAGAAAACAGAGATTACAAAAGCAATATCACTTTTATTTTATTTATGGTGTTTCTGATGTAGAGAACAGTTTGCTCTTTATGTACTAAATCTTTCCATCTTAAATTTTATGGTTTCTGCCTATGATGACATACTTAGATTTTTGTACCTCCACATGATAGATAGCTAGATCGTCTCCTATACTCACTTCAGTTCTTCCACGTTTATTTACTTATTCTATATCCTGTTTTCTTCAGTTCTTCTTAAACACTTATCCCTAATGTGGGTGGAATATATTTTGATGTGGTACAAGGTACCTTTTCTCCGAATTATTTAGCCTGCTGTCTAGCATGATTTGTGATACATTCATCCTTTTCCCACTGACTTAATGTAACTTTTATCACATGAGTCTGTTTTAGGACTCTTCCTTCTAGTCACGGATATGTCTCTTACTGGCACTCTTTTTTTCCACATTTTGATTTTTAAAACATTTTAATATGTTATTGGGAAACACTCTCCTAAAATTATCACTCTTTTGCAAAGTTTTCCTCAAAATTTGGAAAACAATTGATATCATTTGATATAACTTCCCATTGAAGAATGTGGAATGTCTGTACATGTTTTCAAGTATCCCTTTCATGACCTTCAGAAAGGGCTTCTTTAAAGGAAAAAGTCATATAGTGTTTTATGGATTATTATTATGTTTTATTTATTATTATTATTTAATAATCCATATAGTGGATTATTAAAGTAAAAGATTCTCATTATTTTAAAAATCATACAATATATAAAGCTTACAGAAGAAAGTGAAAGCCACCCTACTTTCATTACCCAGAGATAACCTGCATTTTGGTGTCTATCTTTCTAGTCTTCTTTTCTATGTATACACACACACACACACACACACACACACACACACACACACACAGACACCACTGAATTACATATTTTACATGGCATAAACCTTATTTTCATTTAATAATATATTGTGCATTTCTTTCCATGCCAAAAAAAAAACCATACACTTATCTGGTCCAGTTTCTAAGAAATTAAGTCCTGGTTCTATTGCCTAATATTTGTCTAAGGCAATGATAATTCTATATCATTGTTGTCAATGACTGCATTATATTTCATGACATGGATGTTCTACACTTTATTTAACCAGCCCTCTATGTTAGAGTGAGACGGCTGCTCCTATTCTTCTACCACATACGTAACTTCACAATGTATATCCTGTATGTTCACCTCTGCTAAGTTCTCCAATTATTTGCTTTGAAGGAACTTGCTAGAGGTGGAATTTATGGGTCAACATGTATATAAACGATTCAGGCTCTTTATAGATATTGCCAAACAATCTTGTAAAAGTTGATTCCAAGTTCTACTGTCACATAAACATTGAGAGTTCCTGTCTATTCATAGGCATATCACTGGGTATTAAAACTAAGTATTAAGTGTCTTTTAAATCTTTGCCAATCTAATGGGGAAAAAAATCAAATTTCACTATTGCTTTAATCATTTCTATCCAACACATAAAATATTATGATGGTTAAAATTTTTTTTGTAAAAATACTATTTATCAATAAAAGTAACATTTTTATCAAATATTTAAATTATCTGATAATATTACAAACTATTTTTATTTGCAAAGTATTTTTTGCCTATTTTTCTTCTTTCAACTTTAATAAGCCAGTTTCTAGACAGACACAAATAATTAGATTATATTTTTATATGCAATCTGAGAGCCTTAGTTTCCTAGTAGGGAGATTTTTTTGTTATAATATTCATTTGTTTCTTTGTTTAGATTCCGCATATAAGTGACACTATACGCTTTTGTCTTTCTCTAGCTAATGTATTTCACTAAGCATAATACCCTCCAGGTCCATCTATGTTATTTCAAATGTTGTTTTTATGGCTGAATAGTATTCCATTGTGTGTGTGTATATATATACACACATCTTCTTTATATATTCATCTGTTGATGGAAAGTTTTATCCATTTTTATTCTTTATTATCCCTGGAATGTGGCTTTACTAGATTTTCATGAGTGTTTTGGAAGCACTGATCTGCTTGTAATTCCATTAGCTACATTTACATTTCAAAACATTTTAAATTTTCATTTCACTAGCCATAAAAACCAAAATGAATAACTGTATTTCAAGTCCACCATATTTAAAATAAATATTTAGCATAATTTTAAAAACCACTTTTCTAATCATCTAACTTTCTAGTCTTTCTCTTTTTCATCTGTTACTCTTTTTACCTTAAGTATACTTGTTTTCATGAAAACTGTTTTGACATTTGCATTCAGTTTTGTCATCTGATTTTCTGTGCTTAATATGCTCCAGTGCTCATTACCAGATTTTTCATATCTCCATAAAGACACTGGAGAAGCCTAGTGATCATGGAAAACTGGGTTGTATTAAACTTTCAGAACAGAAAAGAGAGCCACCTTGAGGAAGACTCAGCAGGGTCTCCAAATGCCAAGACGAGGTTAAGGAGAACTTCAGGGTTTTCGAGGCTGGTTGTTAGTCATAGAGTTTCAGGATGGAAGTAAATGTGGTCCAGGCAGGAACTGGCCAGAATGTATAACTCTGCTAGTTACTGGAATAATCAGTGCTCTTATTTGGAACACAAACCTATGTGGAGTTGCTGTAAAAACAGTTTGTCTGTGCTCTTAGTTTGCGGATGTTAAAACAAATTGGGCTCAGACTTGCACTTTGTGGTTTTATGCAGACTATCTGATTTGCCAACCAGTTGTGTTTTCTGTTTAATTTGTCACTGCAAATTCCCTATTTTTGCTTCATCTATGTGTCGTTTAGAATATGCCTTCAAACATTAGTTAAGAAGTGGAATATTTTCTGAGTCTTTGACTACATTAATTTTATTTTGCTTTTTTTTTACTCCACCACATGGAAGATCTCTTTTTTTCCCTATTGTCTCTTTTTCGTTTTTGTTTGTTTGTTTGTTTGTTTTGTTTTTTATTGAAGTGTAGTTGATTTACAATGTTAGTTTCAGGTGTATAGCAAAGTGATTCAGTTATACATATACATACCTTTTTTTTCAGATTCTTTTCTATGATATATTATTACAAGAAATTGAACATAGTTCCCAGTGCTATACAGGAAATCCTTGTTGTTTATCTATTCTATATATAGTAATGTGTATCTGTTAATCCCAAAATTTTTTGGTCATAACCTCTTTCCCTCAAAATTCTGTACCTGTTGTTCCATTGTCCTCTCATATTTAATGATAAAGGAAAAACCTGAGATCATTGGATTTTCTTTTTCTCCTCCTTTCTTTGGGGGTAAGAGGGGGAGGCTAAATACATAAGAATTTATTTTCCCTTCATTCAGAAACTTTGTTGGTCCGTGTTTAAGTGTGGGTTTCTTTTCACGTGCTGCTGCCAGCACCCACCGCCTTCCTCCGACTCAGTTGTTTTCTAGTAAACTTTTGTGTCAATGAAGGTTTTTTGTTTACCCTTATGTATAAAAAATTTATATTTTTGCCATCTTAAAAATCATCAACTACGAAGAAAAGATCAAACACTGGGTCCCTAAGACAGGGAAGATGGTGAGTAGGAGGAATCGCAGTGTTTTTCTTTTTTTCTGTTTTCTGTTTTCAAATAGGGTCTGTTTCAGAGAAAAAAATGTGACAATGAGTGTGTATATGTCCATGAATAATTGAAAAATTGTGCTGAACACTGGAATTTGACACAACATTGTAAAATGATTATAAATCAATAAAAAATGTTAAAAAAAAAAATAGGGTCTGTTTCATAAGGTAAGGCATGGGTGTGCCAGAAAGGGAAGATGAGGGAGTATTTCTTAAGCTACCCTCTGTTAAGCTTTTCCCTTCAGTCTTCTTAGGTGGTATGATGTAGCTTTAGGGTTTTCTTTGCATCCTCATAGGCATTTTCATGCAAGGTTGGGAAAGGCTATGTCAGAGCCAGCTAACCTAATACTATTTTAACATTGCAGTTTTCTATCATTAGGCTCAATTAGGGGGTCGATGAGCACCAGGGAAATATATGATGCATACTGACCTTCCCACACTCTCCTACACCTGAGCCTATTCCACACGGGTTGTAGACACACTAACCTGGGAACTCCCAGAGATCAAAAGGGGGAAATTTGCTGCAAGCACTCAGCCACAGTTTAAAAAAATACCCCCATGCATTAGTTTGTGGTTAATTAGAAGGATGAGTTTTGTCATGAGGCCAAATACTTCCTCTAACCTGAAGGAAAGATCATTCAGAGTATGTCACTCAAGGTGACAGAGAAGACTTGGTGTCACTTAGTTCTTTTCATAGTTGCTGGTATAATTATCTTTATTTATGTGAGTTTTTTAAAATAATTTTCCACTTGAACTAAGGAACTTGAGGAAAAATAAAATAACTAGTACCCATGTCCAGTATTCCTTTTCATGTGTGAATATGTTCCTTAGATATTTTTATTAGAAAAAAATATTATTTTAATAAAAAAGAATGCTGAGGGAGCAGAAAATGATCTGGGTTATAAATTAACAACTCATACCATTAAATGATGAGGATCACTCATTAATGAGCTAAATACAATGGACCAAAAAACGCATTTTACTTTTTCCAAGTCATTTGGTGACATATTACAGGTTAATTAAGCATAGCCTAAGAAAGAATATTCTCTAAAAAAAAGTTCGACTTGATTCTTCAAAAACTGAAGTGCAGTATTTTGTTTCCAGGGGTCATACAATCTGTCCTTTACACTCTGGCTATTAACAGCTTTGTACTTGCAACTACAGGTTACTAAAAATATTGAAGGAATTAGCACAGGGTTGCCACAGGCACTGAGAGCTGAAATCCAATGACCAGAAATTGCTGTCGGTTTTGAAATCACCCCGCATGGCTAAGTCAGTTGTTCGTGTGCATGTCTGCTGGGGAGCAGTGATCACGTGGTGCCAGATTTGGCAGGTGTGGTCCCCATCTTCCAAAAGAGGGAGGGAAGCTCTCTAAAATATATCTTTCTTCCTTATTCATACAGCCACCATGTTATTCTGGGAATGGCTGCATTATTACCAACGGTAGGGTGGGCATGCATTCGTTCGTCTTTGGTACCATTCCTCGTTCCAAAAACAGGTTTGTGTTTATGTGATATTTTAGGATGGAGCACCTAACCTGATGCCTGGAACAGAGCACCCAACTATGTACTGCGAGGAATGAATGATTCAGCAAGCAACTCAGAACCTCTTTCCCAGGAATTATATTGCAAAATACTCAAACCCCAAAGGAATCCGCTTGTTTTTAAGTACCAGGAGACTTCTCGTACCTTTCATTTGTTTCCATAATGATCATCCTTATCTAGATATTTGACAGTGGTTTGTGAAAGCACAACTTTCTTTGCCAACATACACCCCCTACACACACATACACCCAGCTTCTGTCTTTCTGAGTTTTCTCCTATACTTTCTCCCTAGGATCCTTCTCACTATCTTTGCTCAAGCCATTACCTCCGCCTCAGATCACCTCCTTGTCGTTTACAACCATCTGAACTGGGTTTAAGTCCCAGCTCAAAACTCGCCTCTTGTGAGAATCTTTCCCCAGCAGCGTGCCATCTCTCCCCACCTATCTTTACCCCTCAACACACACACACTAGGTCTGTGCTAGTTGCCCTGAAATGTCTAGCCTCCCTTCTCTATAGTTGCTCTCAAACTGTTTATGGTACACCTATATCTTCTCTCTCCTTAACCATAAATGCCGTCAGGAAAGTACCTATTCCATCTTTTGGACACAGTCCCTTCCACTGCCCCATAGGATCAATTTCCCTATGTCAAATACAGTAAGAACTCAATGGATGCTTCACAGCTTAAAGATCACAATTCACAACATATCAGCTAAAATACAAAGCAGGTTTTTGTTCCTGGCAGTTCTCTGGACAACCTATACAGCCCTCTGCATCTGGTTTCACAAACACACATCTGACTGCAGTCACAACTGCACTGTGGTGACATGTTCTAAACGCTGATCTTCTATAAGGCCACCCTAACGGGAACTTGCAAGCAATTTTATGTCAAAGTAATGTGTGTATGTGTTTTTCTGTCTCTGTCTAGAGCTTCATTCTGCTTCTCCAACATAACAACAGACTCTTCAAGAGAAAGCTGTCATTTCATAAAAACATCTTTACTCTGGGAGCAAAATAACTTCTGTATTTTATTATAGTACAGGATTAAAAAAAAAAATGGCCACTGTCCTGCTCCAGTTTCTCAAATGACAATGCTAACGGAACTTGGGAAGAGCATCATAAGGCAGGGTAAAGTGTTCAGATTTTCTTCTAGTGTGCGGGAAGCCACTGGAGTGCTTTAAGCAGGGCGAGGCTTTCATAAAGATCACTCAGGCTGCCGGGTGGAGAAGAGCTTATGGGGAAGAGGACTGCAGGAGGAGGCTATAGACTAGTTCCCCTGAGGATGGCTTGGGCCCTATCAGTCTTTCCTAAGAGCATATTGGAAAATAACTGTAAAGAAAAATAGGTGGATAATTACAAATAGGAAATCAAATGCATGTTTCTGCAATGCAGCCTTGTGAAGAGGCAATAGGACAGCATCCCTGGGTTGCTGTCAGGGAGAAAGCTGAGAGGCGTGCACAGGCATCGGGTTAGATGGTTCTCCTGTCACTGCTTTGCATGAGGTTCAGGAGAGTTCCCCAGTGCTGGGAGAAGTGCTCTTGGCTGTATGTCAGGGTTTGTCCACGAGCTATTCCAAGCTGAGAAAGCTAATTAGGATCTACCCAAGATATCTGCATCTCAAGCTCCTGCTGATCATCCATCTCGATACCACAGGAGCTGAGTGGCTACAAGGACAAGTTCAGCTGTGGCCATGAAGCTATGCTCTCAGCACTCACCAGCCTTTTAAGTAAATTATCCAAGATTTGACCCAACACACGTGGGGCAACTTTTAAAAGGTGAGGGGATGGGAAATAATATTTATTGATGGCATCCATGTGTCAAGCTGTGGTAGCTATTTCATATTTTATGTTCATTGTCTCCTTTTTTTTTTCCATCAAGCCAGCAGAGTAGTTATGAACATCCCCAATTTCTAGAAAGGTAAACTGAAGCCCAGAAAAGTCAGGGACATACAGCTACTGCGCGGCAGGGCTTGGATTTGATTTCAAAGCTCATATTTTTAAAAAAGTCAAGCACATAATGTTTCTTTGATTTCTCTAAAAGAACAGGGAAAAGTTGATATTTTTAAAAGTGAACAATTGTACCTTAAAACAACATAGCTTTATCTTGGGTTTTATAAAAGAAGTACATGCTCAGTGTAAAAAAGTTTAAATAAGACAGAAGTGTTAACTCCCATTTCCAGGAAATGCTCAACTCGGGTGGGAATCCTTAAGCTTTGTATCCATTTACCTGCTACCCTTACTATACTCAGTGCACATGTTCCCTCTGGCTGGAATTCCCATCTAGACACACCCATGCTCCCTTCTCTCACTGATAAATCTGTTAGCATCCTAAGATTCTTAGTCCACATTTCCTTCAAAGCCTTCCTTGCGTCCGTCACCTTGCCCCCATCTTCCCCTAACCAGACAGATCACCCCCTCCTCCCCCTCCTGCAGCTCTTTACAGATGCCTCTGCAAGCATCCCACTCTACTTGGCTGTTCACGTGTCTCTCTCCTCCACTGAACTGTGCACTCCAAGAAGGTAGGGGCCAAATCTTAGTCATCTTCATGCCATGAGCATAGATACCATGGCACAATTTGCAGCCTAACCTGGCTACAGGGAAGACTGTATAATCTCTATTATGACACAGAGAGATAGCACAGTCTGGCGGTGAGGAGCACGAACTCGGGGCCAGACTGCCTGGCTTTAAAACCTGTCCCTGCTCTTACCAGCTGTGACTTTGGACAAGTGATTGAACCCCTTCATGCTTCAGTTTTCTCAACTATAAAATGGGCACTGTAAAAGCCCCGACCCCATCATGAGAACATGAGCGCTGAATGAGGCAGCATTTGTAAAGAACTTAGAAGAGTACTTGGCACTAATGAAACTTTTGTAGTAAAATATGTTTGAAGAATAAATATTATCTAAGCCCCAAACCTGAGCCACATCATTCAAGAGGGAAGAAAATACAGCTTCAATTTGAACTCTCGACACTGCTTTTTTTCCCCAACTGTTTTCACCAAGGATTTGTATAGTCAGTGCCTACAGATAGTGAACACTGTTCCCTCTTCTGGAAGCGAGGATTTGGTAGCCAGAGTTGATTTCAGAGATCACTGGGTCTAACCTTCTCATTTTATGGGTGAGGAAATGAAGGCAAAGTGCTTTCTGAGGGCATGAGGCTGGTTCAAGACAGAGCTTCATTTGCCAACCCAGTGGTCTCTCCACACACTCTGATAACTCCAGAAAGCTGGAGCATTGTTCAAATTACTTGTAGGAAAAAAATGTCAGCAAAACTGTGTGAGCACCGGGCAAGGCTGATTAAATCACTGTTCTTATTCATAAGAGACCTCATTATTTTCTGACCAAAGTTGGGTTCTACTCCTTGTAGTGAACCACTGTGCCCTTCTCCTTGGATCCAATGATCGTGAATTTCAGAAAACGCTTCTAATTGCATAAAGAGTGGCAGGAAGAATTACAGAATGTTAAATCACCTTAGTGTCACCCAGGGAGAGTGTCTTCAATTTTATGCTTCCAATGGGACCGTAAGACGATTGTTACTGTTACAACAAACGTGGGGATATCATGGGATAGAATGCAAAATGTGCATGCTTTTTTCTTTAAGGTTTAAAGTGACATTGCAAAGAAATTTCTCGCTTCCAATAAGGACACGTAAGGCTACACCTCCACTCTCTAGAGATTAAGTTCACGCTCTTCTGCCCTTGTGGGTAGTTCAGGAGGATGATTTGAGTTACAGTGAAACAGTAGTCAAGGATATGAACCACTCCGTGGGTTCACTTTCAAAACCTCAGACAGGCAGGCTAGTCCTAAAGACACAAACAAACAAATCAAAACGAGCATGGCCTTTCCTGGGAGATGATTCCTGCTTTTCTGCCTTCTTGCCTTTGATAAACATGACGTACAGCTAGGAAAGAGCTATTTTCATAAATGTTTCATTCCTCTTCCTCCAGGCATAGTGTCGCTGGAGCATGAATTACGAGCAGCTTGGCCGGCAAGCATCTTTCCATGAGCACATTCTTTCTCATTCGCAGTCACAGAGGTGCCTCCGGTGGAACTGACTGGGTGAAAAGAGCTTCTCCGTCTGCTGACCAATCCTTTGCCTGAGAGTTTACCAGGCAGTGTATTTATGTTCTTCTCTCAAAGCCAAGATGAACGGGGGGCTTCCTGCTTGGTTGCAAACACAGGCAAATTCTGCTGCTGCTGACTCCAATTTCCACTGACAATTCCCACTTCTGGTTCATTTTCAAGCACTATTTCCATTACACCATATTTGAACAGTAAATTATTGGTAATCACTTTTTTAAATGGTGAACAACTTTTGTGGTTGCTGAGTGATAATACTCATCACTGTTGCTGACCGGGAGAATCTGTGTGGAGTATTTCCCACTGCCGCTGTAACCACAGCACCGCAGGGGACAAGGTGAAAAGAATGCGATGGAGCCCCCCACACATCCCCTCCGACAGACAGCCTCGTTCATTGATGATCCTGGAATTCCTCTCCCCTGCACATTCCTTCTTGGTAGCAAAAAACCATCCACAGAAACCACTTAATTTATTGAGAGAGCCTCCTAAAACACTCCCATAATACTTGGAAATGTAGAAGCCACTGAAGTGGAAAAATGGAGTCATCTTTAAAAAGAAACCCTCAAAATGAGGTAAAACAAAAAGCATCAATCCTGAGAGGTTGGCACTTGTCAGGATTCTGCTTCCCCTGAGGCCCCAGTGCATGGATGGCACCTTGCCCGCCAGTCACCCAGCTCAAGGCCCTCCTCCTCCTCACTTCCCTCCACCTCATCATCAACACCATCAAGTGCAACCTCTTAAATACTTCCAAAATGTGTCCCCCATCCCTAACTTGTCACAGCCTTGATTGAAATAATCACTATTTCTCTACAACAGTAGCTCTCATAGCTCTCAAAGTGGGGGTCCCAGACCAGTAACATCAGCATCACCTGAGAACTGTATGGAAATGCAAGTTCTCAGGCCCCACCCCAGACCCGCTCTGTCAGACACTCTGGGGTGGGCTCCAGCTGACTGTGTTTTAACAAGCTCTCTGGGAGGCTCTGACACCTACTGATTTGAGAACTACTGATTTACTGTAATAGCATCTGAGTATATCTCCCTGCCTCCTGTCTTGCCTCCGTCTCTGTTTCCGTATCTTCCCTCCATGACCCTCCTAAATACAAATATGCTTATGTCAAGTCCCCTGATAAAAACCCACCAGTGGTTCCCACTTGCCCTCTAGATAAAATCCTGACTTCCTAGAACAGTATGCCAGGCCCTCCTTAATCAATCAGTTTCCTCCATCTTCTATTGATACCCCTGCCAAGTACACTGTAATCCAGGTATACCAGACAGCCTGTCAAAGAGCATCCCACCACCACAGCTGGGGAAGCCTTGGAGAAGTCAGGGAGGGTTTCACAGAGGCAGAGTTCCTTGTCTGAGTCTTAAAAGAAAGGAGATGGAAGCAACTCCAGGTATGATCCTGGCAGGTACAGAGATCACTGAGGCAGTATTGTGCACATAGGCCTATCTATTGTAGTAGGACTCAGTGACCTCTGGGTTTTAGAATCAGAGATGCTTTTGCAGGGGTGGAAGCTCATATCAATAAATACCGCAGTTGGTGGAACAGGAGGCCTGGCACCAATGGCTTATGCAGGCTATGGCTTTCATCCACAAACAATTGTTAGTGATATCCATGTGACAGTAAAAAAGCAAAGATGAAATATACTTTAGAAGACCTCCTGGGTCACTAGGAAGCACTGCAATGAGTGGTTATTTTTCAGAAGCTGTAGGAAGGGCCAATCAAGGATGAGAAATAGGAGGTAAAGCATCACTGATAGCTTGTCAACATGAGACAGTGCTGGTTGTTATGACCATGGGTAATGAGTAGCTTCTCTGTGCCTTGGTTTTCTCATTTGTAAAATGGGGATAGTAATAGGACCTACATTATAGAATTGCAGGGAATAGGAAATGAGAATTTGAATGCAGAATATTTAGCATAGCTTGGCACATAGTAAGCACTCAAAAAATATAACCAATATTATCACCAATATTGCAATTCTTGATATCTTAAGAACCAGTCAATGCCACAGAGTATGGATTTGGAGGAAAAGCATCCAAATGGGACAGAAAATGTTCTGGAAATTATGAGATCGTAACAAGATTCAAATTGGTTTATATCGATCAAGGCTTTGCACTTGTTCCCCTCCAGTGCATTCCAAAAAGTGGGCCCATTAGAGGTTCTCAATGGTGAAGTACCCAAGTCTCAAATAATTTGTTTCAAGAATTTGAGAAGATCATGAGGAGAGATTTTGCCAAGCTTTATACAACTTACCTAAGATGGAGACAGGGATGGGAATATTATCTGATAAGATCTAGCTCACAAACTGAAATTTCATGTACAGAGTTATCTCAATAGCTTGGTTTCTTTTTGACCAAAGACAGTATTATTTACCAGTTTTTTATGATCATTCCCATACCTTGTGGACTGGGTTGTCTCTAGCTGACAAAACTGGGGGTGCTTCAACAAGAGAGAAAGACATTGTTTTCACTTCTGCAGTCTGTCCAAATTGCTCAGCACAGGTGCCTAGTTTGAGAAAGTATTTACAGTACAATCAAAATCAAAGAACATCACCCCTCTGCTGTTCTAAAAGCAATGTCAGGAACAAATTCTTGTAGCAGTTTGTCACAGCAGAGATCCTAAGTTTCTCCCAAGCTTTCAAAGTTTACTCCATCCATTTTAGAATATGTTTCACATTTGGGGACCTATAATTTGGTGATTGAGAGACTGAGGTAATGGAAACTGAACTGAAGCCACCAGTTCATATAAACGGGGCTATCAGCAAGAGAACTCATGATTGTTTTTAGTCAGAATTATAGCAGCTATAATGAAAATAATGACCTAGAGGCAATTTTGTCCCCATCATCTCAGTCCCTGCCTAGGGGTCTTCACATGATTAGCAACTGTTTATTAGGAATTTCCATCCAGCCCTAATTGGCTCAAATAACACATTTGGCTTCTCAGCAGGATTTGGATTGCCATAAACAAACCAAAAAAAGTTACTGACTTATAGCTGAAGGGGCCTGGCTTTGCATGAAGGGGTTTCTTCAGCCAATGAAGGGGTAACAACTCACATTCATGGAACACCAAGTCCATTCTCAACACCACATTAAATACTTCCATGCGTGCCCTCTTTTCATCTTTACAGCAAACCTACAAGGAGGCTACTATTAACATTAGCACGTTATAAATGAAGAAAGTGATGTTTAGAGAGTTTTAACTTGCCCAAGGTGCAACAGCTGGTCAGGATGGGGCAGCCATAGTCAGACTGGGTTGTCTGACCCTTGAAGCCCATGCTTTGACTCCCAGGACTCTGCTGCCACCATACTGACTCTGAAAACTGGGTTTCTGAGTGGTTCTTGGGATATTACAATTCTTTTAACTGATCATCTTTCTCTCCTTTCTTTAGTTGCTAAGGAAGTCAGGACCACTTTTCAGGGCTTCCTGGGGAAAGGTTATTTAGCACAGTGGAGAATGGCTCCTCTCTGATCGCAGATATAGGCCCGTATCTCAGCTCCTCCACTTAACTGTCATGTGAACATGGCCAGTGATTTCACCTCTGGAAGCCCTGTTTCCTCATCTGGAAAACAGTAACCTAATATCTCCTTGGGGTTGTGTGAGGACAAAATTAGATGAACTAATGTATGTTGTCTTATCAGTAGACTAGTGGTAGTGATGCATTTGATGAAAAGATGTCAGTCTTGCATAGTAAGTATAATTATTGTTTTATAATAAGTTTGCTGTTATGTGCTTATGCACACCCACACTAGGTCACCATGGAAAATGTGTTACCGTGAGCTGGGGCCAAAGTTTGAATGTCACTGTGCTAACCCCTCCTTCCTCCAACCCTTTCGTCTGAGATCTCTGAGGTCCCTTTCCACTCTTTTTGTTCCTCTTGCAGTGTGAAGTGGAATGCCCTTTTCCAGGGATTTTAGCTTCCTTGCAAAGACATTAGGAATACACCCATCACAAGAAAATAAACTCTTCCTTACTGGCCCTTTCTGATTCGAGGAAAATAAACCAAGAATGCTTTCACATCAAAGTGTCCTTAAACTAAGCGGCAAAAATTTAATCTGATTCTCAAATGCTGCCCCTGGCAACTCTGGACATAGAAGAAAGCCCAGAACTGTCCTGTCACCAGGTGGTTTGCTAATAACTAAGTATCCAAAAAATTTCCTTAGTGAGTTGTCTGGCAATTGGGATTAATTACCACACCCTGTTTCTTTCTTGGCTTTCCTGTGTTTAGCCTTCTCTCCCAACTCCTTGCTTATTCCTTCACCTCCTTAAATCGTTCTATTCTTCCTTCCAGCCAGATAACTTATGGGAACACAAAATGCTAATTTATAATTCTTCATCATGTATTTTTAATGACAATTACACAAAACCAACATCCTTTAATTCATTTGAATTAGCACAACTCTTCAGTAATTGAATGTTCATCAAAACAGTTGTTTGAATAACAATTGTTTCCACTTTCAATCTGCTATTAATCCATCATTGGAGCATTAAGCTTGCACCGAATTTCCCAAGTTCAAGATGAACCTCTATATAGTGACTTATGGAGCTGCCCTTTGATTTGCTAATCATGCAGGCTGACAATAGAATAGACTTATGTTCAGAAGGCATCCTCCTGGAAGGAAACAGCTCCACTAACAACCTGAAACACCGGCACAGTCATTCCGAGACAACAGCACCATTATGTACACAAAACAAGATGAATGGTACAGTACAGGAGGCCAAGCAGAAACCCTTCCAATACAGGATGAAAAAGACACCTGATTTACTGTGAATGCAAGAGACAATTGTCTCCTGTGATATAGAGTTACTTTTCTTCACCACAGACTATGAGGAAGTGTTTCAATCATGTTAGCTGGGTTTTTCACTTTTACCACAATGATTATTGACAGATTCATTTGGGGTAAGAAATGGTCTTTCAGAAAAACACTGGAGGATTGCAGCAGAGCCCGGGGTATGGGAGCAGATGTGCATTATAAAGCAATATGTGGCGTAATGAGAAAAGCACTCTTCCTTATCCTATTAATTGTAGGCACTACCTGATAATCAAGAATTACTGACCCCTCCCACCCTCCGGCTAGCAGATATCTGTGTTCTGTAATGCACCATGGCCCAAACACAAACTGAACTCTGCATAAAATCGAGAGCCAGAGTTTCAGTAATATTAATGTGAACTCTACCTATTCCCTCTGCATTGCCAGTAACACAACTTGTGAATAATAAATTCCTTCTAACAGGTAAATGGTTAAGTAAATGATACAATGCAGTTGATAAATCACTGCATAGAAATTTTAACTTTTAATTACAAAGATGATTTTAAAATCTGGAAAATGCTTTAGACATGAGGTTAAATAATAAAAGCAGAATGCAAAGCTGTCAGAACACTGAGAATACAGATATGTGAAAATGCAGTTGGATGCAGAGAAGGAAAAGGCAAGCTGTTGTATTGACAGGGAGGATGATAAGCAATTTTTTTCCTTTTGAAAATACCCTTTCATATTCCTATGATATTATTATAATAAAAGTTATTTTAAAAATCAAAGCCCACCTCTTCAGAAAAAGTTAGTTACCCCTTACTGTGGAATCCATAAAATGAAACCTGCACGTGATAAATGCTGAAACATTTTCTTTTTCAGGTTCAAGAATAATGTTAGAATCTGCCAAGGAATCGGCTCACATTATTCAATGTCAGACACATTTACACTCATTGGTATTAGTAATTTCTTTGGTTGACTTTTCCTTGCCGTTGTCATGGCAACCATTTCCACTGCCATTAGTACCTCTAGGGCCCAGCCTCCTTCATATAATTTTAGGCCATTTCTCTTCTAACAAAGCAATTAATACTGGTGGCATATCTGTATCCGAAGCCCCAGTGACCTGTTCTGCCTCTTGGAACTGCCAAGCATTCGTGTATGCTTCCTTTGTGATTTTGAAGGTGCTTCTGCTTCTCTTTGTGGTATTTCCCTTCACCAACTCTTACGTGTCTCTTTGCTGCTTCTAATTATATTCAATTGGGATTATTTAAAATTCCTTTTTTTCACACATATTCCATGTTTCCATGTCAAATGACCATCTCCCCATGATCAATAAAATAACACATTTTCATTAGTGATCACTTTGGACCACTGCCATAGAAGAGAAGCAGAATTCCATAGGAATAATTGAGATGTCCAAGTGATTCTAGACTGATAGTCACAGGATTATATAGTCTGGACTGGCACACCTTCAGTCACAAGGAGTTCACAGCAGCATAAGATATGCCTTTGCATTTTCTGACAACTGGAGTCATCTAATAGCCCTTTCTAAAGAAGATTCAGGACACTGGCCTCCTTTTCTCAAGTCAAATTAATTTTTTTTCATAGTAATGACCAATGCAGTGATGTTGCTATGAGATGGACTTATTCTTGTAGTGCTGAATAGAGAATAAGTTTATGCACTTTTTGTTAAGCAACAACCATTATCAAAAGCCTTATCAATTATTCCCTTTGGCTCTACAATACTTATAGGAGTCTCTTCTAAGGAAATAGTCTAAAATGTAGGAAAAGAAGGCATATTGTTTACAACAAAGTTGTTTATAATAGCGAAAACACTGAGGGCCATCTAAATGTCTAACAGTAGGAGAAAATACATGGTATCCACAGGGTAAAATATGATGCAAATGATTTGTCTATAATGGTATATAGCAAATGCATATGATGTAACAATCATTTAGAAGTTTAATTATAAAAAACAGGATGTGAGTATGTGATAATAGCTTTGTAAAAAAAAAAAAACTAACTAAACCATAAGCCCCAAAAGAACAGGAATCATGTTTGTCTTATATTTATATAATCTACCATCAAATCTATAAATATTTGTTATGTAAGTGAGTGAATGGGTGGACAGATGAATATGTGTACCAAAAAGAATGGAAAGTAATGCAACAAATTTTTAAGAATGGTTGTCGTTGTGAGATAACCTTTGGTGTCTGTAAGTTATTCTTTACTTACTTGGATTTTCTGTCATGTTAAATTTAAAGGTTTTTTTGGAGGAGTTGAAATAATCTCAGGTTTATGCCTTTCCTGTAGAGACCCTTTCTATATAGAACCCTTCAAAGAGTGCGGGTCTGTTCCAGTGATTTCAAACAGACTTTGCATGACATGAATTCCAAACCTCACGAAGGGCTTTCCTCATGTACTTCATTCTACCAGATCACATGTTTTTTTAAAGTAGGTGGAAAAGCTATGTAAACATCAGAACTCTGTACACACATGAGGATTCTTACCCTAAAATTACTTCTATTATTTTATAAATTATCCTCCTAATGCATGGGTCAGACTATTTCCCTCTTCACAAATCTTCTTGCCCAACAAATAAAATTCAACCCCATAGTCTGGCATTCAACACCTTCCGAAACATGATTCTAAAGTATATCTCCAATTTCATGTCCCATCACAATATTATATTACCCAAACCACATGCCCTAGCCTCATCAGACTATCTGCCATTTGCTGTGTATGTAATGCAAAGTCTTGCCTCCCTACTTACACTGTGGCCTTAGCTTGCAATCCTCTTTTTCCCTTCCTTTGTATCAAAAATCCCTCAGCACCAACTCAAATACTACCTTCTGTGGGCCATGAAGATATGATCAGTGATGAAAATCAGTCCGTAGAATACTAAAGGTTAAAGCCCTTTAACATTTCCAAATACTCAGGCATTTTCGCTTCTGCTATCAAATCAATCCAAAATCAAAGCATCAGTTATTCATTGGCCTTCTAATTAGGATCAACTGTGGGCAAGTCTCATTAACAAGAGACAGCCATTTTACCTGGCAGAGGTTCACTCAACTCCATTCTGACAGGGAACTCTGTGTGTGGGTGGGTGTGGGTGTGTGTGTGTAACATGGAGTTTCAATTCAGGATTAACGTAATCAGCACTCAGCAGCATGCGTGCGTGTGTGTGTTGGGGAATGAGGGGGAGTAACACATACTGACTGGAAGAAATTTCTGGGATTATGGGGACCATTTGAAAACATTTTTTTAAAGTTCCAAAATTGCAGCTTGGATCCCTGGTGGCGAGGGAAGGAGAAAGTAGCAATTTTCTAGCCTGAGAGATTGGCCAAGAATAGCCTGTAAAAGAAAATAAAATGGATTTCAAAGGATATTTGTCTCCACCTTTTAGGGCATACTAGGAAAATTCACCAAAAGATGACATTTAAAAATGTTCCTCGAAAAAAAAAAATGTTTCTCCTTTATAACGGTTGCTCAATACTAGCCTTCATCCTGCCAATGAGCACGTACAGGAGGTAAAACCCACTAACCCAGAAAAACACCAACTGTCAAAAGAGGCTGACACATGGCAACTTCCATTAATTCAGGCACAGAAGGGCCTTCGCTGGAGCACCCTGTTCTCTTCTCCCCCTCCTCCTGGGGGTGACACTTCAACACAGCCAACAATTTGCTCCTGCCTTGAAGTCATCTTTCTGCAGTCTTTTGAAGTATTTATTTCATTTCCATTTTTATGTATTCCAATTTCCATCCTCATCAATAAAGACCATAGATAACACCCTCTTCAATTTGTATGAAAATTTACTCAACCAATTCTTTCCCATAAAAGCAGAGTGTGCTTTCCCTCACTTTGTATTTCACCAGTGTCCCCAAGAAGCTCTGACAGAATTACACCTATGTTTTACCTCTCAGTGCTGTTTTCCACTAATTCACTGGAGGACTGCTACTTCAAACTATTTCAAGGGTCCAGACGATTGATTCTCACTGCTATTACTTCGTCTCTCCAGAAGAGTGAACAAAAGGAAATGGAATTAAATCACCTCTGAGAGGAAATTCTAAGATGGAAGGAAAAAGCTTCGTAAGTGTATAAATCAAATGCTACAAGAGTTCCTATGAAGGGTAGAGAACACCAACCATCAAAGTTCTCTAAAAAGGAGTTAAATCTATTTTTAAAGCCCTAATCCCTTTGGGAGAAGTGATCTTAAATGAAAGATCACTTAATGCATTTTTTTTTCACAAAAGTTCTATATTAACAAACATGACAGCAGCAGACATTAACTGCCTACCTGATGTTCACTCTTCCCACTTCCTGGCCAACAGACTCCTCTCACTCTGCTAGAGATGGCCATGTAACCTGGCCAATGAGACATAGGCAGAAGTGACTGAAAGGAGCTTCTGAAGAAGTTTTTCAAAAAGGAACCCCACTTAGCTGACCTTTTACCCTTTGACCTTTGCTCTTTACGCTTTCCCACTCTTCTGACTGAAAGGCAAACTCAAAGCCTAGAGATGCAGCCACCATCTTGGAAATGTGATAAAGGAAACCATACATCAAACGCAGCACAGGAGGACGACAGAGGCACCTGGGGCTAGTACTCCAGCCATAGAGGGCCTCTTCTAGACTTACTGCTACAGGACAAAAATAAACCCATTCTTTGGCTATATCACTGTAACAGGATTTTCCATTATTCACAGCCAAACTCAGAGCTAACCAAAACAACTATACTTCCTCTTTGGTCAAATGGTCTACCTTTGGCTTCTGTGACACTGTGACACCACATTCTCCTGGTTTTCCTCCTTTCTCATGGGATCTTCCTCTTTTTCTTCTTTGCTAAATCTTCTCTGTTCAGCCTCCTAGGAGCCCTCCAGCGATCAGTCTTGGGCCCGGCAGTAGCAATATACTGGCCTCCAAAGTTGTTCATATCCTAATCCCCAGAACATGTGAATATTTTACCTTAGATGACAAAGGGGACTTTGCAGATCTGATTAAAGATCTTGAGATGGGGAGATTATCCTGGATTATCCAGATGGGCCCAATCAAACCACAAGAATCTTTATAAAGGTAAAAACGAAGCAAGAGAGTCAGGAAAAGTTGTGACAATGGAAACAGAAGCTGGAGTGATGCCCTCTGAATATGAGGAAGGAGCCACAAGCCAATGAAAGCAGGTTCCATCAAGAAGCTAGAAAAGTGACAGAATGGATTCTGCCCTAGAGTCTCCAGAGAGAGTTCAGCCAAAACCTTGATTTTGGCCCAGTGAGATCCAGCTTTGACTTCTGACCTCCAGAACCATAAAATAATATGTTTGTGTTATTTTAAGCTACTAAGTGTGTAGTAGTCGCAATAGGACACTAATCCAGGCCCCATTCTTTTCTCCATCTATATGTTCTTCCAAAGGAACCCAAAGGCATCCTGTGGCTTAAAAAACTATCTGTACTCCAAGACTACCAACTCTTTCTCAGCAAATCTGACCTCTCCCCTAGATTCCTTATTCGTACATCCAGATTACTAGTTGTGGGGAAAAAGCAAACAAACAAAAAAACAAGTGGCAGCCCCTTTACAAAATGCAGGCTTCTCTAAGCCTGTTTTTGCCTGAATGTGTGACTTGCTGAACTAGTCTGTATCTTTCTGTGCTCCCTGTGTGTGATGCAGCAGCATCTGATGACAGTGAGGATGTAACAGAGCAGGACATCATCTACTTCATTCATTCATTCTCTTATCCAAATATTGTTATTGACCTGACTGAACATGCCAGTTGCTATGCCAGTCCCATGAGTAGACAAAGGATGTTCCTTCTTGTGCATCTAAGAGATCTCAAACTCCACACCACCAGCTGGGAACCCCTAATTTCCCCACCTCATCCCACACCAACATCTGCTCTGCCCTTCCCCCCCCAAAAAACCATGCTGTTCCTGTCCCAGGTGTTTTCCTCACAGTAAACTGCACCATCAGTTGCTCATGCCAAAAACCTAAGAGTTTATCTTGCATTCATTTTTATTCTCATTTGACACATTCAGCCTCTAATCAAATCTTATAATCTCCAAAACACACCCAAATGCATTTACATCTCCCCATCTACCACTTCCTCTGCAATTCAAGCCACCACCCTCTCTCACACAGAATACTGCCACCACCTCCAATGATCTATTCTCTACATAGCAACAGGAAGTGCATTCATAATGTAAATTAGTCCATGTCACTCCCCTACCTAAAAACCATCAGTGACATCTTGTTGCATGTAGAATGACAGGCAATCTCTTTTGCTGGCTTTCAGAGCCTTCCTGGCTTTCTTGCCTCTTCCTAACTCTCCATCCTTGTCCCACACCTGGCTTGCCATGTGACAGCCACGCTGCCTTTCTTTTGAACATGCCAATCTCCATTTTGCATTGGGACACTTCTAACAGCTTTTCCCTCTGTGAAAAATACTTTCCAGCTGATTTTCTTTCTCAGACTTTAAGTCTCATCTCAAATGTAACCTCCTCCCTGAGTCTTTCCTGACTACCCTATATAAAATAGACACCCAATCATCCCCCCCAAACACCTCCATTCTTTTAATTTGAATTTTAATTACTTGCATAGTGTATATTCCTATCTGATATTTTTTCTTTTACTGTTTATTCTGTTTCCCCCCAGGATCATGTAGAAGTTATGACAGCAGAGGCCTTACCTTTTTCATTGCTATGTGCCCGGTTCTTTAAAAACTGTCTGGCACATAGTAGGTATTAAATAAACATCTGTCATATGAGTGAAACTTTTCCCCAAGACCTGTCATTGCAATTATGAGCCACTCTCACCTAGTCATTAGTATAAAATGTCTTCACTACTGTTATTCCCAACAAGTATATTTGATTTTCCTGCTTACTTTTTCTGTCTCCACTGCTGGATGTGAAGTCCTTGAAAATAAGGATTATGAGATTGGTGCCGTGACAGATGCATTCAAGGCAGTCAATCACCATAGTTCAATTAATAAATGAATGAGTGAATCAATCAATTCATGACTCCACAAATGATTAATGAGTGAGTGGGGAGGAGAGTAGCCTTGCTCTGTCACCTGTATCCTCATGTGGCCCCACCACACATGAGGGGCACATAATATATAAACCAAGTTAACTGGTAGCAAATTCAGACAAAAGCAGACTCAGTTCAGCCTGCATTCTGCAAGGGGGCTGCTTATTTGGCTCTGGTTTTCATGCTGCTCAGTCCAATAGCCAGGTAGGGTCCACCTGAACTAGGTATCAACGTAGAGTAGCACCCTCAGGATTCTCTGCTTAGGAACAGCATGAAGAGGACAAAAGGGTTTTGGGGGAATTCCTGAAACCTCATTTTGCATTTTTCTAATAGAGGTACTGGGAATTGAACCCAGGACCTCATGTATGCTGAGCATGCGCTCTGCCACTGAGCTATTTCCTACCCACTGAACCCTCATTTTGTAATGAGAACAGGATACAGTTCACTAACTATACTAATACAACAAAAGCCATAAAAAATACTAAGTGGATTCTGATAGAGGTCTCGTATCACTATGGAACTAATATTAATATAATTGCATCAGCATTTATGCAGCTACATTTAGGGAGAAATTACTAGGCTCCAGAAGCTTTGCTAAGAGCTTGACACGAGGTGTGCTATCATTAATTATATTTTACAGATAACTGAGTTTGAGAAACACAAGGTCAAATGGTTATTACATGACAGACCCAGAATATAAATCTGGTGTTCTGACCCCTGAGCCCACACACTTCACCACCACACTAGCCTGAAGTAACGAGAAAGGCCAGAAACTGGCCAGACTTTCTCAGATGGTTCTCTCTGGATCCCCTTCTGATTGCCTTAGTATATGTGGCTCCCACCCACCTAGCTGTCCTCTGCTGGGATGTCTGCGTGTCTTATGTTTACTTCAGGGCTCTTCTTATTAAGACTGGAGTCCTCAGTTAAGGATTTATTCAGAGGACTGATTTTACCATATCTTAAGTCTTACACATACGCCTTGGCTTCCCTCCTGCAGATGCTGGGGGTTGCTGTGCATGGCTGTTTGGTGCTGGAGCTCCCTGGCTCTCACCCTGAGTGCCCTGCAGTGGGCTCTCTTGTCCCTGATGTCCCCTGCTCTGTAGCTGAGCTCAGGCAGCTGGATTAGCATATTGCAAAGGCCCTTTGACATGAAGAGTATAGACAGTTAAAACGACATCCTCATTGGACAGAAACACAGAGGCAGTGACATTTCCTATGAAATGCCATTTAAAACCCCACATAAAATGTTTCATCACTTCATGCCCAATTGTGCATAGGTTATTCTCGAGTACTCTAATAGAGAACAGGGCTTTTTAATCAATTTGGTAGATTCTAAATTGAAAACACTTTAATAGATGAAATCACCAGGTGCTTACATTGCTTCAGGATTTCTACCCTGCAGCTCGTAAGTAGAGCATCATTGTACCTTTTCTCCAGGTCATACTCCCCTGGCATGGGGGTCACACACGCATGTCTTTTCTAGATTGCTTTTTTGCTTTGGTATTTGGCCATTTACCACAAAGGACAGCAGAGGTAAAAGACCAAAATGTGCAATCTTGCTACCTTTTTTTCCCTACCAGAAAAAAAGAAAATATTGAAAGGCACATGGTCTCAACATTATATATCTTTGCTTTGGGTTCACATTCTGGGGATATTCAGAACAGCCCGGGTGAATTCTGGCCAAACTGGAAAGGCACCAAGATAGTATCAGTCACGTCTTCAAGAAGGTATCAGCCTACTGTTTAAACGCCGAATAAAAAGACATATGAATAAGGAGAATGTTAAAAAGCTGAAAAAAATGCATCTACGCTTTAACCACTAAAATCGCCTGCCTCAGTAAAGGCAATAGGTAAACTTCCAAATGGACACGATGTAGCTTAAAGAAAATTACGGGCCTAAGCATAGTAGAAACGTAGCCAATCACGATCCTCAAAAAATAATTCATGTCTATGTTGCTTAGCACACAAGACATTACTTAAACCCAGAAAGAAATATTAGGCTTGGTGGTGTGGCAGCTCCTCACAGCTGAGAGAAGCCAGTTTCCTTATCAGCCCAGCAGGAGTGTAATTAGAGACAATAGCTGGAGCAGCTGTATTGGAAAAACAAGTCATTTGTCCTCCCCCTCCCCCCAACTCTTCTGCTCACATAGTTAATCTGAACATAGCATCGGCTCCATCCTCAAGGCTCCTCGAAAGGCAGGATAACAGGAAACATATCTGTTTCCCACCGTGGATTGTGAGGGTTGAAGAAATACTTGCTCTTATCTTGCTAATGCATTATATAAAATGCAAGTAATTTATGTCTGGAAATTCAAAGGCTCCCGAGAGAGGAGAATGTTCTTGGAGAATAAAAACAGTTATCTTCAAGGAAAGAGAATCTGGGAAAATGGCTTATACTCAGTGGTATTCTACAAAATGTTTAACAACAGGCTTTCCCGGGGAAAACCTTGATTTGTAATATTTTCCAATTTCTGTGGTGTAAATACTCCCATCAAGGCTGATTTCAAGCTACCAATGCGACATCACTGAACACAGAGTTGGAAAGACATCCACAGTAGGAAGCCATTATACAGTATTTCCACCACACATACAAGAAATGCAAATAATCTCAAGAACATAGATAATAGTAAAATGTAGTTAAAAAAAAAAAACTAGGATGTGGTCAATTTTGAGTATTGGTTACCTTTGTTTTAAAATAATTTATTGAAATTTTAGATTTTCATTTTTAATAATGGCTGTTTATTACCTTGCAGAATTCCTGAAGACAATCACCTCTCACAAGCCAGTACAAGCTGACTCCAGACCACCACTATCTATACTATCCTCTGACTGCCACGTTACCAAAAGTAATATATAGCTCTCTAGTTAGTTGTAACAAGTGAAAGAGAATGCATAATAACAATATTCATGTTTTCAACAATTTAGTGGAATTTAGTCACTTCTTTAATAATTTTCCCAAGACCTACCTTTCCAGAATGTTCTCTCTAGAGCCAGAAGAAAGAATCATCTAGGAACATGTTTACATACTGTTACTAAAACAATGAAAACCCAGGTACTTTTCATAATCATAATTGTTGAGAATGTATTTTATAACCCTTTCTTCTTCACATGTATACAGTTAAATGCTAATAGGAAATTTTAGTTGAGGCACCAAGACAATTAATATCACATTCCAAGTGAAGTACAAAGCTATGCTGAGAACTTGCAAAAAATGTGATCAAAAAACAGTTACATAAAATCAAAACTACAATGAGGTACCACCTCACACCAGTCAGAATGGCCATCATGATAAAGTCTACAAATAATAAATGCTGGAGAGGGTGTGAAGAAAAGGGAACCCTCCTACACTGTTGGTGGAATGTAGTTTAATGCAACCAGTATAGAGGTTCCTTAAAAAACTAAAAATAGACTTACCATATGATTCAGCAATCCACCCCTGACACATATCCAGAAGAGAGAAAAATGCTAATTCAAAAAGATAATGCACCCCAATGCTCACAGCAGCAATATTTACAATAGCCAAGACATGGAAGCAACCTAAATATCCATCGACAGATGAAGGCATACAGATGTGATATATAAATACAATGGAATACTACTCAGCCATAAGAAAGAATGAAATAATGCCATTTGCAGCAACATGGATGGACCTAGAGATTATCACATTAAGTGAAGTCAGAGAAAGATGAATATAATATCACTTATATGTGGAATCTAAAAAAATGATACAAATGAACTTATTTACAAAACAGAAATAGACTCACAGACATAGAAAACAAACTTATGGTTCCCAAAGGGTAAATGGGGGGGGGGGAATAAATTGGGAATTTGGGATGAACAGATACACACTACTATATATAAAATTGATTTTTTTTAAAAAAGGCCCTACTGTATAACACAGAGAATTATATTCAATCTTATAATAACCTATAATGGAAAAGAATCTGAAATATATATATATAAAACTAAATCATTTTGCTGTACACCTGAAACTAACACAACATTGTAATCAACTATACCTCAATAAAAAGTTGTTTGTTTGGGGAGGTGGGGAGGAACAGTTACATAGATTTCCACTTCTGGGAAGACGGAGGTGACATACTTTTCCCTAAATTCCCCACTAAGTGCAACTAAAATCCCTGGGTATTATATATATATAACAGATGAAAGGGGCAGAGAAGATGACAGACCAGCTAGGGAGTAACACGGTGGTAAGTTTCCTGGCTTTTCTTTTTGCCTCATTAATCCCAGAGCAGAGGCTGTAGAAGCCAGCAACCCAGAAACACCAATGGGCTCAGACTAAAAAGCTCCCAAGAGCCTTTGCTTTCCAGCCAGAGGATCTTGTCAGGATGGAACGTCACTGGATCTTGACTCTGCTCATGTCAGAACTCTGTGATACTATACTATAGTTTTAGAAGCTTTTACCATTGCGGGAAACAAGGTAAAGGGTACATGGGCTCTCTCTGGATTATTTCTTACAATTGCATGTGCATTTGTAACTATGTCAAAATAAAAAGTTCAATTTAAAAAAGTTATCTGTTTCCTACCCCCTCAGCTCTATCCAGGATATAAAAGGCTCAGAAGTCAAAGATGAGATTTTGGAGAAAGCTGTTGGTGCATCAAGAGATCTGACCCTGCTGCCAGGGTAGTAAACTGAGGGGTGTTTCCCCCACCACTGCAAATCAAAATAGAGGGGCTTTAAGGAGACCCCTTGGAGAGTCTGATGTTCGGCCTCCAGAGATGGGGATATATAGACTGACTCTTACCTGAAAAATCAAACGGGCAAGAGCCAGCTGGCTAGAGACTTGGATAGAAAAGCAAATGTGAGGCAGCAGCTCAGGGCAGCCTCCATCTCCAGGGTTTGTGACATAAAGGACTATTTCCTGTGGATCACACTCAGGAGCTAGCCTAAGCCTTTTAGATCCTGTCCACCTGGAGGGGCAGACCGCCCTCAGCAGGAAGAAGCTGGCATACCTCTGAATTCCTAAGGGATAAGGGAGCATTCCTAAACCTCCAAGCAGACTAGAAATGCGACATCAACAGCACAGTGCCTTTTCTCTACTGAGGGATCAAAAACCAAGTCAGCAACATGGGAGAGGAGGAGCAGAAGCCCCAGGCTGGCAAGGAACACACAGCAGCCAATGCTGCTCAGTGTTCACACATGACGTTTTCTCGTGTTGCCACAAGCTGGCAAACATTCATTATTTTCAGTTCTCAAATTAAGCACTGCTGAGGACTTCCACAAATGGGGATTATAGATCATTTCATTTTTAATCATCACATAAGCAGGTCAGGGTCTTCATTACTGAAATGCACTTTGAAATTGTTTTTTAATTAACATAATTACAATATAAACAGCAAGAGTAAATTCATTAAAATTAAACCATCCAATGAAATCATTTTTCCCCCAAGCACATTCTCTGATGTTGCAGTGTTTTAGGAGAAGACAGCCTTTTTTCAGCATCTCTCTTACCTCCCCTAACCCTCCTCACACCCTTGCTCTGAACCCTGCCCCCACCCCAGTCTCTCCAAAGAGGGGTAATTCTAAGTCATATTCCAGGACACATATCAGACCATATTTGCTCGTGGGTGGAGCCACCATGCATAAAAGGGCAGCATATGAGTGTGTTTCTCCTTTCTCTTGTTTATGTGATGCTGAAGTGATAAGCTGACCATGTTCCGGCCATGTGCTCTCTAAAGATGATAAAATGATTCTGAGGAAACCGTAAGTGGGGAAAAAGCAGGTTGTAAAAAAATTACTATCCTATGAGCACATATTTTTTCTCATGTTCTCTATTCCACTCTTTTTTAAAAGAGCATCTTAATGATAATAACTGTATCATTCAAATTCTTGAAATCCTAGTGCTGCTGATTGTTGTTTCTGGTGATTCTTACTCCAGGTGAATTGCTCCCATGTGTGTTTTGTACTTTTAGATTATGAGCTCATGTTTAGTGGAGCCTCTAATTTCCAAGCTAACGGTGTAACAAGAACATTTCCATTATTTGGTAATTTAACAAACATGAACTAACACGCCAGGTGGACCTCTCATAGTCTCTAGCCATAAGGAGCTTTAGAGTCAAACCTACCTGTGCTGTTTGGGAAAAACAATCAACATCCCAGTCATAATAACAACTAACTCTTACTGAGCTATCACTGGGTGCTGAGCGTGTGACACGAATCATTTCCCTTAATCTTCAACATCCCAAGGGAGATACTATTCTTATCGCCATTTTATAGATGAGGAAAGCAGACCCTTGTAGAGAGACTGATAACTTTCCCGAGGTCACTCTGCAAGTAAACTGCAGACCCAGAATTTAGAATTACATCACTAGCACTCCAGCACCCAAACGCTCAACCCACTTGGCTATATTACAGTCACACACAAATTTCAAAGCACTCAGGCATGGAGCAAAAGTAACAACACAAAGCCAACAAAGAGATACCAGACTGAGATCCTGTGGTTCCTCATTCACTTGGGCATAAAATATGGGTGAGAGTAGATAACCTGCTGGAGAAACCCACCTCAGGGAAGACACGTCCAAGGTCTGGTCTGAAGCAAGCTTTCATTCTAAGTTTCACAAAACAGAGAGGCTGAGGCGACTGCTTCCCATGCCCTCAGTGGAACCGGCTTGGGGGCTGGAACAGTCCTGGGCTTTCAGGAGTCCAGCTGCAGGGAGTTGAGCGAGAAAATAAAGTTGGAGAGGCTGTGGGAGGGGCAGACATGAAAGCTCAGAAAGCCAGTCCAGTTACACCAAAGTTCACTGAGACTCTAAAGTCCACCACCTAGTGCCTGCAGGATTTTCACAACGTGCCATGGTATTTACAATTAGGTCTGGAGGACACAGCTCAGCAAAATGTGTATTTCCTGGATGTTACACAAAAGACAAGTTCAGAAGAAGGTCTGTTGAGCTGAAAGCATGAGAAGCTAAGGGTAATTTACCTATAGCTCCTGAGTGGTACCTTTAAGTCATTAAGTAGATAGGTGATCAGTGCAAACAAGCATCAAGGATGCTCGTGCCCGCTTACTAGCAGATGCAACCTCTTCTAAAGCAAAGGTATTTTCAAAACTTCAGACTAAATGGGATATAATAAAATTCTTTCATCTGCACTGAATATGTTATTCAGCCTTGAAAATCTCATTTTAACTGTTTATACCACTATTTGCCATCCATAAAAGTTCTACCTAGGACAATTAAGAGAAAAAATTGTATACATTATTTTTTTAATTTTTTTTGAAATGTAATTGATTGACAAGTTTCAAGTGTACAGCAAAGTTATTCAGTTATACATTGTACACATTCTTTAATAATAACCCATACTCCTGAGTATTATGGAAATAAGCATGATACAATTATTAAACTATCAGATTATTGCCTGAGGCTGATTAATCTCAGGACAACGCCAGACAAGGTACTAATGAAGCCATGGCCAGGGTCAGTTCTTGGAAAGACTCTTCAGGGTCACTGTGTTTCATGACTTCCACCCAACCCTTCACCCCAGCTGGTGGCACAGGGGACAAAGCAAGAGAGAGGGAGCAAAGAGCCCTGCCACAGCAAAGGGGTAGCACTGCCTTTATACATGAAGGAAAACGTTAGGTCATAGCTGACATTTAACAGGCAATTCACTCAAATGACTTCCCGTTTCATACCCTATAATTTGATGTGATTCTCCTTTCAACAGCACTCTGATCAGATGCACGTTTCCAATTTACATTTAAAATCACAGCACATTCTCTTTCTACCAGTGTGGTCTTCTGAAGGACCACTCATAATGATAACGCATGCGGTAAAGGTGAGCGTACAAGGGAGGCAGAAGGACTCTGGCTTTAGTTAGCTGCCTGCCCTATCATCACCCTCCCTGCATCTGCCTTCTTCACCTCTGAGCCCGGCTCACCCTTCGCCTGCTCTCCTTTCCTTTTTGGAGCTACCACTTCCTGGACCGCTGCTCAGGGAAACTCTCCCCTGGTGCTGCGGTACAGGTCCTCCCCCTTCCCTGGTGTGTGATCTCACAAAGGAAGCCGGAGGAGCATTCCTGAGGGTCTTGCTGTTTATCACCCTGAAGAAACAAGCAGGAGTTAGCCACAGTAACAATTACATGTAAGTTACAAACTGGTAAGACCCCCGAGGTCCCCTGTTAAGTGTCCTCTGGGTGGCACCATTCTGAGAATTCAGAAGACTTAATGTACATTTCCAGAAAGAAAAGATGCACTACTACTTTGCAGCTTATGGAATATCTTTACAAAGTTAAGACCCAAGCTGCCTTAAAAAAACAACAACAAAATAAAAAGAGGGTATGAGGGTAAGGGGAGGGGACTCATTATACATTTGTTTGAAATGATCTCTAAAACATTTTAAGTGAAGGCTAAGTGTAGAATAGACATATTTTGTACACAAAAGGCAGAAATATCTAGTTAAATGTATTTACTTGTAAATGCCTAAAATATTCTAGAAACAGACAACGCAGATTGCCTCCTTGGAAGGGAACTGGATGCCTGAGGGACCTTGGCAAGAAGACTTCTTATAGTCCCTTTTATAACTTTCTAAGTTGTATTCTTTCTGCTCTTGGGAAAGAATTTGCAAGTGAATATACTTACCACTCACTAGATAGGTGAACAGATTGTAATGCTAAGAATCTGGAGAGATCATCTAATTCTCTGGCAGAAGAAAGGTGACCCTTCTCCCTTTCTCTCACTGTCCCTCCTGTCTTCACCCATCTATCCATTAAAGGATTGATGTGAAGTTCAAATGCATTGTTGAAGTGTAGGTGAAATCTAGTAAACTCTAAACAGCCCATTCCCCTCTCTTCTCCATTCCTTTCCCCGACTTTATACAGAGCCTTCCTGTTCTTAAAAATAAATTTTAAAGAAGGCTCGTGAGGGATGGTTAAGACCCCACTGATTGTTAAATTGAGCTTTAAAACATTTTTAAAAGAACTTATGGAAAACATACCCTTTCTTTCCATGGCTTTTCATCTTTATATGATTACCACCAGTAATACTTAACCACCTAAAGTTTAAACTTTCTCTAAGGATTAAGTTGAAGGCCTTGCAAGTCTTCCTTCAGAAGATAAAAGACAAGTCTCCTGCACACCATGTCCCCCTTCCATCAAGCTTTTTTTTTTTTAGAAAATAAACATCCTCAAGTTTAGTAAGAACAATTTGATTCAAAGGAAAATCAACTGATTCTCGATTTCTGTTGCAGCTTTGAAAACATTCTTCCTGAGTAACCAAAAAGTGATCTGCCCTGTGAAAAAACCAGAATTCAACTGAGCCACAGAAAATGAAGCAAGAGCCAATATCTTGCATTTCTGCCAATGTGGAATTGAGAAAGAATAGTAGACCCAATTAAGGTACCAGAGTAAAAGATTTGTCAGTTGTGTGATAGTTCATATTATTATTGACAACTATTTGCTCCCTACCCTGCAAGACTTACACATCTTCGTTGTTCACCATGACTCCTGCAAAAGGAGCACATCTTGCTGCATGTTGTCAGACGCAGCCATGGACTTGACTGGCCAGTGAATGTCAGCAGATACGACAGTGCGCTCTCTCCAAGTAAGAGCTTCTTGAAGAGGGCTGCTCTTGCTTTTTAGTCTCTAACTGCAGAACAGCATATCCTAGATGGGATGCTCCATTAGCCTGGGTTCCAAAATGAAGGCTCATGGGAAAGAGCCATATGGAACAGAGCCCCAGCCCCAGCTGCAGCCGCAGGCGACCTACAGCTAGAGGGGGAGATCTTCAGCCCACCCACAGAGTACATGCAAGGAGACAAAGACAGGAATCCTTATTGTCATTTGCCACTGAGATTTGGGGGTTGCTTTTTTCTTTTCTTTTCCTTTCTTTTTCTTTTTTTTTTTTTAACACACTCCATAGACAGAGTGTGAGCCATCTCAGAAGGCGAGAGAGAGAGAGAGAGACAGAGACAGAGAGAGAGTCACTGGAGGTTGCTTTTTACTACAGGTTAGATGATTAATTAATACAACTAACAAATTATAATGATCCCAAGAAGGGGGAAACTAGGTTTCTGGGTTCTAGGCAAAAAGGAAAAGAAACTAACATTTATAGAACATGTGCTCTAGGCCAACCCCTGTTCTGGGAGTTACCATGACACTGCCCACCACCTTGATGTCTGGAATAACACCTTGAGTCTCATCTAGAAAATGAGAGGCTAAGGTTCTATGACCTCTAAGTAAGTTTTCAAAGCTGGCATTCTATGAGTTCCTTTCTGCAGCCTTTCATGAAAATAAGATTCACTACATAATTTATAGTCACCACGTTTTCAAGGGTGTGGATATCTGGCGTAGTTTAACTCCTATGTTTTTTCATAATATGACTGATGTTTTTAATGTACCAAGAATTATTAGAACCATTTTCAGAGAAGACTCTCTTTCAGTTCACTAATGTTTAAAACTTTTTATTTCAGAGAACAAGTCCATTTTTATTTCCTATTTTCAACTACTTAAATCACTTAACTACCAAAAATCTTGGAATTCTTCCATTTGTAAGGGCAATCTGCAATTAAAATTTAGCTTCCTCTTATATTGCCATGAGTTTCATCAAGATGCCTATAAATCTACCAATATTAATGTGAACCTGACTAATAATTTGTCTTTTTTAAAAGTTTATAAGTGATAATAGAGATATCATCAAAAAGATTTCAAGTCATCAGAGTCTACCATCATTAAAGATCAATACTGCCACCATTAATGACACACAGGCAATTGTTCTGGGAAGGGAAATACATCTAGAGTTTGATGAATAGCTTTCAAACAAAGAGCGCGAGTAATCTATCCAGGTTGAAAGTAAGCTTTTAAAGGCAGGCAAAGTCAAATGTAATATTCTGAAGCAAAATTCTCCAATGCCTCTTCTGATCTGAAAAGGAAAACATCTGTAGAAAGATACCATATACGTCTTCTGGTGATGTTAATCTTCTTAACCGTTTTATTTGACATAGTAAATATATACCTGGTGGATAGAACAAGAAACCTATACATTGCCAATCTTTATCATTCTAAGCAAAGAATAAGATGTTAGACCAGAATTTAAAATATGGTATTAGAAAAAATATATGGAGGTTATTTTTTTTTACAAAATATACCATTAAAATTCAATGCTATGAATATTCACTTAACATGTACACTGTCTTAATCTGTATATGAAACAAAGGCACAGACTGGGAAATAAAAAAGGTAAGTTTAGTGAGAGATTATGTGTGATGTTCTGGTTTATATATCTTTTATTATTGTTATAATAATATCATTAAACAATTAAAATACATGCTGCTACTAGTATCTTATTACATACACTCATTTTAATGTCCTATGGAAAATTTCAGCGAAGAATTGGAAAACAGAAAATAAATCAAAATAAAAGTTTAGAGCTGAAAAATAAAACAATATAAGTTGATAAGAGATGGACTTAATAGGCAATTACATATAAGTGAAGAGACAATTAGCAGGGTAAAACATCAGAAGATACCACATGGGCTGAAGCATGGAGCATCAAAAGGAAAAAATACAGACATGAACACAAAAAACACATGGGATATGGTGAAAGTTGCAAGAATAAGAGAGGAGAATAAAGCGGAAGCAATATTTGGAGACACAGTACTGCCAAAACTTTTCCCCAAGTGACCAAAACACCAAGAAGTACTACAAACTTCAAGAAGGAAAAACACAAAAGAAAACCACACCTAAGCTCATCATGGTCAAACTGCTGAAAAACAAAGACAAAGAGAAAACCTTAATGTCACCCAGAGGAAAAGAGATACATTACCCTTGAAAGAACACTAAAACCATCAGCTGATTTCTCAACAGGAAAGAAAAAAAGCAAGAAGATACTGGAATGAAATCTTCAAAATGCTAAAAGGAAATACTTCCCAACACAGAACTCTCTCTCCTCCAAAAATATCCTTCAAAGTTTAAGGCAAAATGCATTGAATACAAAAGCTGAGAGGATTTGTGATCAGCCCAAATACACTCATGGAAATACAATTCAAGAGAAGGAAAATAATCCCAGAAAGAAGCATCACGATGCAGAATAAAATGTAGAACAATGAAAGGGTGAAGTATGTCAGTAGACCTAAGTCAAACTGACTACACAATAATAACAATAATAATAACACCATATGGAGCTTAAAATGCGTCATTAATAACCTTGACATCAGTAGTACATAAGGCAGGAAAGGGCTGCTCTATCCTTTTTGCATTATTCAGAACTAGTAAAAGTAGTAAGATATACAATACTTTAATAAGTATTTGATTAATCAAAAGGAAGGCAAAAAAGAAAAAAATTGTAATACTACATTGAATAAGATTTTTTATGTTATTAGCAATCAGAGAAATCAGATTAAACCATTTTTCATGTACCAGAATGCTGGCTTTCAAATGTTTGATAATATCAAGTCTTGCTGAGTTTGTTAGGAAATTGAAACTCCTATACACTGTTGGGGGTGGGGAGGGGACAGGCACCGACTGGTACAGGGAAACTGAATGGCAATTTGGAATTGCTGTCAAAATACAAAGTACGCATACCACATGATCCAGTAATTCTTTGAAGCATCTTTCTTAGAAAAATATTCACATATTTTTACAACCAGATGTGAAAGAGGATTTTTATTGAAGAAATAAAGCAAAAACAAAAAAATTTTAAGAAGGTAATTGCTAAACTGGCATATTTGTACTTTGGAATATTATGCCGTATTTCATAAGACAGAACCAGACAGAAATCTACTGTTGAATTAAAATAAGCATGTGAAAAATTATGTATACTGATAACACATTTTATATAATTAAATACAAAAAAAAAGGGCTAGAAAGGAGGGGGAAAGAAGAGTATAAACTAGTAGGACAAGTAAGTATTAAGATGATAAGTTTAAACCCAAATACATCAATAATACATTGAACATGAATAGATCAAATACATAATTTAAAGGAAAGGTTGTCAGACTGTCAGATTAAAAATAAGCAACTTGATCACATAGAAAAGATACACCCTAAATAAATGAGGTGGAGAGCAAAAGGATGGAAACATTATATATGCCACGCAAAGACTAACCAACAGAAAACTGGTGTGCTGTCACTTCTACAGGACAGAGCAGACTTTAAGGCAGGAAGCATTACTCCACAGACATAAAGAGGGATGTTTATGACGATAAAAGAGCAGATCTAAAGGGAAAATACAGTAAGTCTAAATTGGTATGAATCTAACAAACTTACTCTAAAAACATATACAGCAAAAAACTGGCAGAAATAAAAGAGGAGACAGAAAAATCCACATCATGGTTAGAGACTTTGACACATCCTTCTCAGTAACTGATAGAAAAAACAAATATACCATCAGTAAGAATGTAGATCTGAGCAAGATTAACACATGACCCTAATGGACAGATACAGACAGAACAGTGCACTCCACTAGGATCAATTATACCTTCTTTTCAAATACCACAGAACATTTACCAAACTGTCCAAAATCTGAGCCAAAACCAAGTTTCAACAAATTTCAAAAGATTTAAGTAATACTGGTTATGTCCTGACTAACCACAGAGAAATTAAGTAATAATTAATACCAAATAGATAACTATAAAATCCCCATATGTTTGGAAATGAACCACCACCCTTCTCAATAGCTCATGGGTTAAAGAAGATAATGAAGTAAATGACAATTTTTAAAAATTCCATATGCATGTTTGCAGATGAAGCACTAGAGCTACACTTGAAAGGACATTTATGGTCTCAAATGTGCCTATTTTAAAAATGAGAAAGGTGAGGGGGGAGGGTATAGCTCAGTGGCAGAGTGCATGCTTAGCACACACAGGTTCTGGCTTCAATTCCCAGGACCTCCATTAAAATAAAATAGGTAAATAAATAAGCCTAATTACCTGCCCCCCCAATAAAGAAATAAATAATTTTAAAATGTCAAAAAGTGAGAAAGGCTAAAACTCAATTATTTCAGCACTTGTCTTAAGAAGTTAGAAAGAGAAAAAAGGACATCGATTAAATCCAAAGAGAAAAAAATAAAGATTAGAAATTAATTAAATAAAAAAAAAATGAGAGAATCAACAAAGCAAAAAGCTGGTTCATTGCAAATCCTAATAATATTAACAAACCCTTGCCAAGACCAAAAAAAGGCAAAAAAAGAAGTAAAAAGGGACATCAACTACAGTGTCTAGAGACATTAAAATATAAGTAGCTATTATTAACAACTCTATGCCAATACATTTGAAATCATAAATTAAATAGACTAATTCCTAGAAAGACGTAATTTAGCAAAAATATCAGAACATCTGCATAGTCCCACACCCATTAGAGAAACTGAATATAGCCTGATTTTTTTCATATAGCAATACATTATATAAATATTTCCTTATGCCACTTATTCAGTGACAGAGAACATTTATTATAGTAGTTGATTAAGACTGGGGTTGCATTTAACCTTTATTAATTCTTAACCATGTGCTCTTTGATAACTTATTATAACTTTTTCATGCTACATTTTTTTAAAATACTGACTCCAGGGGTGGGATATTACATTTACTTAGTACAATGCCATGGATCTAAGAAATGCTGGTAAGGACAGCAATGAGTATGTTTTATCACTGTACAGTAACCTATTTTCCCTTCTTATAAATGCTACAAGAAAATCCCTGTTTATCTACCTTTGTACATATCCCTAATTTCTTCAGGCTTAAATCCTGCAAGTGAAGTTGATGGACCAAAAGAGATTCATGATGCAAAGTGCCCACAGTCCTTTGAAAAAGCTCAATCAGCTTGCACTGCCAAAAACATTTCCCTACACCCCTGTCCTTCTGGACATTATCCTTTTATATTTTTGTCAATTTGGCAGGATTGGCAAATTTGGCAGATCAGTATCATATTATTTTGCATTTTGTTTATTATTAAGTATGAACATCTATTAGATCTACTGGCATCTGTAATAGTCCCTTCATAAACTGCCTTTTCCTATCATTTACCAGAGCAGGAGAGAGGGAAGAAGACTGGCAAATTACGAAGTCCTGATGGTCAAGGGTCCCAAGGCAAATACACATTGGTTTGCAAACTGGCCCTGTACTCAGAAGGCAAGCAGAGACAGAAGAGGCAGAGCACTCCAGACTGATAGTGGGAGGTACACACCACTATGTATAAAACAGATAAACAACAAGGTGTTACTGTATAGCACAGGGAACTATATTCAACTTCCTGTAGTGAACCATAATGAAAAAGAATCTGAAAAAGTGTGTGTGTGTGTGTGTGTGTGTGTGTGTGTGTATACACATATATATATGTGTGTATAACTGATTCAGTTTGCCCTACACATGAAACTAACATTGTAAACTGACTACACTTCCATAAAAAATAAGAATTTTTAAAAAAAGAGCAAGGGAACTCACTCATGAGACTTGTCTTAGGCGGCTGTAAGACAAGTAGATCTCCCCATTGCCTACCAGAAACTTAAAGTTTATATGGAAGCCTTGGGTTCAGTCACGTACACTGTCCAGATGGTCTCAGCAACACATCACTTTCCCAAGGCTACATCCTTGAAAAGGCTCCCACATGGGAACGGTGGGTGGAACTGGACCTTCCAAGGACAGGAGAGGGGTGAGGAGACTCTGATTGCCCACGTCCAGCTTGGGGCCCAACCAGCGGTCACATCCTCTCAATTACCTTCTCCAAATAATACCATCTGAAAAATTTTAATCTAGTCTTCCCTTCCTGGGAACCCCAAAATTGTTTGCACCTGGGCCTTCTTCTTGACAACACTCCTTTGATCCATTTTTCTTCTGGGATATTGTATTTTTTCATATTGATTTATAAGAACTCTTTATAGAGTTTGTTGTTTACTTTTTAATCTTGCCTAAGTTTATCTACTTTCATGCTCATTTAATGACTAAAGTATTAAGGCCAAGGCTTTGTCTCTGGTTGTAGTTTGGGTTATATGCTATGGTACTTACAGGGAGTTTTCTCTTTATCATTATCTTCTCAACTTTTGAATCTGCAGTTTGTTTTTCATAGTGTCTGGATTTACTGCATAATATAAGAAAAACAAAATCAGAACAGCACAATTACCAGGCACATCACCTATTAGGTTTTGCTTCTTTAATTATTATAGAATACTAAACAAAGCACATAAAAACCATACCATGAGGATATTCTTGGCTAGAGTGGTTGGGCTTTTTCCTAATTCAAAAGTAAAAGGAAAAATATAGGCACAGGGAGAGCATATAAATTCTAAAAGCAAAAATTATACATATTCACTGGCAGAGATGTATGTAGTCAAAATGATACTGCGCTCATTATCAAATAGTGTTTTAACTACCAGATGTAATCTATAATGCTTAGGCCTCAGGAAGTGAGACAAGTCAATGCCAGGCTGTGGACAGACACCAGCTGTCGTTGAGTCTTCAGTGATCTCAAGTAAAAAACATGTCACCACACACTTCCCTGGGGTCTGTTTTACTGAAACTAGAAATTACTTCCATGATTAACAGTGTATGTAGCATTGTTTATATTGTTGCATTGACAGTTTAGAAATTGTTGACATTTCCAAAAGAGCCATCTGATGAGAGATTTTGAAATTATTCCAATTGAGGACAGCCATGGTTTCTTGTTAAGTTAAGCTCCTGTTAGATGCCTAGAGAGATGGGGCATGAGAAAGCCCAGAACAAGGCCAGTAGGAATGCAAGATTTGATGAACTTGATGAACAAGGCTGAAGCACCGACTGCACTGAGGTATTTACTAAACTTTTACATGGCACCTTTTCGGGTGGAAGCTACATGTAAAATCTGTGCAATACATGAGAAAACATGAGAAAAACATGCAACCCTAACTGTGCTCAATCGTATTTATCAATGTTTGTCCAAAAGATCAAATTGTGCCCCATCCAATGAGATACAGTGTAATGGGCTGTGAGAGCTTGGAAAAGCAAAGTAACAAAAGACAGGCAAAAGATAAAAGTGTCAAAGGGAGACTGACGATAGCCTCTATTTTGGCACATGTTAACCTGTTCCTGTCAAAGCATAACTATATAAGAATCTGAGGCACTGACTTTTTTCAAATGCAGACATAGAGGATTTCTTGACATCAGCATTCCACAAACTGACTTCCCAAAGAATCCTTATAACCCAACAAACACACATACAACATTGGTCTGGGGACACAATTTGGAATATGCTGATTGACATGCATACAGTATAATGTCAAGTAGTGCAACACTATGTATAAGACAGTAACAACTGTGTTAGTATGCATTTTATATATTTATTTACATATAAATATATGTAAAATGTATTTACATAGTATATATTTTGTTATACATATTCTTGGATTTCATATTTGCAAATTTGTCTACTTGCCAAAATTCATTTGTAACCCCAAAATCAATACTCTTGTGGTCTCATTTCACTGACATTTGAAAAGTGGAGAACGTTTTGAGTTGCCAATGCTCTCTTTCTCAGCTGAGGTTGAACAAGGCAACATTCTTCCTTCTTGTTTCAGCTCTCCTACTGTAAACGAATGTCCCTTTCATGGTTTATTTAGTGCCATGTTTTTCACATCTTTGTGCTTTTAATTGGGGACGTTCCGTGAGCTCCAAACATAGTGCTGGGTGCCATCTAGTGTTCCTAAATGCAAGAAGGCTCTGGTATGTCTGATGGAGAAAATACATGTGTTACATAAGCTTTGTGCAGGCATGAGGTATAGTGCTGCTGGCTGTGAGTTCAACGTTAATAAATCAACAATGATATTAAATAAAGTGTCTTTAAATAGAAATACATAAAACAAGGTTCTATATTGATCAGTTGACAAAAATGCTGTGACCAAAGGCTCACAGGAACCTAACCCTGTATTTCCCTTAGGAGCAATTACACAGTATTCACTAATTCAGTGCTCGAGACAAACTTATAGACTATAATTACCAGTGAATAGCAAGAATAGAGGATGTATATAAATGAGTCAGAGAAACTTTAGGACTTTAATTTTTTTTAAGCTAGAGAAATGGGCCTCAATAAGAGATATCTCTGGTAGCTATTTATTTATTCAGTCAATGAATGTATATTGAGTTTTTCTGTGTGCCAGGTAGAAAGTGGTACACAAATAAAGATACTGTCCTGATTTTCTGGAAGTCTGTGTTCCAGCAGGGAACACTATGTCTGAAGCAAAAGAAAGAAAAGAAGACAGGCAGAAGGTGAACCATCCAAGGCTTTATAAGCCAAGCTAAAAAATGTGAGTTTTATTCTGAGTGCAACGGGAAACCAATAACGAGGGTGATTAGCTTATCTACCTTACAAAGATTGCTTTGGCTGCAGCGTAGAATGGCAGAAGCAGGTGGTCAGAATCAGTGTGGGAGAACAGTTACACTATGCTAACCTCCCTGAAGTGTCTCTCACAGTATAACTATAGCCTAACAGATACTGAGCTATCAGTGTGCAGAGTGGACTGTACACATAGGGAAGAGCGAGGAGAAAAATCAGCACAGCCACAATCAGAGGAGTTCTAAATCTCTCACTCTAAAATTTATAAGCCATGGGAACACTGCGACTACTTTTCTTTTCAAATATATGTCTGAATTTCCTTTGATGCAACCTTAATCTTGTTTACTATGACTTCTCTTATTTTTCAAAAGGTGTATTTGTATACCATTCAAATGTATACTTCATCCTTTTTGTCATTATTCCCCCATTTTCACAGTCTGCTTAAGTCACTTTTAGAATATATTTGGTAAGTATTCTTATGAGTACAAAGACTTCCCTCCTCAGTGGATCCCAAAACGATTTCCTGGAAAGGATGGAGGTGGCGGGGAGTCACAAGTTAACGGTAACCCAGAAAACTTAGGATTTAAGGCATCTAGCTTTTGGCTGTGGCTGCTCTCCTCACTTTTTCCTGTATGGAGACTTTTAAAGAAATGGTTAAAAAGTTGTATTTCAAAAGAGGAAGCAAGGAAGGAGAGGGGGAGGAGGAGGAGAAGCTGGAACAGGAAAAGAAGGAAAAAGAAGAGAAGGAATCTCTGAACAAGTGAGCTTGTTGGGTCCTCATTTAACCAATTGTAAATAGGCATTTTTAAGACAAGCAGGGAAATGTGAATAAGGACTGTGTATTAGATGATATGGGAAGGGGTGTGGGTATAGTTCAGTGGCAGAGTGCATGCTTGTCATGCTCAAGGTCCTGGGTTCAATCCCCAGCACCTCCATTAAAAAAAAAAGTACAATAGATGATAAGGGGACATTTTGTTAGGTGTGATAATGCCATGGTGGTATGTGGGGAAAAAAATTTATATATATATCAATTAGAGATATGTATTAAAGCATTTATGGGTAAAATAACATCATATCTAGGATTTGCTTTACAACACTCCAGAAAAGGGATAAGATCAATGAAATGTTACTAACAAAAGATTAATCATTGTTGAGGCTGGGTGATGGGACATAGGGATTAAATAATACTTTTCCCTTAACTTGAAAATTGAGGCAAAGGAGACATAAGCCAAACTGCAGTGGCTGAGGAGTGACAGGGAGATAATTTGGTTTTGCTATTTCAAAGTCTTTTTATTTAAAAGGGCATTTTTATTAAATACTAAGTTCTGCTTTAATTGGGATTTGGGAAATTTAAGAGACTGGATTGTGTTCACAGTTAGGAGGGGATATTACGCAGCCTCACTTCTCAGGAGACACGGTCCAGAACCACAGCGGGTAGCCAATTGCACAGCACACATACAGGATGTTCTGAGGATGCCTGGACTTCCTGCCCATCCCTGATGCAGGAAGTCATGGAATTTGATCAGAAACCATCTCCCAAGTAGGTAACAAGAAGGGAAGGACCACCAAAAGGTAAATGAAAGCCATCCAAAATACTTGTTACACCTCCATCTCACTTTGAACCTGCCCTAAGCCAGATAAAAACTTATTAGGAGGGCAGATTTGCTGTGAGAAGTAAAAGATTAGGGAACCACTCATTATGCAGATAACCGCAAATCTCCCAGTGTGACAACCATTTCTCCTCTTTCTCATGGCCAGTGAGACTTTCTCACAATTCAGATGCCTCTCTAGTCAATTTCACCTTCATGGTACTTTCCCTCTCTTCATAATCCAATAGGGAACTGAGCCTGGCCACTGGATAAAGATAAAATTTTTATTTCTTCTTTAGTGTCATTCCCTCTTAGGATACTTATGAACTATGCAATTTTTAAATGTTACTTGTTTAATAATATGTGGGGAAGCACACAGGGTTTTTTAGGAGGATATAAATAGAATAAGTTATGGAAAATATACGCAGTACTGTCAACACAGAATAGCCTTTATGAATTACATTCTTCAAATCCTCTCCTTCCTTAATCTCCTTTATGGTCACAGAGTGACCTTGTCATCTCCTGAAAGATCAGCACTAATTTAGACCGTAACCTCCTAGTCTTTGACCTCATCCAAACCTCCGGTCCATTGGCCCCTCCCCCTGATCCCAGCCCATCAGCCCACTCCTGGCTTCCTGCTCACCCTATGCAATGCACATTCTAAGAAAGAGTGTTTCCATATTTCTTCCAGTTCCTCACACTTCCCTGACTAAACTCTAGTTCTGGATACATCCAACCATCCACCTTCCTCATGCAGGTACCTGACCTTCTGACCAAACTTGAGAAAAGCATGGTTCCCTACTCTGAGCTATCATGACTTTGAAACATTTTCCCACCCTCTTCAGACCTCCAATCTCCCCTTAATCTTCTCACTCCCAGCAGATCATCTCACCTTCAACTACACAGAAAAAACACACTATCAGATGGGAATTACCTCCACTTTCTCCCCCTCCTGTTGTAATTAAAAGAGCTCTCTCCTGTCTAAAAACAATTGCTCCCATCTGTGTCTAAATCCCATCCCCATGGGTGGTAAATTACAGCTCACCCTCACCGCAACCCTATCTCCCATGTCTCTCTTCCCTGCTCACTCCTTGGGTCAGCATTTGAACAATGTCCAAGGCATATTCTGCCATCAAACAAACAAACAAACCAACAAGTCACCTTCTCTCTCCACTCCAGCTCCATCTACCCTGTTCTCTTTTCTCGCCTTCACAGAAAGTTTGCCAGAGAGTGTCACATACAGTTAACTATTTCTGTTTGTCATTACCCACTCATTCCAATCTGCATTCTACTCCTACCAGTCCCCTGAAACAGCTGTCATTAAGGTCAACCATAAGCACCATCTCACAAAATCCAGTTGAAATGAAGACTCAGGAACATCTCCAGAAGAAGCTGAAACTGATCACCTTGTCATGACTGTTGTTTCCCCTTGGGCAAAACTGTAAACTATAGAAATTATAGAACTAAACTATGGCAAAAATCTAACAAAAATTAGTTTGCAATCACATTTAGAGAGATCAACAAAAACTCAGAAGAGTTAAGTTTTAAAAAGAGATTAAAGATGTAAACTGACTATACTTCAATTAAAAAAAAATTGACTAAAGAAATTTCTTAAAACAAAAAGCTTGCTAAAGAGAGCCACAGAAGAGAATCGTACTTGTTTTCATCCTTTTCTTAATGATTTTCACATGGCAGAAATACCACATGCTAATTTAATAAGAAAAAATAACAAAGGAATACAAGGAAAACAATCATCCATACCTAGTATTCCACCCCCATCCTCTGATCCCTAATGAAACCACTGTTAATCATCAAGGGAATATTCTCCACATTCTTCTAGTCACAAAAATACACAAGCATACAAACACATACACTGGGATTTGGCTTCATTGCTAGTTAGTTGTTTGGTTAATATGCTGGCTTTTTGTTTTGTTTTGGTACATATATATTTGGTGTAAATATAATATAATATAATATAATATAATATAATATAATATAATATAATATAATATAATATAATATAATATAATATAATATAATATATATTAGGTTCCCAACAAAAGTGAGCAGAAATTAGAGTTTTCATAAGCCCTTTTGCCCCACGCATGCAGCCTCCCCCACAATTAACATCCCCACCAGGATGGTCCTTTTGTTACAACCAATGAACCTACGTTGACACATCATTATCACCCAGAGCCCATAGTCTACATTGCAGTTGTAATGCAACAGTGTTGTATATTCATGGGTTTGACAAATGTATTCACCATTGTCATGCGCAATAGTTTCACTACCCTAAAAACCTCCGTGCTACCTATTCATCCCTCCCTCTCCTGCAACCCCTGGCAACCACTGATCTTTTTACTGTCTCCATGGTTTTGCCTCTTATAGAATATCATATAATCAGAATTATACAGTATGCAGCCTTTTCAGATTGGCTTCTTTCACTTAGTAATATTCATGTCTTCTCACGGCTTGATAGCTGATTTCTTTTTAGTGCTGAATAATATTCATTGTCTGTATATATCAGTTTATTTATCCATTCACCTACTGAAACACATCTTGGTTGCTTCCAAGTTTTGGCAATTATGAATAAAGCTGCCATAAACATCCGTGTGCAGGTTTCTGTGTGGACATAACTTTTCAATTCGTTTGAGTCAATACCAAGGAGAGCAATTAATTGCTGGATCACATGATGAGAGTATGTTATTTAGTTTTGTGAGAAACTGTTTTTCAAAGTGGCTGGACCACTTTGCTTTTCCACCAGCAATGAGCGAGAGTTCCTGTTGCTCCAGATTAGTTTGTTTTTATAGAAGTAAAACAATTCTATACACATTACTCTACACCTCCCCTTTTTCTCTTTACACAAAGCATGGACATCTCATCAGCCAGTGATAAAGGTCAAATTTCTTTGTTCTAGTATTTTTGTGCACATATATATGTATGTATGTATATATGTATATAATTGTACATAGCTGAAATCGTATGCAGGTTATTTTTTTCACTTCTGATGCTTCCATTTTACCATAAGCAAATTAAAACCTCAATGCCTCAGTTTTCTCATCTGTAAAAGAAAGTTAATTTTGTGAGCATTTATTGAGTTCAGGTATAAAATGTATGTATAACTATACCAGACATACTAAATACTATTAAATGTTACTATTGTAGGGAAAAATCGGTAAAGGCATTGAAAGTTACCAAAGACATTACTGACTGCCCCATATAGCACACCCTTCCAAGTTACATCAACCTTTCACTGTCACTGAGCTATTTCACAACTCTGTAAGTTATAGGAAATGGGGGAAATTTTAAATCATCCTTGCCCATAAAAGTGCAAATTAATTGTGTCTAGCTGAATATAATCATTGGCTCATGAATAGACCTTTTTGGAATCTATTTGCAGGTTCATTACAGCTTTCCTTACTTGCCTATATAATGTGTGGTTATTTGAATTTACCTTTGAACCAATAGTAATGTCTTAACTGTTCTCTCATTAACTAATGAATTAAATAAAATCTTGATATACATTTTATTTTATATTTGTATGAGAATCATGATTCCATTTTTAACGTATCCTTAAACACTATAATTACGTTGTCAAAATGTTTACTTTGTTTTTAAACAACACAAAGATATTCTCACACATGCAAGGGTACAGATCTATATATAAAATATAGAACACACCTAACTTCATTGTTAAAAGTGCTTGAAGAAATCAGCATACTGAGGCATAAATCAACATGAAGACCTCTAGAATAGCAAAGAAGTGAAGTTTAATACTGAAATTTCTTAAATTTAAATCATAAATAAATACAGCTCTGGATCTGTAAAAAAATGTACTTTACTATCTAAAATGTGCAAAATGAATTAATGTGATTCGGACTCAGCATTGTCTGAGGACTTACAAACTCATAAATAGGCTACACCAACCATACCAAGAATATTTACTGAATGAAAGGTAAATAGCTACAAGACCTATGGCTGGAATCTTGAAAAATGAAGTCATTAGCCTAACAGTGACTTGCTAATCCTGCTATGGGAAAGCATGCTAAGAAGCTACAAGGAATTTATATCATGTATGCCCATATTTCCACTTAAAAACTAGGTAGGACACTTAAATGTGTGACTCTTGAAATAAGAAATATAATTCTGCCTTACATGGGTACAACTACCTACTAAATAACCTCAGGGAATCCATATCATTTCCACCCAGAATGTTTGCTTCTTAGAAAGAAAGACAGGTCTTTCCCCAAAAAGGTCGAATCACTACTTTTTATGAAAAGTCAGCTAAATGCTAAACAGATATTAAGGCTTCTAAAAAAGTTTACATGCCTCTAGACCAAATGTCCGCCAGTTTGATCCTAAAGGATCAGATAGTAAATATTTTGGGCTTTGCAGACCTCTTGGTCCCTGTCATAGTATTCACAGCTGTACAAAACACTGACAATGTATCAGCAACTGGGTATGGCTGGGCTCCAATTAAACTTATTTACCAAAACAGGCAGAGAGCCAGACTTGGCCCTAGGGCCACAGTTTGCTGACCCCTTGCTCTGGACCTCTCCTCTAGAACTCACAGTCAGTGCAGAACAAAGCGTCCTCCCCACGCCACTCCACACCCCATGCCTCTTTTCCAGGTGAATCAGAGCTCAGGTTTCTTGAGTTCTCCCTAGAACTGTTTTCTGGATAGTACAGTAGCCCCTCAGGCAAGCAGATAAGCATCTCTCCTTTGTCTTGCTTGTTAGCATTCCAGATTGTTCCTCAGAGTCAGTGAGGAAGTGAAGATGCAGAGTACATTTTCAGATAAATCTTGTCTAATACGAGACAATCTCACTTCAAAGGGATCCTCTTCTGGCTCAGAGAAAGGCCTTTTAACCTGAAACTCCACTTCTTTCTCAAAGGAAATCAAGTACCAGAATGTCTCAGCCTGCCATCTTGTGGCAAACTGGAGTCTGGAAAAGGAAATCCTTGGATCAAGACAAGGGCGACAAGCTGGAAGGCCTGCTTCATAGCAGCCACTCTACAACATGTGCTAGACCTGGGGCTACACAGGGAGCCAACAAACCCACAATCCCTGTCCTCAAGGAGCTTACACTCTGTGAGGAGGAGAAGAGATTTTTTAAATTGCACAAGCATATGTAAAATTACAATCATGGAAAATGGTCTGAAGGAGCCATGTGCAGGTGCTCTGAACGTAAATAAAAAGGACTGAGGCAGGAAAGGTAGAGAAAGCCTCCCTGGAGATGAGACAATTAAACTGAGGCCTGAAAGTGAGGTGAGACTTACCAGGTGAAAAGGTGAGGGAAGATGATTTCAGAGAAAGGGAACAGCATCTGTAAAAACTCTGCAGCAGTAGGAAAGCCAGGGGAGCCCTGGTCTAAGATAAGGCCAGGGAGGGAGAGAGGGGCCAGCTTAGGCAGGGCCTCAGAAACCATGCAGATGAGGTTTTCTCTATCCTATAAGCAGAGCGAAACCATAAAATGGTTTTAAACAAGGAGGTGTGACAAAATCAGATTTACATTTTACTGTGTATCAGGCAAGGTCAAATGAGGACACAGAAACTACATAGTAATTTGAGCAGAGAGAGTTAATATCAAGAACTATTAACAAGAATATATGTATAACTGAATCACTATGCTGTACACCAGAAATTAAGACAACATTGTAAACCAACTACACTTCAATTAAAAAACACACACCAAAAAAATAATTATTAACTACTTAACAGGAGACTGGAGTAATGAGGGACTGGCCTGTAACACATAGAGAATTCTAAAAAATATAGCTGTAGCAGCTACAAGAAGGAGCCACTCCCCAAAGGAGGGCCTCCCCCTCCAGGGCTGAGACCCAGACCTCTTTGGACAAGGAACCTCTATGGCTCCCTGGACAGCACAGAAGCTGCGGTGCTGGAAACTGCTGACCACCCCCTCTAGGTTGCCAGGGGAAGGTGTTCAAAGAGCAGAAACTCTCTGGAGGCACTCCGCTATGAACCCACCCAAAGGCGGCAGGACAAGAAGGTTCTGGCTACTGGTTGCTGCTGGCCACAGTGCACCACAGGAGCTGGGCTCAGGAACCTGATGCTGGAGAAGCCATGCTCAGAGCAGGAACCTGCAGAGAGCAGGACATCCCAACCAGAAAAGGAAACTTCCCTCCTCTAGTGTCTCTCCAGTGCCCTCTACTGACAAAGTTTAGCATCGCTGCCAGCTGGCAAAGGAAAGCATTTAAAGACCCAGCAGGGAAGGCAGAATGGATTTGAAGCTGAGAAGCCATAAATTGATAACCAGCACACACTGGCTTCTATGTGGTGAACCTTCTAGAAAAGGAGCAAACAGCCCAGTTAAATAGTCCAGGAGAGAGAAGAGAAAGTAAGGTGCTGGACAAAATACACATGCAAGACCCCCAGGGGCTACAGGAAAGACACCAAACAGCATGGTTTCTGTCCCTGTGCTCACTGCGCTGGAAGAAGAGCTGCCTCGGAAGGCCTGGCTAAGAGAGCGAGGAGGGTCAGCTGACATGGGTCCTAGGACCAGAGACCAACAGCACCAGCTGTCCTGAGGCAATTCTTTATATACAAAAGGCACAGGAACAGTATTGCTCCCAAAAGACAGACTGGCCAGGCTTAACAAACATATCAGCTGCAATCGAAGCGGCACCCAATCCGTGCAAGTCCTCCCACAGCCAGGCTTGCAAGAGGGGCCTTTGGGTCTCAAAAGTTACTAGAGAAAAATGCTTGTGATTTGTGACAAACCATCGCTCCTATTTTTAAAAAGCTTTTAAATAAATGGTCTTTCTTTTTTTTTAACAGCCAGCAAGTCTGGCTTTCTGGTCCTTCACACAGATCTTCAGTGTACCCACTGTCTCAAGATAATCAAGGGGGCAGGGTCCTGGTGAAGGGGATAAAGTGTCACAGCTTGTCTGTAAGGAGTCACCCCCACATTTTCCCAAAAGAGGAATGTCACCAAGTAGTAGAACTTGAGTACCAAATGAGAGGCCAGGGTTGAAGTAAATTTGTCAACAACTAAAATTTACTAATTCAACACAGAAATAAATCACAGTGTATAATGGCTCCTTCTGGGCAGTGGGACTGAGAATGGGGAGAGGAGTAGGGTAGTGATTTTTAAACAAACCTCTACGTGGTTTGCTATTTTTTTAACCAGGCCTGAAAGGAAAGTGGAGAGAATCTTTCAAACAGGTAAGAGAAAGTTGTTAGATTCTTATGACACTGGACTGGAATTTTAATTACTCCAAGAAAATTACTCTTGGCTCTGAAAGTGACTTGAGGACTTCTGACTGAGAAGCTAAAGAAGCTGTAAGATCTGCCTGAGACAGTCAGAGGGGAAAGAAGACTTTCCCTCTGCTGGATCCCCTTTGATTTCATCTCTCAATACAGTGGAGCCCAGAGGAAGAGAAAGAATTACTTAGAACTGAGAGAACTGAGCTCTGCTTGTTTGGTGGAACTAGGGTTTGGACAAGACCAAATCGACGCGTGGCCTTGGTTCCTGAGATAGAGTTGAGCAAGCACAACTTCGTGGGGAAAAAAATTTTTCCCCACGAAAGTTGTGCTTGCTTCTTGCAGGTTCATTCTGATAATGCTGCAGCACCAAACCGAAACTCTTCCTGTTTTGCAGACGTGAATCAACATACCAAAATATTTGAAGGCACGAATCAGTCCAGAAACAGACCATCCTACTGGATTTGCAAAGACGGACTTGGCTACAAACTTTCTGAATCAATCATCTTGCCCACAAAGAAGATACAAAAGGTTAAGAGTAAAGTTTGGAAGGGCGATGGATGGAGGACTTTTTTCAGAAGCCCTGCTGATCTTTAAACCAGAGGCGGTGGCTGTGAGAGGCCTGCTTCTCTAACTTCAAGCTTCGCAAGGGGACCTCCCCAAGATCACCCAAAGAGCTTATGGTTCAGGAGTCCCAGTGGATTGCTGTCTGACTCCCACTTGGGAAATCTGGAGAACAGTGGTGACTTCTACAGGTGGATGCTTCTTTTTCTTGTGGTCTTTCAGAGGCTCCTCCTGCAATGCCTCTCCTTCAGTAAGCCTGACTACACTCTCCCGCCTTAACTTCCGCATCTAACAGGCCCTCTGCAGAGGTCTCCTCGCCTCTGAGAAAGGCCCCTGAAGAGAGTTCTTTTCCAAGTGACCACCACTCCAGCTCCCTACCACAGACCAACTTGGCACAGGGAAAACTCACTCATCATCGCCCTTCTCTCATAACTACAACCTGTTCATAATCTAATTCGACCTAGGTAAAGAAACGGCACTTGTCCCACCCTCAGAGGTGTGAATTCACAGTTTGAGCACTAGCCATAAATAATAATTCGAAGGAAGACTGCAAAGAGACCAAAATACACACACACACACACACACACACACACACACACACACACACACACGTACGTGTCCGCTGCACAGCACAATTTAGATTTCTGGCTTGCATGGTTGGGCTGGAAAATACTCCACTATATACATAACACTATTTTAATTAACAAATTCCCCATTGGCAGACAGTTAGATTGCTACCAACTTACTTTATTAACAGAACTCCTGTAAACCAAATTGCAGAGTCATGTCAGGCTCCAGTCTCGTGCAGAGGTGGCATTCTGAAGCGCGCTAGAGAGAAGCGCCACGCCCAGCAGACCTTGGCTCCTGCGCACTGGAGCCGACTCGCATTGTCGCTCCTGCAGCGTGCATGCGTCACCCAGACTGCTTTTTCACATCCATTTTCCCGGCTCCCGTATGCCTCCTTGGAGAAATGCAGCTTTCTTTCTTCCTGCTTCACAGCGAAACTTGTTTCAAGAAGGTTGGGGGTGGCTTCTAGAACCGCCCAGTCCTGGAGAGCACGCCCCCTACATCCTGCCCTCACGAAGGCTTGTGCTCACCAGCCTGGACTGGGAGGGGCCTTCGGGGAGGGAGGAGCCTATCAGAGCCGAGGCCCCGCCTCTTCGCATCACCTGTTTGACACAGGTAGGGGTGCTATTCTACTCAAAGATTTGTGAGGATTAAAGAAAGTACTAAAAGTTCCTCATGCTTAAAGAGCATAAATACGTTGTAGCTGTTGTTACCATTTACATGTATACTCATTTTCCTTCCGGCTTCACTAGTTTGGCTCTGCCTCTCCCGAGATTCATCTTGCACAGTCATCTTTCACCTTCTCAAGAACTTCTAACCAGTCGTCAACCCTTGTGGTCTTCACTTTATACTTTTCTAACTGGACCTTCTCTTTTAGCCTGTCTCCCCATCATGTATACACAAATATCCTGTTGTCTTTTGACTCATCATTGTTGTATCTACCTCTCCTTGTCTCTTAAAAACTAAAAAGTTACCACATCCGTCTCTTCTTCATTCTTCCAACCTCATCTACTTCACTGGAATCTGGCTTCTTATAGCCATGCCATTAAAACCGTCCCCAGCAAGGTCTTCAGTGGCCGTGTCATTAAATCCAGTGGACATTTCCGTGCTGTGTTCCCTACAGCAACTACAGCACATCTGTCTGTACTTGCTGTAAACCCTTCTGCCACTCCCTCTGCTAGTCACAACACTCACTCACCTGAGACGTTTTCCTACCTCTCTGATCACTCTTTATCTGTCTCGAGTTTGTCTTCCTCGCCCTGCCTCCCTCTGCCGATTCCCAGGTCACATTGGTCCTCTTTTCTTCCACTTCCCACGCTTGCATGGGCGAGCTCCTTCTGTCGTTGTTTTGCTGTGCCTGTGACTCCCAAGTCCATACCTCTCTAGCCCAGATCTTTCTTCTGAGCTCCGGACTCTTGGCTATCCCACAGGAACTTAAGACTTAGCACCTCCAAAACTTTTCTTTCCAGAAAACCTGTTTCAACTTCTATACACTGTCTTTTCTTGTGCTCCCCATCTCGGTGGATGGCACTGTGTGCTCAAGCCAGATATCGAGGAGCCAGCTTAGACTCCTCCTTCTCCTTCACACCCAGTTATGGGTTGGGTTCCCTAGGAATCAGACTCTGAGATTTGTGTGCAGGTGGTTTGGGGGTACTGGGGTGCTCTCAGACACAGCACCTATGAGGGCTGAGGGAGGGAAGACTAGAAGGGAGGGAGTTGAACAGTTGATGCAGTTACAACAGTAGCCTAAGCCAATCCTGTGGCGAGCCCTGGTCCTGGAATGGCCCTTCAGAATTGTCCCACATACCCCCCAATTAAGCTGTCACTGGATGTGACGGGCTGCTCTCAGGAGGGGGTGTGACCTTAGGTGAAGTGGCTCTCTTTGCTGAGGGCAATTCCTGCAGAGGGCCTAGGCTGAGCGGCATCAGCCATCAAAACTCCCCGCATCTGGAGGGGCGAGTGCCTAGTCTTAAGGAGGGAACCTGGGCATCACACCACGTACCCACTGCACCCCACACTCTCGTTAGTCACCAAGTGCTTTACCTATTTCTGTATTTTAATTTTCAAATCAGATCCCTCCTCCTTCACACTACTCTTTATTATTCATATATATATATATATATATATATATATATATATATATATATGAGTCTAAATGCACGTTGGCAGGGACAGAGTGATGGTCAAGCAGACACCATCCAGCTTTCAAGATGCTTCCAATCTAGTTGGGAAGTGAATAATCATCCAAATATATACTTTAAAACTATAAGTGTTCTAAGAAAAATTAAAAGTGCAGATTTCTATGTGATCTTATAACAAGGGAGGCTTGCCCAACCAGGGAGCAAGGTGGAGGCAGGGAAATCTTCCCTGAAGAAATGTCATTCCAGCCGGAATATGAAAGATGAGTAGGTGTTACTAGGTGTGTGGTTGTTGGGGTGAGTGGGAGTGAAAGAGATGTGGACCCGCTAAGGAAACTGCCCATGCAAAGGTCCTGACATAGATGGGACAAGATGTTGGAGGACCCAAAAGAAGGCCAGCATGTCTCAGCATGTCTGGAGTGCAGAAACTGAGGGGGGAAAGTAGTAAGAGATGATACGAAGGGACAGGCAGGACCCAGATCCCTCAGAGCTAAAAATTTCAGTCTTTTCCCCTAAAAGGAATGAAAGCCACTGAACAATTTTAATCTTTATGTAGTATGAATGATATACCTCAGTTAAACAGAATATTCAACTACCACAATCAATGCAGATAAAATGGATCATATAGCTATATAAAATGGTTAAAACCTAAATTCTGCTAATGCTAAGTGCTGGGGGTTTTTTTAAAAGTTTTTTAATGCAGATATTATTACTACTACAATATCCTGTTTCTCTACCTCTAATGGCTACTCCTGGTTCCTCTGAAAAATAACACCTAACTGTTTCTGACTGCTGACTAAATGCCAGCGTGTTGAGTGCTCTGCGTAAATTACCTGACTTAATAAAACACCTTTACAAAGTGGGTATGGTTTAGAAACTGAGATACATAGAGGGCAGCTCGCCCAAGTTTTCGCAGTCAGTATGTAAACGGCAGAGTAAGACATGAAGCCAGATGTCTTATAAAACTATATTAACTATTATAATACTAAAGCTCTTGACTGCTGTATGAAATACCCCACTTATGCTTTGGGAAACACCTGACGGTACCTGACAGTATTTCCCCACTGCCTTGAACTTCCTCCCATCATGCCCTGCTCGTGAGCTCAGACCCCTTTAGTAAATAGTGTCAACCTGACTCCTGGCCAGGTCTGGAATGGAACACATGCACCCTTGGGTACCACACCACAAACCACAGGCTACCTTTTGAGGGCCACCCCTAGAACCAGAGCACTTTCTCCTGCTGATTCCACCCCGTCCTGACTTATTCTCCCCTTATCAGCTGGTGCCGCAATCTTCTGGCAGCTAAACCTAACAGTTTTAACAAATACTTGCTAGAGGAATGCAAACTTACCTGAATATGAGCCAAAGAAAAACAAGGAGGCAAAGCTACCGTAATCTTCTCCTAAGAATACTATAGTTGTTTTATCGTCCTGTTTGTGATTTTCTAGGTTAAAGCTTACCCTCTATTCTTAATCAAGAGCTGGTACCTTCCAAATTGCAGGTTTATAAACAATTATGAAAATACCCACTAGGTGTCAGCCTTGAACTGCATCGGGGTTTCCAGGATGTGGCAAAGGTGTAAACTATGTAGGAGAGAGCATGAAGCAGAAAATATTTGGAATTTGGATGATTTCCTTTGCAGCATGAACTAAGATAGGAACTGCAGTTAGCTTTTTGTATCAACACAGTGGTTTGATTTTTCAATGAGTATAAATATAGTAATAGATCATGCCACTCTACTCAGTGAGCTCCAGTATGTCTCCCTCTCACTCAGAGTAAACAACTGAACCCCTTACCACACCCTACTCATCTCTCTTCCATCCTCACCCACTTCAGCCACACCATCCCTGAACACACCTGAAATGCTTCTCCCAGAAGTCCCTGCACAGGTGACTCATTAGATTCAGGACGCTGACTACGGCCAGCTTCTCAGAGATGCCTTCCTGGACACCACCGCACCCCCTCACCCTGACTGCTTTTCCTTCATAACACTTTTCACCACCTAACACATCTTTACTTACTCTTAGTCTCTCTCTTGAGTATTACGTTAGCCCTCTGAAAGCAGCAACTTTTTGTGCTGTTCGCTGCTTTTTACCCAGAGCCTAGAAAAATACCAGGCTTATAGGAGGTGCTCAATAAATACCAAATAAATAAATGACGTTAATTCAAAGATATTCCAAAAAGTTGTCACACTTCAAACATTCATTTGCTTTCCTTCAATAAATACTTATTAAAAACCTATTATAAAGAAGGCATTGAGCGGTAGTGTGCTTAGTGTTTACGAGGTGCTGGGTTCAGTCCCCAGTACCTCCATTAAAAATAAACAAACAAACCTAATTACCTCCCCCCAAAAATAAATAAAACAAAAAAAATTTTTTAAAGGAGGCATTGAATTATGGAATGTACAAGATAAGACATTATCTTATTGATGAGAAATACAGTAAGTCTCTAGCTTTTAACTCACAGAATCCCAGCAAGAAGGCATGCACAGTATTTTCAGAGGTTTTACAAAAAGAATATGAATATGGTAATTACGGCTGCACATTGTAAGAAACTATGGAACAACAAAAATTTGATGCATGCATCCATCTCTAGGCACTTCTGTTATTACCCTGCCCCCAGGCAGAAGACTGTTCAGTGGAGACCACCCAGTTTCCCTTATTCTTCATGCACTATTTAAAGGTGTTCCTGGCCTTGATCTTTAATTTGCAGCTGACTTGGGTTTTTTGCCCCGAAGACTCGATTAAGTTTCGTGATTTCCATGTCCATTCTCCCCAATCCTATACTGTGTGCCCTTGGTGGGGAAAATGTAATAATCGTTGCCTTTTCTGCACACAATTTTGAAAGAACCTGAACCAATTTTTCAGCCTGTCTCCAGTCCCTCTACCTTCACAGCTGCTGTCATTCGGGGCGGGGCAGGGTGGGGGGGGGGTAGGCAGAGTGAGAGATGCTTATGTAGATTATCACTGGAAGATGATTTTTCTTTTTTGAGAATATAGGAGAATAACTAGCAAATCTTAAGTGAGTTCACCCGCCAACACAGGTGTGCCTGTAATGCTGGTGATTTCTTTTTATGTGAGAAAGACGTACGAGTTTCAAGTAGAGAGTATTTGGGACATCCTCCTCGTGCATCTACAGCCCATGGTTTAATTGGGTATTTTCTCTCCTCTTGAAGAAAATTCAGTCCTATTTCTTAACAGTTGACAAGTAGATGAATGTTTCCCTCTAAAACCCTCTCGTTGCTTTGAACCAGAGCCAAGCACATCCCATGCATTAATCTGTTACTTTATTTCTTCTCCTTATGGAAACTTTCCAAGTAGATGTGGCCACTTGAAAGGTGCTGATACAATCAAAGCGTCAAACTCATTCAATGGATTTTGTTTTACCCTAAAACAACATATCTACATTACCAGTTTGAGAATTTAAAGCTTATTCAGATAAAAGGCCTAATGAATATTAGCCCATGAGATTATAGAGGTAACTTGGCTGCCTTACAATATTGTGCTGTAAGCAAACTTCAGCCAGGAGTGATACCTTAATGGACTCACAGCAAGAAACTGGACCAAAACCCCCAGGCTGTGGTAATCACTGTAGCTCTAAATTTAAGCTTAGAGCAACATTCACTGTTTCTCTTATCTTAAAGTGAATTACATCAGGGAGGTCTCAAAACCAGACAGTATTTGATACAGAATTCTTGCCCTAACAGAGGGAGTAATAGTCACAGACTGATCAGGAGAGAGTTCTTGAAATGAGAGCCCAAGAAGAATTGTTGAGAAGAATTGCTAAATTTACAAGTCAGCCAACTTCTTTACCCATTCCTTCCTTCAGAGATCTTTTTCCCTTGTTTCTTTCAAAGTGCCAGAATTTTCTTGTGAAAACCCACAGCTTCACTTACCTGTACTCATCTGACAAGTGTTATTTCTCCAGCCGTCTCCGCTAGGCTGGGATCTGCGACATCCTACTTGCCAACCCTCCTCTCGGTCCTCTCTGATTCGCACCTCGACTCAGTGTCCAGAACAGGCCTTAGAGGGAGTAGCTACTTTCACTGGGCCGTGTTTAATTCTGCACATTAGGCCTCAACAGCACAAACCAGGCTTCACACTGGACCCTTCGTTCTGGCCTGGTGGGTTTTCTGGGCCAGGAACCCCAGCCTCTCTGCCTCCTGTCTCCTTACCACCTGCCCATCTGAGAGGGGGGCCTCCAGCCCCTGCTCACCCCGGCTGAGTGTGTGAGGCTGGCCTGTGGGCTTCACTGGTAGCTGATAAAGTGGACCCTGCTTCTGCTCCACAAACCTCGCTCTCTCTGCCGCCACACCAGAGCATGCAGGTCACGGGGACACAGGAGGGTCTATCTCCCATTTTAGGTCTGAGCCACATTCTCCAACAGAATTTACCAGATGCAGGATTTACTAGACATCTGCCCAGGCAGTTAAGATGACACTCTGGTATCCACTGTGCTGGCGATCCTTATATGAACTCTTCCATCGGCCAAAACCTGGAAGGAGAAGGCAAATGGGGTGCATCAAACCCTATCTTGAGCCCCTAACACATTTGTGACACCATGCCTCAGATCTAACATGACAGACACCAAGGGATGAGATCTGAAACCAAAGCACCCACAATGAGATCAAGGCTCTTGCTGCAACCATGGCAGCCAATATGAGTAACTACATGACCCTGGACGGTTGGCCTTGACCAAGGTACCAGGTTACAGCCGCTTTTACTGTAGTATCAGCTGCAATGCCAGGCACAGCTTTGGCTAGAATCCTCAGGTGCCAAACAACTGCAATTAGACAAAAAGAAACAAACAACCGAAAAACAATCATCCTAAGAATCAGGGGTAGCTTTTCTTTGGACCACACAATGAGCAGGTAGAAATCTGGCCTTGGCAGAAACATAGATGGGAGAGAAGCTCTCAGGATGGCCTCAGACTTGAAAGGCAATGCTGCTTCCCAGGGACTTCTGAGTCCTGGTGGAGAGGGCAAGGCTCTTGCTAGAACCAGGAGATCACTCCAGATCAGGCTCTCCTCAAGCATGGGTGAGAGCCACAACGGCTAGACCCGGCCGACCTCTAGCGTGGGAGCCTCTGGAGTAGATGCGGGGCCCCACTTTGGTTCTCAGGCTACTCGGAATAGCAGCCGAGGCTGTAGAGCAGGAAGCGAGAGGTGCCTCAGCACAGTGCTGTCTTGAGTCCCCGGATGGGAAACCACGTTTCCTCTCTCTGTGAAGGGCAGGACCACTTACCCAAGTCAGAAACCTGGCTTTCATTTGCTCCCCAACACAACCCACATCCGAGTTTATCCCGTTCAGAGCTCTGTTAATGCTTGAGGTCAGGTGCTACTCTCTCACCTGGAAAAACGCACAAGCCCGAGTAACTGGTCTCTCTGCCCCGGCTGTGTCGGCAGAGCATCCCTCCCATCATGACACTCCACAGCTTCAACTTGCAATGGCTCTCTATGGCCTTTGACAGAAAACCCAAACACCTTCACAGAATCTCTCAAGCTGCATCTTGCCTTGACTTCTGTGTTATTTAGCTGACTCTTGATTGGTCTTCAAATGTCAACTGAAGCACCATTTCCTCTAGCTTTCCCTGACACCGCCTCCCCAGCTTGTTAAGATGCTCTTCCTCGACACTCTCATCATCCTTTCTTAAATCTGAGGCGCCAGTCACATTGTGCAATGGTGTTGGGTTACAGGTCTACCTCTACCACCAGAGGAAAAGCTCCTTAAGTGTAGGGCCCACGCCTTTCATCTCTGGATTCACGAAACTGGAAGACGGCTACCACTTGGGAGGCTCTACAAGTGCTAGGGACCCAAAGATGAGTAGAACAGAGTTCCTGTCCCTGAGAAGCACAGTCTAGTCTACAGGACAGTTACACAAATGAACTAAAATACACTGTTAAGTGCTGTGACAGATGTACAATCCAGATTCTATATCAACATCTTCCATTTCTATACACAGCACCAGTCATGTTGCTGAATTTTTGCTTGACTGTCTCCTAGAATGTGATAAGCCCGAGATAAGGGTTAGGAAATGGAAAGGGAGGGGAGGTGGGGACAAAGGCTGTGTTCTATTCATCTTTGAATCCTCACAGCCTCACATGGAATCTGGCATAAAAAGGTGCTATGTATATTGAATATTTATGGAGTAATTAGTCACACCCTTTTAAGGGGTGGGAGGTGACCACAGAAGGCTAAAAGGAGGAAATGGACATCACTGAACTTGACAGTCGTCTCCCAGAGTGAAAGGGAAACAAACGGCATGAACAAAGGCATCAGGTGACAGAGTGGTCTGGGAGAGCCCTTGACAGGCACAGCCGATTTTAGGAAGATGCCCAATGTAAATCCAAAGCCTGAGGACTTTCTGCCACTCCATTCTATCCTCTCAGGGACCCTTGGATGTCCTAAGAGACTCACAAGGAAGGTGTAGTTATCCGAGATCTCCTACCCACTCATGAAACACACTGAAGTATTCTGACTTGGTAAGGACAGCCATAAGTCCTCAGAAATCACATAGCGCAGAAGTGATCACAAGAATGACACACACAATGTAGCACTAAGCTTTCTCCATTTTCTGATGACAGACCAGGTACTAACATGCCCCAAATTCCAACAGATTTGAGGATGAGACCACAGTGATCATTCCCTGTAGTCTTGACTTGGATATATCAGAGCAATTCTTTTGGTATTATAATCTATAATTTTTCAGTAGGGTCCAATAAAAGCTATGGAAAACATGTCTCAGAAAAACAACAGGCCCAGTCACTTCATGTAATGGGATTTGCAGCGTTAATGATGATTCTGTGAAACATTTTATATAACATGACCCATGCTCTCCAGCTAATAGAATCACAATGAACTTCAAACAGTTCACCAAACCCTTACATGTGCCTGGAGGGCAGAGCATAAAGTCAAAATGAAAATACTGTATTTGGGGTTGTATTTTTAATTTATGAAAACTTGCTCAAGGGAGTTCACACATACCACAGATACATTCTCAGCAAGCTGGATTTTCATGCCAGCTTATCACTGTTTCATACCGGGCCTGTCTCTCTAACTTCTGAGCCAGAACCAGGCCACCAGAGACCCTGAGAGGAAAGCCTCCAGATGCATCAAGCGCAGGAGACAGAGCTGCGCCTCCCTCCTCCCGTGTGTCTTTCCCGCAGAGCTTGAGAGGGGGCTCCACGCCCTGGGTGTCCATGGATGTTGGGTGCATGGTTCTGCTTCACAGAAAGGAAAGGGGACAAGTCTTGCTAATGGTTTTATTTGAATAAACTGGTTAAAATCTAACATGTATAATTTCAAAAACACAGAAGAGTACAATGAGCAGAAAATCTGTTCCGTGTTGTCTGAAACCTTAAAAAGAGAGAAGGTTGACTAGACTATCCCTTACTTTAAATGGGGATGTGTGATTTTGCAGACTGTAATGAACATTCTTTATGTCAAGAAAACAAGGTGAAAGAAGAAAAAATTATGAATGTGGAACCGAGGAATGCTCTAAATATGGGGGAAAGTACTGAGACCCAGCAGCAAGAGGGGGCAAAAATCCCAGCACCTGAGAAAGCAGTGTCAGTTACAGAGAACCTCCGGGGACATGAAATTGTTTCAGTGGTTTCTGGGGCTGCACGGTCTACCGTAACAAACAGCTGACCAGGTTGTAATGCCTTCTACCTCAAAACTCAGAAGTACCCACGTGAGGGATGTTCCATAATATGACAGGCCTGGTTATATAATGGGTCAGTAAGCAAACAGACGTTACAAAAATTCCTGGACAGTGATATCTGCAGAAAAATGTGTCAGCTCAATGGATATTTACTCTGCATAGGGCAAGAAAAAAGAAAAAGCACATAACTTCTTTATGTTTTCCTTAACCTAGAAACACAAGAAAGGTTACTATATTAAATTCAAGCCATATTGTCTGTACTCACTGTCAGCAAAAAAATTTACAAATAGGACACTAACATTACACTTGGTGATAATGTCTTTTTAAAATTCAAATTTATTATGGCTTTAAGGAAATAACGTGGTTAGGCATGCAAGCTCTTTCTAAACTATAGTATTTTAAAAATTACTCCTTTCAAAGTACTGTTCAAAGTTGTATATACTTTAGTTTTCAATATAAAAAGATAATGAGATTAACAATTTATGATTTAATTACTCATGCAGAGTGAAGAGGAAAGGATGCTGAATCAAACTACCAAACCCAAAAATCTGGGTAACTGAGTTAAATATTTTAAAGCTGATTTGTGTGAGTGTGTATGTGTGTGTACATGTATCACAATTTTTAACTACTACATGAATATCCAAAACTGATCTGAAAGCTATTGTCCAAACTTCAAATTCTACAATTCCATCATTTCTTCACATTACAAACTAGATTTAAACACACCCAAGTGCAGAACCAGTATGACCATTTCTCTCTTTCTGTAGCAGTAATATCCGCTTCTGGATTGGCTAGATCTACAGCTAACAAACAAGTGGAATCTGGCTTCCTCCCAAAGCAACTATGATGAACGCCTATGAACGCTGCTTTGGACAGACGGGCCCCGAGGGGTTCACTCTGGAAATCAGAAACATCCGAGGTCATTCCCAAGCACTGCACCAGAGCTGACTTCAGAAAGGCCACTTGAAGACACAGCCACAGCTGCAGGCTTCACTCTGCTCACATCAGTGTTGCTCTAGTCCACCCCAGATCTGAATCAGGAAAAAATTGGGAAAGAACTTTCCAGGAAACGTTTTAAGACCCAACTCAAACCCAAGGTCTGGTTTTAGTCTTTGATGAAAAAGATGCCGGTCAAACATTTATTTTTCATTCCTGATTCTGTGAAAAGGCTTCTGAAGACCAACTTTATTTCTGTCCAACCTAGGCCCTCCCTGCTTGGAGCTCAGGGCTTTTTCACAAGATGTAATCACTTCGAGTCTGTTTTAAGGAGCTAATGAGCCTTGTTTTCTCTGGAAATGGTTCTTGTTCCCCCAGAACGTTTCCTCGATCCTCACAGCAGTCCTCTGAGATGGGCAGGGCAGGCAAACCCTCTCCACTTTACTGACGAGCTCACGAGCAGATGCCTTGCCCAGGGGCTCCCTGTGAGCAAAGCTGTGACCAGAGCTAAATGCTCAGGAGCAGAACTTCAATCTTTTTATGCAAAAGCATCAAAAAGGGGTCCGTCTGCTAACTTACTAACAAATCTGTCGATTTGAACCTAGGGATGATATAAATTCACACATCTGTATATCCCCCTTTGAGCTTGGCCACAGCATTAATCTGGACCAGGATCGAGAGTTCACTTGCAAATCACGGCTATAGATCTGCCCTTCATGTGTTGTCGACAGCCGAACACCTAGTTGGCCTTTGCTTGGAAACTATTTTTCTGGTGGCAAGAGAAGGGAACTGACAAATCCACAGCTGCTGTGAGAGTGACATGAGAGAAAGCTAACAGAATCACAAGCCCTGGGTGAGGGAAAAAACGAATTCCCTAGGCAGTCACAAGGAAATGTATATATTTGTATTACCTTTAAGATTTTAAGTCTAAGTAATCAAAGAGCCATGCCATTTACATTTCCCTATATGACACATTAAGTGTAAGGGACTCTACTATTTCAACTAAAACTGTGTGATCGAGGAGACTTACAATTATAATATACTTAATTCCTCCTTATGATTACTGCTTTAAATCTAGCAAAAGAGATTCGTCATCCTCTACTCTCACCTGGGGTTTAAAAGTAACTTTTAAAGGCTCGGGGGTGGAGACCTCCCCGCCTACCTGGGGAGGATGCCCAGTGGTGCTGGGCTCCCTGCGGTCTGCTTTGCTGAGAGTCTGGGTGTAGAGCTCACCGAGGGGACCCAGCGCCTCGCTCCCAGCCGCGATGTCCACACCCACCTCCCTGACCTCTTCCGGACCCTCAGCCGCTGGCTCTTTAGTTTTCCGAAGGCTACGAATCTTAAACGCTTCCCTGGAGGGCGCTGCATTTGAAATAGATTTCTTAAACCTTTCCCCTGACTGCTTCAGCCTCTCCCCTGACTGCCTTAACCTCTCCCCCGACTGCCTGAGCCTCTCTCTCCTCTCGGGGGTCACTATTCTAGTCCTAATTCTGTTCACCTTCTTATCAAAATTCTGCCGCGTCTTCTGCATGTTCTCTTTGGAAAAGGCCTTTCTGATATTATCAATGCGCTCCTTGCCTGACTTTCTAAGCCTGTCAGATCTGCTCTCTTCAACGGAATATTCTTCGTCCGATGACAGGTCAGCTGGGGGGTCGAAGACATCGTCCTCCTCCTCTGGACTCTCCATCAGGCTCCTGTCTTTAACAACAGACAGGGACGTCGGACACCGAACCTCCTCCTGCAGGAGAGAGAAAGCGAGCGAGTTAGCCACCGGCCCTCTGCCCTTCCAGCCACACCTTTTCAGTCTCCTCTGCCCTCTCCTTACATGTTGGTACTTCCTAATAGCAACCTCAGCCTTCAGATCCAGTTGTAAGTAAATGCACACGTATTTTACCTTCACCTCTCCCCTTCTTCTAAGATGAAGACACATTCCTAAATGACACATACTTCTCCACCTCCATGTAAGACAGGCACCTGCCACTTATGTCCAAAAACCAAAGCCCGGCCATCATCCTTTCCTGGACCTCTCAGCACAGCACCCTCCAGTTGCCACCCAGAGAGACACCTCAGAATCACTGTCCAAAATATTTCCTCTCCTCATCCCCTTTCCAACTGGTCACCAAGTGCTGCTGCTAACACTGCTTAATAACTAATGAGTCCTCTGTTTTCTCCTCCTTCCTCCTCGCCTCCACCATCTTAATTCAGGTCCACATCATCTCAGGCCAGAAGCTGTGCGACACCTGTACCTACAAACATCATCTAAGTATTTCCTGAGAAATATTTCTAAAACAGAGCTCTGATCACATCCTTTCTCTGCTTTAAAACATCTGGGAGCTCCCTGATACTTGAAGGAGAGAGTCCTAATTCTTCAGTACGATTAGAGGGCTCTTCTGTGTGAGCTGCACCTACTTTCCCACTCCTCCAGTCCACAGCACACAACCACTCTAAGTTCCTCAAACATACACACTCTTCCCCACGCCTTTGTGTAAGTCATTTCTGCTACCCTAAATACGTCACCTCTTTTCAGCTTTGTGAACAAAATCTTTCTCTAAGAGTCAATTCAAATATCCCTCAACCTCCCCAAGAGACCAATTCTGTCTCCAACTTATACTAAAATGACATGTAGATGCCTCTCCTTAAAACATCTATCCCGTGAATGAACGAATTGGAACTCTACTCATTTATATGTCTCCCTGAGGCCTTCACTACGTAGGTTCCACGAGAGCAGAGATGGATCCTACTTATGTTTTATGCCCGGCATCTATCCCAGTTTGCCTTGTACTTAAGTAGGTATGTGTAATAAATGGCCGTTGGAACAAAGAGGAAGCACATGCCTTCACTCAACAAATAGTTACTAAGCAGCTACCAAGCATCACTTAGTATTCTAGGAACTAAGAATCTCCTGTGAATGAAACAGTAAAAGAACTTATACTCTTGGAGAGACAAACAAGCTACTCATACTTATGTTGGATGGTGACACATGCTAAGGTGAAAACTAAAGCAGGGAAGGGGGACACAGAGTGACTGGTGAGTATGCTCGGAAAGGCCTCACCAATAAGGTGACATCCAAGCCTAGACCCAAAGGTAATGCATACACATGGAAGGAAAGGAGAAACAGCAAGGAGGGCAGTGTGGCTGGATCAGAGTGATCAAGGGGCAAGAGGAGGAGGAGAGAGGGCAAGGGAGGGCCAGTTCATGGAGGGCTCTGTCTCCAATGATAAGGACCGTGGCTCTTATTCAGAGTGTGATAGGAAGCTTTCTAAAAAGTTTCCAGGAAGATGGTGACATGATTTGATCCTTGTTGTAAAAGGATGACTCTTGAAACGAGGCTATAGAGAGCAAGACAAGAAGCAGGGAGAGCAGTTAGAGACCACTGAGCTCAGTCATGTGAGAGATAGTTCAGGATGTTGGCAGAGGTGGTGTTAAGCCATCTGATTCCAGATCCACTTGGAAGGTAGGAGCCAGCAGGATTTGCTGCTAGATTTAGATGTGGCGTGTTAGACAGGTCAAGGATGGATTCTCAAGTACATAGCCTGAGCAGCTGAAGGACAGATTTGCCATTAACTGAGATGAGGAAGAGAGCAGGGGGCAGAGACTGGAGGGGAAGGACGGGTTCCAAACATACTGACTTTGAGATGCCCACCGAATATCCACGCAGAGATGTGGAGTAGGCAGCTGAGTATGTAAGTCTGGAATTCAGGTGCGAGGTCTGGACTAGAGACATAAACTTAGGAGACATTAACATAAAGATGAAACTAAAAATCATGAGACCAGATTAAAGAGATCACAAAGAGACTGAGTGAATGGATCTACACTCCATTATTCAAAACTCCTGGGAGCCAAGGTTCATTTCAGAAAGAATACTTCATATTTGGGGGAAATAATATATTACATAACATTCCCAGTGAGATCTTGGGGAGAAACTTTTTTTGTGGCAAAAAAAAAAAAAAAAAAAAAAAAATTCACTCCAAGGTGGGATAAAGAGTATAAACAGCCTCATGCTACTTAAGGTGGAGTTTAACCATCAAATGAGCTCAGGTCAAGCTAGGTCTTCCTACCAAGTGAGTTATAAAAAAAAAGCTTATTTTTATGAACTTTTCTACTTTGGTGTTATAGATAAATGGATTTTGGACCTGAAGATAAGAAGGAAGAGATGAGAAAGAATGAAAAAGGAGAAATATCAGCCAGTGAGGAAGGAGGAAATCCAAGAGAGAGTGGCACCCCCAGAAGCCAAGGGGAAAGAAGTCTCAAGAGAGGGAAGGACCAATCACGTCAAATGTGTCAAATGGGCACTGGTTTTGGGAATATGGGAGGCACTGGTAACCTTGAGAACCAGCCCAGAAACACAGCTGCTAAAGGAACCCAACTCACTATTTAGGGATTATTTTTAAAACTACACAGGAAAAACTTTAAAGATGATGAGATTTTTAAACTGAACCCATGAGTTAAAATTTCTAAAAGAAACTGTCCTTCTACTTGAGATCCAGATTCAATCTGTTCAACCAAAACAATTTACTATGTAAGAAATACATTTACACATATTCTAAAACCTATCAGCCTGATAGTCAAGAAGGTATCTCTGGAACCTTATTTCTTTGGATATTACTTACAATTAAATTCTTTGGCTACAGGACTGGGGAGTCCAGGAGCTATTGGGGGTGGGGGGAGAGCAGGGTGGATGTCTGCTAGCTCTCTGATGAATCAGAAGCAGCAACACTATTCCTCTCCTTTCCTGATACCTGCCGCGGGAGTAGCTTCAGCAGCACTGACGCATTCATATGGCCTGAGTAAGTATAATTAGAAAAGCAGCCGAGGAATAATTACTGTTTGGTGGGGAAAACCCTCACAATCCTGCTGGGAAGAAATCAGACATAGCTTCACTCAGGAATCACATACCTTCTTCAACTGCATAACCAACTCTACAAAATCAGGCTTAAAGAACAGAGGTAGAGTCAGGGAAAATACCTGTCACGTGAATCTATTTGTTGCAGCGCCTAGGAGCCAGAGATACCACGACTGGAGATGAATACACTGTAATAATAATTGAAGATTACAGGGCTGAATTATAATTGATTTCCAAATACAACTATTACTTATCTTTTCATGCAGAAGTCTAGGTAAAAAGATGATTTTTGTAACAAAATGAGTACTATGAGTCAGAGTCTAGTGGCCTTATTGAGTATCAAAATAATACAGGTAGGGGAATTTTGAATACATAGAAGTCTGGGACTTACTAGGAAATGGCCAAAATAGCTCATTTAGGAAGCACAGGTTCCACAGCATGTGGTTAGTAAGAAAAACTGTTAGAAGATACGATAAGCTTCCCAGCTTTCATGATGAGAAGGTCACCAAGGTGAGAGCATGTTCAAAGAGAAATTCGTGATTGTATGATAAGGCAGATAGCTTTTTCAATGCCAGAGTCCCAGATAAGGGGAAAGCTCAGCTGTACACAACTGTGGGAGATAAAATACCAACAAAGACTGCCACCAAAGATATATCCAGGGAAAACTTTTTGAGGAAACACCCAAAAGGAAATTAAAGTATACTATAGCTGAATTACTCAGCTTCAAGTTAATTTTAGTAGAAGGTGCAATCTCAATATAGTCACTTAAACGTATTAGCTATGAGAATGAATTACAAGAATTTTAACCGCCAAGAAAAGCCACGTGAATGCTGTATGCAGCGTTCTAACATCTAATGAATCATCGAATCCATTGTTATTTGCCTTTATCTCTTCTTTACAAGCTCTCCCATTATAAGAGAGCAATGGCTAACCAGCAAAATGCGGCTTTCTCTGAACAACTTAATTTCACAGACTCTTTAATAGCATTATATCTTACAAGGAAAGAGAGCTGACAGAAACTAGTGCCTCTCTGTTGCTTTTTGATACCATCATTCATTCAAGTAACTGTAGGGGCTCAAAGAAAAGAAAAAATAGCAAGTTTCAGGGAATAAACAGGTGAATATAGAAACATTAACTTCAAAAGAAAGTTATGTCAAGAGACAAACAAGAGTCAATTAGAACTTTTCAGAGACTTCTTTGCTTTATCTAGCCTTGTAAATATTGATCGGTACCCAGTCTACTCTTCGCACAAGGGTTCTCAGGAGAAATGCTGGATGCCAAGAACGTTTCCTGCCATGCCTCAAGCAAGCAAAGGGTGAGATACCCATTACTGCTAATGCCCTTGGAAGAGTGAATTCAAAGATGGACACCGCATTCACCACTACCAAACCTAGATCCCCATTACATACACTGATACTGAGGTTGGCCTCTGAGAGTAAGATGACTGATTGTTCCCCAAAATTTTAAGTCCGGAGAAAGACTTCCAGGGATCTGGAAGGAGCAGGAAATGGTAAAGGCCTTCAGATAGCTTAGTCCAACCTGTCTATTTTTGAAATCTCCTCCCCATTCCTCCTCCTAAATAACCAACAGGCTTTTAAAAACAAAGTACCACTCTGCCATCCCAGTGTAACCTTACAGTCAATAGTGGGCGACAGAAACCTGACTAACGCGAAAAGAACGGCCCGGTGAGTTACAGCCCACATCCTGGCTATCTTACAAATACTGCCTACATAATCCAACTGTGTTCCTGTTTCATTTTGTTTTTATTCTTCTAGGTTTTTTTTTCCTCCTATGCATATGGACATCCATCCATTTAAAAAATACAGTGAGATAACACTGCATATATGCACATCCCTGCACACATTCCTGATTTTATGTTTACAACAAATTCTTTGACATGAAATTTGGGGCCAAAAGGCTTGTGAATATTTAAAGTTCTTAACACATACTACCAAAACTGCCCTCCAGAAATGTACCAATTAATACCCTAACCAGCAGAAATATGAAAGTGCTTGTTATTTCCTACTCTTAAACTCTGAGAGCGTGTGTTAATAACTGCAAACATTTAAATAGGTGAAGGTGGAATTTTGCTCATTGATTTTGTCTTCTGTGAACTGACTGATAATGACTTTCTGACTGTTCTACCATGAGAGGAAAATTCAACTTTTTTCCTTTTGATTTGTAAGAGGTTTTAAATATATTATAGATACTAGGCATTTGCGATGGATGTGTTCCTACTTCAAAAAATGAGTGTCAAGCGTAGAGCGAGACAGGACAGCTTAATGAAACTACAAAAACTATCATGTTAAATCAACTAAGTAAAAAGACATTGCAATCAAATAAAAGGAATACTTAGGTGACTCCTACATTTGTGTAACTGTAACAATAAGAAAAACAAGAACAACTGTCTGTTCATTAAGAAATAGATCATTTTTCGTATTATTGTGACTCAGTGTAGTATGCAAAAATTTCAATGGACAAATTATATTCTGAAAAGTTTACACTGTACTGTTTAGGGCTTTCCAGGTTCTCCATAATAAGGGGAAGAACCCCACGGTGGGGCTCTTGGTCTTCAGTTTCTTTTTTATGCAACAAAGAGGCGTTTTAAACTAGAGGCTTCTTAGATATCTTCTAGTTCTGAACTTCTCCGAGGCTATGAGAGGGCATCATGCTAACTTGGCTAATGTGCTGAAAGAGGCTTACCAATATTAAGTTTCAAAGGCAAGAAATAGACTCTGCTGTGCTCCACAGTTCAGATTACATGAAATGGTTGAGAAGCTCTAAACACCGACCTGATAGTACGTTAGTTAACATGGAAACGGTTTTACCCTGACATTTCTGACGACACGGAACTCCACCACACGAATACACACAAATAGTTATGACGTGACATGGGAAACCGCTGATCAGACCTATTGGCAGTTAAAGGATGCAAAAGTTGCAGTAATCAAGCTGAACAGAGGCGCAAGCTTACCTGGAATATTACCACACGGAACTTGTTTTTCTTCATTATCTCCTCTTGCTTGGCTTCAACTTTTTTAACATGAGTTTGCTGCTTCTCCACCCGGGCCTTCACGTCTTTAATGTGAGCACTGACTTTTCGGGTCTTCTCAAACAACTTGTTAATGACATAGCCCGTGTTGCTGTGTGACTGTGAGAACTTCAGCAGGTCGATCTGGACGGACTTTATGGCATTTTCCATCTCCCTGTGTCTCTCTTCTATCCTCTTTTGGCTTGCCTGCACACTGTCCACGATGGCAGCTACTTTGTCCAGCACAGTCACAATGGTAAGAGCGGCGTCTTGGTCTTCATCTTCTGTGACACCCGACAGGCGATTCTGGTGGATCTTATCAGTATTTGAAGCAGACCCATTATGTTCCATTTTAGTTATTTCTCAGTGAAAGATGTCTTACCACAATCAATTCTGGCACTAAGAGCAAAAAGTTAGCTTGATAACAGGCAACTGGGTTGTTTAAAGGGTTGGAAACCCCACCCCTGGAGACTGGTCAAGTATTTGTAACTACAAATACCCAGACGTGACTGTTCTGCAATATGAACCCTTGCAAAGCACTGGGTGCTGTTCCAAACATGCTTACTGACTGACTAAGGGGCTCAAATAAGACTGTGGGGGTAGAAGAGGAAAGCTTTTAAAATAAAGTTCCCTAAAACCACCAATGTTACTAATATTGCGACAAGAAGCCAAATAACAAAAAAAGCAAATTCCAAACGCTGGGTGAAGCTTTTGCCTTTGGACAATTTCAAGCAGTATTGGTAAAAGCAAATGGGAATTTTGAACTGAAGCCTGCTTTTTCTATTAGTTTCACACATTAAATGTACTGATGTATCAATACCAAAGAATGCAGTAAATAAACACACCAAAGCAGAGGCCATATAGTGAAAACATTATATTATAACATGCTTTTCCAAACCAAATATTAAAATTAATATTTAATTTTGAACATATTTTTAAATTCTACATGCATACTTCTGAATATCTAAACTACATGTTAAACAGCTGAATACATTCTATTCACACTTTAGATCTTTAAACACCAACAATCTATTAATACAGCTATTACTACAGGACAAATTTGGATAGAGGTCTTAGATGATTTTTAAGCTCACTTGAAGAGCACCAATCATTAACAACTATTTTTGCATTTTATTCACAAACACTGATACAATTGGTTTATTTATGTTAAAACAAGTATTTTCTTTTAAAATGAGTGTGTATTAAAGTAGTTTAAATGACAGAATAGGCTTTATTCCAATCTGTTTGTTAAACAGACTATTTTCACAACAACTAAATCTACTTTTCAGTAATCTGTTCCATCATTGCTACCAGAAACTTTTTTTTAATTAATTCAGGATTTTTTTCCTCAAAGAGAGAAATGGTCAAATTCCAGTCCATACATCATAAATATTTTACATCTAACACACACAGCTTTACAGTTCATGCGATAGGCAGTGTCTAAAAAATCAGTTAATAAATCTCAAAAACATTTAAATGTCTAAACACAGTGTCTTCTAGATTTTATTTTGTAAGAAAAGTAATCTGTAAACATCTTTACCTTTAGTTCATGCTTGGTCATTTGCTGTGGTCATTGTGGAAGAAGTGGGTATGACTTTATAACCATTTGTGAAGTGGTCCGTCTTTGCAAAAATATTACATTCCATGGGTAAAGAACAAGTCTTAGAATTACCATGTGGTACAAATTTGTGAAATCGGTTTCTGTATTTAAAAACATAAAACAAAGACTACTAAACAGTCCAAAACTGTTGTAGCTGAATATTCTAAATACGAGCCAACAGCACTACACCAAAAATGTTCAAAAATAAGGCCTCTGAAATAAATATTTCCATTCTTTAAAAAAAGACATAATAAATGTACATCACATGGTCAGTGTACATATAAAATCATCAGTTTAAACCATTCTGGATGACGTATCTGAAGTAAAATGACCTAGGTTTTGCTTCTGTCGTCGTCCTCTATTGTTTTTAGGGCATTTTCTATTGAGGAAAAAAAAAAAGAAAAATGTTGTTTAGGAGATATATATATATATATCCAAAGTAATGCACACTTCACACACAACACAGGTGATCACATGACAGGTGAACAGATGCTATCTGATGACAGACCAGCATGTCAGACTGCCCTCTTCCCTACAAAGCTGGGAGGGGAGAGCGTTAGATATACAATATATCTAACAGGTATGAACACAAACAAAACTCACTCCCAGGGTCTCCCCTGCTGCATATGTACCCGAGAGAGATCCCCACCCTTCTGGTCTGGCAACTCCCAAGCCACAGTGACTGCTAACATGTAAACTTGTGACTGTGACGGCAGAAAGGATCCCGGACTATGTACTCTCCCTAGGCATGATGACCACCCCGAAATGACGAGGACAGCTTAGCCGAAGGAGACATCAGGAAGAAATGTGCTTATCAACCACAGATCTGAATACACAGGAAATGCCTAGTGATTTAGACAATGACTCAGAGAAGTCGTTCCACACCCTGCTTGGGCAAACCCTAGACCCCGGGACAGAACTGCCATGCTGGTGATCAGGGATATTCCTCCACTCTGCTCTCACTGTACCGCACACACTTCTCCAGGGTGGTATAAAGCTCACCGGGCCGCAACTGCTCTTGTACCTGCCCACTGGCATGCAAACATGCTAGCTCTCATAGGCACAAAAAGCATATTCTATGTGATGCGGAATAAAGGGACTGGGATGCATTCCAGTTAATTTTGAGTTAACTAACTCTGCCAGAAACTAGCTATACAGCCTCCTTTTCCTATAAGCAAAATATTAAGAGTTGGGCTAACTGCCAGCAAGGAGTGTATAATCTAATGGGAAGAAAGCCTTGAGACAGTAAGTACTCCTAAAGTCCCAGGTTTTTATTCAATTTCAAAGAGCACTACTTTTTCTTGACTTAAAAGCTTTGCTGGTAACACTTCCATTTACATACTGCTCTTCACAAATTTATCTTACTTATCCTCGTAAAAACATTTTGAGGTAGACAGTGCTGGAATCATCTCCATTTCATAAATGGGGACACTGGTTGAGAGGTCAAGCAACCCTCTTTAACTGTCACTAACTCACCATGACAGGGGACTAATTCCCATCCTGGGGCCATCGTTTTTCTCTTCTGTGTAATAAAGAGGGTTGGGATAGGATGATGTTCAACATGAAAGAAGATTCCAAACATCAAGTTTACTCATGCAGTCTTGATAAGTGGGTCAGTGGGAAGATTCCTGACATGCAACAGCCACCAGAGAAGAAGTGAACAGCTGTCCCATAATGGACTGTGTGGGAGAGGCACTCCTTAAAAATTCAGTGGAGCAAAGTCCAAGTACATAATTATAATATTCTAAATCTAAGGCAGCAAGACATTCTAGGGGAGAAAACAGTACAATAAAGAGGCCTCAGGGAGAGAGCTGTGATAAATTCAATGAGATGGCCCTTCAGTCATTAAGACGGTGGGCAACGAAGACACTATAATACAGTTAAAAGCAAACCTACTGAGATACCTACGTGTCTGTGAAGGCAGCAAATGGATTTGGGTATAAATTGGAGGGTACTAACTTGAAAACTACCTGCCAGGTAATTTTAATGTAGTAGTTGAGGATTACAGCACCGTGAGAATTGAAGCAGAGTGCTAGACATAAGGCTGGATAAGATTTGTAAAGGGCATCACTATCTCTGTGATCCTGGGTAAGGTACTTCCCACCCCAGGACTCCGGTATCCTCACTTCTCTAGAATGAAGGGGTTCAACTCAGAGTAACTTCCTGCTGACTCTAACATCCTTTGATCTTAAAGACACAGCACTATCACTGGGCCTCAAAATCTCCCCTTATTATCTTCTTTCTTTCTTTCACCTTCCAAATCAATTTTACTCCACTCCTGCTTTGCTCTAATTACATCCTAAATGATCTCTCCCAACCTCATTTTCTCTCCTCCAGTGAATTTTTCAGACGATACTTAGATTAACGCTCTGGAAAAACGGATCATACCAAACCCCTCCTCTGTTCAAAAAACCCTGAACTGCTACAAAATCAAGTTTGAACCTTGCTCCCAGGCAATGGTCACAATTGGCAAGTATACTTCCCAAGATGACTCAACATGGGCCCTCCTCTTGATGGTTCAGTGGAAAGAAGAGTGGTGCAGGAATCACCGAATCCAAACCCAGGCACTTTCACTTACTAGCCGGATGACCACAGGCAAATCGTGTAACCTCTGAGCCAATCTTAAACACCCACAGGCAGCTCTGCTGTTACATTTTTTTTTCCATCTTCTCTTTCTGCTGTCATTACTTTTTTATAACATTATGTCCCTCCTTTAATCTACTGCTCAGTTTTATACTCAGCAGTCTTGCCTAAGGGCAGATCATCTGTTCTATAGAATGAAGCTCACTGGCTTTAGCACCTAAATTTTATGAAAAATATCTGTTACTCAGAAAACATTTTTTCAATCATTTTTAGATTTATCATTTCAACTCCAGATGGCTGAGACCACTGAAGATCTGGCTTCCATCCAGACCTCAGAGAGAAGAGCCATAAATCCATGATGGCCTGCCAATATCTGCACTTGGTATGTTCCAATCCTCTGCCCAGAATAATGCAGAGGAGTACAGAGATATGTCCATAGGACTTCTGAACTAAACCTTCAGGGAGGTAGGTCAAGGCAAGCAAGAAGAAAAGACATCAGACTGGAGAGCATAAAGACAACGTGAACTTAATCTGCTTTGACTTCTCTAGGTCCAGGTCAGTTCTGACTTACACATTTCCACTCAACCTGGAAAACGCCCATTTCAGGCCAACTGCACTCTAAATGTACCCTTTAATTTTGAGTTTAGTTATGATATACTCTGATGGTTTTAGTTATGATAGAGAATTTTAAAGCTTATAACTTATTACTGTATTCCTGAAAATGAAGTAATGTTAAAGACAACAATATAAGAAAAGTAGTTTTCTTTAACCTCTGATTTCTTTCTTTCTTATTGTATTTACTGATGGATAAAGTATATTCTTAGGGCATAAAACTCAATCTGCAAGACTTAAGTTTCTGCACAGTTCTTCTGTGTATGGGCAGACTGTTCTGCTGCCACCATTGTCCCTGAATGTCCCAGAACTGCCACACAGTTCTAAGACCTCGAAATTCTCACGCTCCTTCTGCCTGCAGCTCAGATCTACCAGTAACCCTGGCAATGAGCTCTTGACCAAATTCTAAAGCAGCAAGACAGGGAGAGGTCAGACCCACATGGAAACCTTAGTGAACCTATCCTAGGATTTCTTCCTGATTGACTGGCAGACGTGAAGTCCTGTCATTTTAAGTGCTTCAAGGTTCCTTGATTTAACAGCCACCCACCTCTACGTGAGAGCTGGTGTTCCTTAGGTCGTTACCCACCTTGTTATGCACATGACAATGGCTACTATAATGGCAATCTGCACGGCTCCAATAATTGCTGCGATGAGAACATGAGTGAGCTTTTGCCTACTTGGCACCACGTAGAGAATACTAAAGTCCGTCTTTTCACAGTGCTGTCCAGTATAACCAGATTCACACCTGAAAAGGGAAAAAAGAAAGGGATTCCTATGAGAATTACAGATTCCAATAATTCCAGGTTTTAAAATTAAAACATACAGAAGAATGATACACTTAAGCAATGGCAAATCAGGCACTCTCCCACTATCCAAAAAAAAAAAAATTGCCATTATTGTATTTCCTTACAGCCTTGTCGGTATGTCTATTTTACACGGTGCTTCTCTCACCCTCACCGCTTTCATCACTATAGCACATCTCAAAGCTGCCAAGCAGCCTTTATTACTGCCATTTGAAAACAGATACATAATATTCCACTGAGTGGCTAGAATACAGCTACCTTATCTGTTCTTTACTCTAAAACATACCAGTTATTTTCATGCATCACAATCATGAATTAGGTGTGGTGGATATTATGATGAATGTGCGCTTTTCTATACTTACCGTTATTCCTTGGGTTAGATACTTAGAAATGGGAGTACTGAATGAACAGATATAACATTCACAGTTCTCTGAAAGTAACACCAAATTACATTCAAGACACTTTTCAGTGTGTAAAACACAATCATTCAAGATGCAGGGAGAGATGAAAATAAGTTATTAATGACAGAAACAGAGCCAAGCAGTCAAGTAGGTGCTAATCTTGGAAATTATCTGAATTCCAATTAAAAGTAAATAAAAAGGCAACAACATCAGCTGATGATAATAATGTGACAGGGGTAAACATTTAACAGAAAATTCACATTTTTCAGTTGGCAGAAGTGAAATGTGTAAATTAGCCAGCCTTCAGTTAGAACTGATTAATAAAACATCTGAAGAGAATATTTATTAATGTCCCATATTTCATTACAAAAAATAATTTTTAATAAAGTACACATAACAACAAAGAAACCTAGAAGCAGGGAAACAGGGGGCAGCCAGGGGAGATGTGAGCCCCCCCATCCCATCTCTGAGGTTCCTAGCTACCTGCCAGAAGGTTTCACACTGGGTTCTAAGATTCTAAGCAGACAGAAAAAAAAAAATAGTAAGGTAGATATACAGATCACAGAACACAACTGAGAGCCCAGAAATACACCCATACATCTATGATTGACTGATTTTGGACAAGGGTGCTAAGACAATCTGATGGGAAAAGAAGAGTCTCTTCAACAACTGGACATCCACATACAAAAAATGAAGTTGGGCCTCTTCCTCACAACATAGACAAAAATTAACTCAAATGGATCAGAGATCTGAATGTAAAACTTTGGGGAAAATAAAGAAAGTAAATATTCATGACCTTAAATGAGGCTATGATTTCTTGATATGACATTAAAAGCACAAGCAACAACAACAACAACAAAAAAGTTAAATTGGGCTAAATCAAAATTAAATCTTCCATACATAAGGACACTATCAAGAAAGTGAAAGGATAACCCCAGATAATTTTTGCAAATTATGTATCCGATAAGAGACATGTACCTAGAATATATAAAAAAAAATCTATTACAACTCATTAATAAAAAGAAAAAAAATTACAAAATGAGCAAGAGATATGAGCAGACACTTTTCCAAACATGATAAGATAAATGATGAATAAGTAGTAATGTCACTAGTCATCATAGAAACGCTGATATCAAAACCATAGTAAGATACTTCATACCCACTAGTTTGGCTAGAATCAGAGTCAGATAGTAACAAGTGTTGGCAAGGATACTGTACAGAATACAAAATGATGCAGCCACTTTTGAAAACAATCTGTTAGTTTCTCAAAAAGTTAAACATAGAATTAGCATTTGGCCCAGCAATTCCACTCCTAGGCATTTACCTAAGTGAAATTAAAACAAAAGTCCACACAAAAACTTGCATACAATTATTCAGGGCAGCATAATGCATAATAGCCAAAAAGTGGAAATAATCCAAACACTCATCAACTTAAGTGGATTAAAAAAAGTGGTATTACCCATCCAATGAAATATTATTCAGCCACAAAAAGGAACAAAATACCAATACATGCCACAACATGGATAAACCTTGGAAATATTATGCAAAGTGAAAGAAGACAGACACAGAAGACCACATATTACATGAATCCACTTAAATGAAATGTCCAGAATAGATAAATCTGCAGAGATCAAACAGACTGGCAGTTGTCTAAGGCTGAGGAGGATGGAGAGATCTGGGAGTAATACCTAAAGGGGCCAGAGTTTCTTCCTGGGGTGATGAAATGTTGTAACATTGACTGTGGTGACTGCACAACTCTCTGACTACACTAAAAACCACTGCATGAAAGAAAGAAAAGGAAAGGGAATGGGAAGGGAAGGAAAAGAAAAGAGATAAGATCACTGATACAAAACACAATCTCCACAAAATAAAGTCGAACCAGTTGTTTAAAAAGAATCACAGTTACTGGACAGCTACACGTAAAAGAATGAGATTAGAACATTTCCTCATACCATATGCAAAAATAAACTTGAAATGGATTAAGCCTAAATATAAGACCTGAAACCATATAACTCCTTGAAGAGAACATAGGCAGAACACACTTTGACATAAAACAGCAATATTTTTTTGGATCTGTCTCCTAAGGTAAAAGAAATAAAAGCAAAAATAAACAAATGATTGACCTAGTTAAACTTAAAAGCTTTTATACAGCAAAGGAAACTATTGACAATATGAAAAGACAGCCTACTGAATGGGAGAAAATATTTGCAAATGATGTGACCGATAAGAAGTTAACATCCAAAATATAAAAAACAGCTCATACACCTCAGTATCAAAAAAAAAAAAAATTCAAAAGATAAAAATAGGCAAAAGACCTGAATAGATATTTTTCCAAAGAAGACACAGAGATGGCTAACAGGCACATAAAAAGATGCTCAATATCGCTATTTATAGCAAAATGCAAATCCAAACAATGAGATATCATCTCACACCTGTCAGAATAGTTATCAAAAAGTCTACAAAAAACAAACGTTGGTGATGATGTGGAGAAAAGGGAACCCTTGTACACTGTTGGTGGGAATGTAATTTGGTGCAGTCATTATGGAAAATGGTATGGAGGTTCCTCAAAAAACCAAAAATAGCACTACCATCTGATCCAGCAATCCTACTTCTGGGTATATATATATGGAAAAAAATGAAACAGTAATTTGAAAAGATACATGCACCCCAATGTTCACAGCAGCACTATTTATAATAGCCAAGATATGGAAGCAATCCAGATGTCCACCAACAGACAAATGTATAGAGAATATGTGGTATATACACATACAATGGAATATTCCTCAGCCATAAAAAAGAATGAAATTCTGCCATTTGCAGCTACATGGATGGACACAGAGAATATTATGCTTAGTGAAGTAAGTCAGAGAAAGACAAATACTGTATGTTATTTATATGTGAAATCTAAAAAAAATAAAACTAGTGAATATAACAAAAAAAAAGACTTAGATACAAAAAATAGACTAGTGGATACCAGTGGGGAGAGAGAAGGGAGGGACAAATTAGGAGTAGGGGATTAAGAGACAGAGACTACTATATATAAAGTAGGTAAGTAACAAGGGTATATTGTACAGCACAGGGAATTATTTTGTAATAACTTTTAATGGAGCATAATCTATAAAAAAAAATACCGAATCATTATGCTATATAACTGAAACTTACATAATAGTGTAAATCAATTAGACTCCAGTCAAAACAAAAAAAAGAATCATGGTTACTACAGTTACTAAGTTTAAGGGAACTGTATCTCACTGGCCCTCATTTAAACAGCACACCTTCTGATACAGAGATCATCCTCAACAATACAGCTGCAATAAATTCAATAATATAATGAAGTCTCATAGGATTTTGAAAATCATCTCTTTCATGGGAGGCTAATGGCCAAAAGGCACAGCTCAGTGAAATAGAAACAGTTCCACAGGGAGCTGTAACAATGTCCTAGATACGCAGTTCTCTGATGGTACAGCTTAATCCAAAAGATTAAAAACCAGAGTATCAAAAAGAATGTATAGGCCATATATCATTCAGGCAATCCTCCCTGGACATTATTTTCTACACCCGACTTTTGGGTTATACTCTCCAAATACCCGGAGTATTAACTTCTCAGTTAGCGCTACTTCTTCTGTTACTGATTAAAGGCGGTCTAGGCATTTGCTCCTCTAGTGTCTAATTCTTTCACCCCGACACCCTCCATAATAATCTCATTCACTCTCAAGGCCTCATGTGCTGATTCACTCACTCATCCATTTAGCGCGTCTACTGAGCAACTGACATGTGCCAATTCCTGCATTGGGCATTTGGAATACATCAGTGAACAAAAAGATCTCTGGCCTGCTTACCCTCTAGTCAGAGAGGGAGGTTCAGTAAACACAATAAGCAAATTAAATGGTTATGTTAGAATGTGATATGTGCTACAAAAAGAGAAGAGAGGGAATTAAGGGATATTATGAGTGCCAAGGGTGGGTCAAGGAGGGAGGGCTGCAACTTTAAGTAAGGTGGTCAAGGTGGGCTTCAGTAGGGTGACATGTGAGAAAAGATGTGAAGGTCAGGGAGTTTGCCATGTGGACAAGTGGGAGGAGAGCATAACAGGCAAAGGAAGGGTCAGTGCAAAGGCCCTGAGGTGGAAACACAAGTGCATGGCCTGTTCAAGGAACAGAAAGTGTAGCTGCAGTGCAGAAGCCAAAGGGAAGCAGGGGACCAAGACAGAGACGTGAAGGGGTCCCACTGTGTTGGGCTCCTGCACTCAGCCAGATGGAGGAGTCGCTGGAAGGGCTTTAGCACAGGAAGGACGTGAACTGACTTCCATGTTAAAAGTCTCACTCTGGCTGCTATGTGAATACGGACTGTAGGATACAATCAGGAAGGCTACTGCAGTAAAGCCAGGGAGAAAAAATGGTGGCCTTGACTGGGAGTAGCAGTGAGAATGGTGAGAATCAAATTCTGGATATATTCTGAAAGAGAGCTAACAGGATTCCTCAACTGACTAACTATGGACTATGAGAGAGGGAGAGAGGTCAAAGAGTTATCAGAGGTGTTTTGTCTGAACAAATGCAAAGATGGAGTTGGCATCAACAGAGATGCAGAAGTTAGAGGTGGAACAGGTTTAGGGGAGGGGAGGCAGCTTAGGACATCAGCTCAGGCCCTGCTGAGCTTGAGGTGTCACGTGAAAACGGCAAGGAGGGAGAGGGACCTAGAGTTCCACGCTGCAGAGGGAGGTCTGGGAGTCATCAGCATAGGTCATGTGGAGCCCCAAGGCTGGACAGAACCACTAAGGAAAAGGACCAGGACTGGACCCTGGTGGCATGCCGACCCTGAGAGATCATGAAGCAAAAGAGGATCCAGGCAAGAAGACTGAAGGAATGGCCAGTGACGTAGGAGAAGATTGAGAGAGTGTAACCCCTGAAGCCAGGTGAAGAATGCCTATCACACAGGTCAGAGGCTACTGATTGTTCACAAGTAGTTTAAGCCTAAGAACTGACTAATGGATTGAGCAACAAGAACAGTCTCAGTGAGGTGCTGGGGGCAAAAGCTTATTGGGGTGGATACATGAGAGATGGGAAGTGAGAGACTGGAGACAGACTGCAGAACTGTTTCCAGTTCTTCTACAAAGAAAAGGAAAGAAATGGGACAGCAGCTGGTACAAGTGAGAATGAGACACATATCTTGTTTCAATATAAAAGAAATAAAAATACACATATACAAAGATACATGATTTGGAGAAAGGGTGAGAATTGCTGGAATTGGTAGTAAAAGGTCTGTGGATGTTCTCTTCATAGCACTTCAATTTCCTGTGACCCTGGAAACAAGGTCATCAGCTGAGAGGAGCTCCTGACAGTCTGAACAGAGGAGGGGACGATATAATGCAGTCACCTCGGAGAGGAGGAAGAATGGACCACAGGTATAGAATGACTGCCTGGCAGCATGGAGGGCCCACCGAGTAAAGGGCAGAAAGACCAGTTAACCTGTTGGTGTGCTTTTCAACACAGCCTGTTCAGCTGGACAGGTGAAGGCATGCAGCAGGCGGGAAGCTGCAATGAACCAGGATTCTAGTTTTGTCAGGTGAGTATGATGAAGCAAGAAAGGGACTACAAGGATTGTCCATGGAATTTCAGGTGGGTAAGGAGGTGAAGGGGATGTGCAGGGTGAGGGACACTGAAAAGGGGGATGAGAGGATGAATAAACTGGAGGCCTAGTGGGATGGAAGGACTGCTGGGTAGAAATGAGAAAGGATATGCTAGAGATGGAGTGATTCCCAAACATATGTCTTCAACGTGCTTGTCTCATGAGCTCTACAACCGCAGATACCCAGAAGCGTGCTAGACATCCATAAGCGGGTATCCGGCAGGCACCTGAGACCAGCAGGACTGAGCTCAATACACCGCATCCCCCAAACCTCCCGCCTCCTCCCCTTTCCTTTCCCCACTCATCTGTGCCTCAGCCAGAAACCTGGGACACTCTCTTGCCTCTTCCTTCCCACAACCCTCCACTAGCTCCCACATTCCCATCCTCATACCCAACTGGTCCACAAAACCTATGGGTTCAACCACCTCATTTTCCCTCTGCAATACATCTACTTATCTCATCTCAGTTCCACTACAGCTCCTTTACTTAGTTCAGGCTCCCAAGCCTCACTAATATACAGTTTCCGAACGTTCACTCTTCTAACCCATTTTCCACCAAGCCACCAGGGTGGCTTTCAGATCTGATCGTGTCTTTCTTATTTAAATCCTTAGATGGCTTCTCACTGCCTTTAAAATGAAGGTCAGCATCCTGGGATGTCACAGATGTTCCTGTAAGACCTGCCCCTCCTCCCACAATGTCCCCCATGGCCCAGTTCAGGTTGAAGTGCCTTGTATGACGTCCTGAATCATCTCATCTATATCTATGTATGATAGCATTTCTCTTATTATATTTTAATTGTTTATTACTTATTAGTTGCTGCCACCAGATTGTATGTTATTTAGAAGGCTGGATGCCTGTCATATTTGAATTTGAGACCCCCACTGCCAAGAAGGACAATAAATTAAAAAACTACATTAATGGTGTGATAATGCTAGAAGATTTTAACCTAATAATAAGATTGAAGCTGAAGGGTGTTCATCCCTGCCTGTTTACTGCTACCCAAAGACATATACCTATAGTGGAAGTGCTTGTGATGCAATGGCCTGGTTTCTGTAGACACTGTAAATGCTTAGACAAAACAAAAAATCAGCTGCTTTTTAGAGTTAGAAATATGCAGAAAAGAGATTCTTTAGCATTTAAGAAACATTTCTGGTCTGGCAAAGAGGGAAAAGTTGGCCATCACTACATGTCATTCAAAAAAATAATTACTAGCGAAAAAAATGTGACAATGAATATATATATGTTCATGTATAACTGAAAAATTGTGCTCTACACTGGAATTTGACACAACGTTGTAAAATGGCTATAACTCAATAAAAAAAGTTAAAAAAAATAATTACTAAATTGACACAACATTGTATGCGTCAATGAAAAAAAGAACAAAAATTTACTGAGTAGCTATGGGAGAGGTCCTATGCTAGACACTGAGTGGACAGTGGTTAGCAAAGCAGGGTCCCTAACCTAATGGTGCATATAGTTTAATAATATCAATTGCTATTTATTAAAATATATATTGTGTCCCAGGCATTGTGCTAAGCACTTCGCATATATTATCTCACTTAATTTTTACAACACTTAAGAGATAGAACCATTAGTATTATTATTTTAGAAATAAGGAAAATGAGGCTTAGAAATTTTAAGTAACTTCCAAAGGGCACAGCCAAAATAACTGGCCAATCTGGTATACCTGATTCCAAAGCCTTTAACTACTAAACCACTGATCTTCCTACTGTCAATAAGTAAATACTATTAAGTGATGTGATGTCACTTCATTATCAGGGTATCACCCTCTCTCATCCCTCACTATTACGCATCTTAAAAGATGCCCTGTCCTAAGAAGACAACACAATCTGAACTTCTATCAAGCTATGTATGCCACCGTCAGAAAGTGTGAGGAATCCACTGTATGGTTCTATTTTAAGACTGGCCTGCTCTCCCTTGACGGCTGCATTTTTTTAATGTTCAGGAAAAGGCGGGGGTTGGGGGAGGAGCTGGCTGGCATTAGCTCTTGGAAAGACAAGGAAAACTTTCAATCAGGAAAAAGCTGAAAGCTTAACAAGGAATTATTAATAACCATTAAAACAGTTTATCATGTTTTGTTTTTTAAGCAGGAGGAAAGGAGAGGGGAAAAAAAGAGTCAGGAGAATGAAGCTGAAGGAATAGAGGGACCAGAAGATCTGATTTCAAACAGCTTTCTTTTACCTCTTAGAGAGAAAGATTCATGGGCTTCTAGGCTGACAGAATAAAACTATAATATTTCTCCATGTTTTCATGTTTTGACTAAGAAAGGAAAAAAAAAATTCTGGCCCAACTACAGGGAGCAGGAGTGAGCAGACAGTTCCCTGTCCATGGAAACATAACCTGGCCAATGAGACCAACCTGAGGTGGAGGACGAGCTTCCAGCAGCAGTGGAAAGAAGTGTTATCAGTACAAACAAGGAACAGCAAAAAGCACTAAGATCGTGAAGTTGAGCATCCGGAAATCTGAGATCTAGCTTTGTCTCAGCTCTGTTTCTAACTTGCTGCTGACCTTGAACAAGCCACATAACCTCTCGGGAATCACACAGTTGAAGGCTTACATCCTTTCCATTTCCCATCCCTCATATCACACCCGGTTCGCCATCCCTATCCTCTTATTTTTAGAAATCTATTTTACTACATATTTTATGTGAGTTACACATTCTTGGTTCTTAACACATTCTTTAGTCCCTCAACCACCATGGGACAGATTGCCTAAAAACCAAAATAGTCCTGGTAATATGGCATATTTTTATATTAAAAAATACACAGCATAATATTAAAAATGTTAAGCCCATCACCTCAAAACTCTAATACATTTTTGGTTTTGCATATTACTTGCCAGTTTTCTCCAAACGATGCTGCTAATTTATTTTTTAACTCAACAGCAAATAAAAACTACTTTTTAGTAATATTTAGTCCACAGTTCATTGCCATCTACAAAGCAGTGGAAAAAATTTCTCACCTCTGACCTGGAGGTACTGACTTACCTACAAGAAGCCTTCTGAGTAGAATAAATGAATTCACATTTTCCATGGATGCAGTAACCATTGAGGTTTTCAGGGCAAGGCATGTGGTTTCCAATATAAACATCTTCCCTTTGATCACTAGCATCTTAAAAGAACATAAACCAGGTCAATAAATAGTGAAAAGCAAATTGAAAAATAGGGACTTTTCAAAGGTTCTAAGACAACAAATAAATTCACCCCTTGCTGGGTAATGTGGAAAGGAAATTTATTTCAGATAGGAGGCTGGATAATAATTAAAGTCTCATTATGCCACAAACACAGCAGGTAGAATGTTTAGATTCAAAGCATTTAAAAATATTTGCAAGATGTGACCACTGTGAGCTACTGCTGTTTAAAACAATCTGCCAAAAAAAAAAAAAAAAAAAAACCCCAAAAACTAAACAAAACATCTTGCTAAAAAAAACCTGCTATTTCTAGAAAGCTCACCTCTGTGAAAAAGAGATGGTGTACACAGCACTGGCTTTAGAGAATTAACTTACTTGAACCATTCACCTTGAGGCTATGAAACTGAGGCCAAAAACACTGGAATGGCAGAGGACAAGTACGCATTCTGAAGTTTTAGGGTAAAAGGTTTCTTTTGGAATGAAAACTATCAAGTGTATTCTCTTTTTTCCCCAAATGAAAATAGTTTCGCTGTTTCTTTTATATATAGTTTTTCTTAGTATAAGTTACTATAAAAATAAATTCAAATAATAGAACAAATGAAAAACAAATTTAAAATCACCTTAGTTCCCTCTACCCAAAGAGAACCACTGTAAACGTTGATGAACATCTGTTTGGACTTAAGTATACTGATCTGAACTGAACTGTGCTGAACTGAAGAAAATAGAAAGGTGGTGAGGAATTCCATTACGAGAACTGGGAAGAGAATCAGGATGGAAAACTAGAAAAAGGCAGCGAAGATGAAGGCAGGGGGACCCAGTCTACAAAATCAATGGTACTCATTCATCCATTCTCTATCCCTATGGCTCACTTTCTCTTGTGTATTTATACACGCACATACTCATTCACATACCTACACATTCTAGAATGGATTTTTTCCACTTTTTTTCTGGCATGTACCTAGCACATTAATCCTCAGCTCTGTGGACCCAGATCTCCCCAATGTTTATAGGCCTGTTCACGTGTAGGAAAAATCTCCAGGCTTCCCACTGTTTCTTACAGTTCCAGCTTACAGATTCTGTGCATTATTAGCCGTGTGACCTTGAGCATACCACCCTCTTTATGCCTGAGATTTCACAACTGTAAAGGCAGGATCAGAAGAGGACTACACTTCCTGCAGTTTTGAGAGGACTATGTGAGATAATTAATGCATGTACAAGACCACTAAACCAACCATCTCTCTAGGTAGCACATCATGCAACAGGAAAGGCTTATCTCCCCAAAATACAAATAAAGGTGTTAATATGACCTGAGGAATGTCAATGGAAACAAATTAAGAAGGAATGAAGTAAGACGCTACGTGTATATATACACATACACATATGGGAAGGGGGAAATCAAAGGAGAGCTGTGAATAGAGGTGCCAAGTGTAAAAAAGCTGATAACTAAAAATGCAGATTTCTCTGGAGATGAAAATTTACATATAAAAGGAAAAACTTTTAATGATTATTAAGCTCAAGATAGGGTAACTTCAGCAGAGAATCATATCATCCCTAACAAGACCAAACTTATGCCACTTTACCTCAAATTTCATGTATTTACATCAGATTAATTTATGCCTAGAAAGAGAACTGAACTAGAAAAAAGCCAGCATGTAAATTCTCAATTTTAAGGGTATATCTGCTGTTTTGTAACCTTAGTCAAATCATTTCTTCTAAGAGTTGAATCAGATCAGCAAAGTCTAACAGAAGCATAACTTGAGACATGTACATAATTTATTTTCTAGTTGCCATATTTTTAAAAAATAAAACAGGTAAATTAATTTTAATCATATATTTTATTTAACCTAATATATCAAATAAATATTTCAACATACAGTAAATATACAAATTGTGATATTCTACATTCTTTTTTCTTAAACAGGTCTTCAACATCTGGTGAGCACTTTGCACACTCACAGCACAGCTCAAGGCCGACTAGCCACACTTCTAACACTCAACGGCCACGTGTGGCTAGTAGCTACCATACTGGACAGCACGGAATAGATGACTGACTGACTTCTTTACCATTTATTCATCACCTTCCATATGCCAGGCACTCTGCTACGTGCCAGGGATAGAAGAACAATTAAGATATATCCTGTCCCTCAAAGGACTGATAAGGTCTCCTCCAGCTCCCACACTATAGCTCTGCTGTATCAAAAGAAACCAGCCCTCCGTGAGGCTGCTGTAACCTGAGCATCTACTCCTGGAAGACAACACCCGGGAGACTATCTCACAACGATTTCGGTTTTTTAAATCAGTCTCTACTACAGGACAGTGAGCTCCCTGAGAATCTAGATGTTTGTATTATTCATTTGTGTATAACTCCCGACACCTAGAACATAGTACTTTTCTTGCTCTGGTTTCAAACCAGAAAAGCTAATCTAACTTCACGATCTAGCCATTAAGTGACCTGAGGAATCCAACTGCCTCCCACAGGACTTACCACCCTGCAGCTTCTCAGAACATGGTATTTTTGTGGTGTGATACACTATGAAGTATATAATAATATGACTATAGAGACTGAGGTTATGTACCAACCTATAAAAATAAAATCCTATAAAGTGTGTAACAAAAGGGCCATATAGGTCTACAGAGGCTGCGGAAATGTACTAATCTGCCAGAAGGAAGTCCTAGAAACAGCAGGAAACTTCAAGAATAATGCAGAGCTGAAAGTGATAAAAGAACTCAGCTGCATGACAGCAAGAAGAGAAAGTTAACTAAATTAACACCGGGTTTTGAGAAATTAATAGACAAACAGCATTAATAGACAAATGGCACCAACAGCATTTGCTGAATTAAAGGATGCGATTTCAAGCTCTAGACAAAGCAAAGCCATATGAGACATGGACCTGTCTATGAAGACTTTGAAGTCTGTGTCTGTCACAGAGTCCAAATTCAGCATCCTGCTCAAGGCCAACACTATTCACTCTGTTATACTTACCTACTATTTCTGTGTACAGCCGTATGCTTGGCTGAGCTAAAGAAGGTATAAAGAAAAAGCGTACACAGTCCCTGCCCTTTAGAAGCTTATAATCAGTTTAGGGAAACACACATAAAAAGTTGAACAACACAAGGGAAGGGGTCCCACAGGATGGTTTACAATAAAATAAAATATAATAAAAGAAGGTTTTATAATACTAGATGCTATGGACATTCAAGTTCAAAGAGAACTCATTTTAGGCAAAATAATCCAGGGAAGGATTCACAGAAAGGGTCAGATTCAAGTTAGGTCTCAAAGCACTGACAGATTTAGACAGAGGAATGGTAGAAACCAAAAGGCAGGTATAACGCACAGAGCATTCTCAAGAACAAGAGGTAAATGGACCTAGCAAGAGCTGTCCATTCAGACTGAGGAAAAGTTTAAGTCAAAAGTTGGAAAAATAAGCTGAAATCAGATGATGGAAAAATTTGAACCTCAAGTTAGGAACATTTTCTTAATTACATGGACAAGAAGGACACTGAACTCCTCCTATTTGGAGAGGAACACAATGAAAGCCATATTTTACACAAAAAACTGGGAGAGGTTACCTAGGGCTGCTGGTTAGAAGGGAATGGGGGAGTGATTGCTAATGAGTGTGAGGTTTCTTTTGAGGGTAATGAAAGTGATCTAAAATTAGAGTATGATGTGATGCTTGAACAACTCAGTAAATATATTTTTAAAAAACCCAAAACACTGAACTGCACATTTTAAACAGGTGAACTTAAATGGTATATAAATTATATCTCAAAAAGCTGTTAAAAATTAATTAGAAGATAAAGGGGCAGAAGAACTGGGACGACCAGGTGACCAATTAGGAGATTACGACATAATCTAAATTTGTGGCACTGAAAAGCTTGGGTTCAGCAGCAGGAATAAGATATTAGAGACACAGAAAAAATAAATACAGCTTGAAGATGCTTTGGAAAGTAAATGAGCTCAAAAACTCACATCTGAAAGGGTCCTTGGAGGCCATTCAGTCTGATGCGGAAATTTCTTTAGTTATAATCCTGAGAAACTGTTTCTACTTGAACATTTCCAGAGATAAGGAACTCAACATTAAATACAGCTAATTTCAATAGTATCAAATTTTCCTTATGTTGAGAGAAACCTCTCTTTCTTTACCTTTCAGTGGACTTCCCCGTGTCTATTCACCACCTAAACCTACTGCCCACCAATTTTCTTCTTGAGGTCAAACTTCCCAAGTTCCATCCTTTATACAGTTTGCAACAACCAACCTACTAACATTCAAGCACTTAGTACAATGGAACGGGTCTCTTTACTGACGATTCTCTTAATACAGAGTTCTGTAAAACAACTTTCCTTCAAAGAAGATAAACAAATGGTCAATAAACACATGAAAAAATGCTCAACATCACTAATCACTGGGGAAATGCAAATCAAAACTACAAGATAGCATCTTATACCCACCAGGATGACTACTACTCCAAAACCAGAGAATAACAAGTACTGACAAGGATGTGGAGAAATTATAACCCTTGTGCCCTGCTGGTGAGAGTGTATATAACAGTACAGCCACTCGGCAAAACAATACAATGTTTCTTCAAAAAATTAAAAACAGAATTACCATATGATCCAACAATTCCACTTCTGGATATATACCCCAAAGAACTGAAAGCAGGGTCTCAAAGAGATAGCTATATACCCATATTCATGGTAGCATTATTCATAACAGCTAAAACGTGGAAGCAACCCAAGTATCCCATCAATGAATGAATGGATAAACAAAATTTGGTATATATGCACAATGTAATATATTCAGCCTTAAAAAGGAAGGAAATTCTGACATATGCTATAACACAGATGAACCTTGAGGACATTATGTTTACTGAAATAATCCAGTCCCAAAAAGGCAAACACTGTTATGATTTCTACTTGTATGAGGTGCTTAGTCAAAGTCAGAAACAAAAAGAAGAACGGTGGTTGCAAGGGCTGAGGGGGTGGGAAGGTGAGGAGTTACTGTTTACCGGACATAGTTCCAGTTTCCTAAGATGAAAAGAGGTCTAGGGATGGATGGTGGTGATGGCTGTTGTGCAACATCCTGAATTTATTTAATACCACTGAACTGTACACTTTAAAGTTGGTTAAGATGGTTAAGTGCTGTTATATAAACTTCACCACAATAAAAAAAACTGCAACAGAAATGGGGTCTAAATGTGAGCCTAATGACAGGAGGTTCAGTAGAGAGAATGTGGTAAACTGAGTCCAAATTTAGAGCTCCAGACCCTCAAAAGGTATTTATTAAGCACCTACCATGTTCCAGGCACTATGGTAGTTTCTGGAGTTTCAGGAAAGGGCAGTACCAACAAAATCCTCACCAGGCAGTTGAATATATGAAACGAACGCTTAGAGAAAGATTAAAGGTAGAGGACTTGGGTTTGCCAAGGTGACAGCTGAGAGCAGATTAAATATTCTGGAGGAAATTAACACAGGCAAACAAGAGGGCAGAACAGAATTCTGGAACAGCTGTGATACAAAAGAAAGAGCAGCAGGGCTTAGAGTCAGAAAGTCTGAATTCTGGTCGTTGCTCTGTCATTCTACATGAGCCACAAACTCTCACAGTTTCAGCCTCTCCAGCTGCAAAATGAAGATAACACACTTGTGATGAGGATAAAGTCCATAAAAGCACCTGGCATACAGTAGGGCGCTTGATTAAGAACTGTGGGATGTACAGCCTACTGGTGTCACTCAGGAGCCATATTAAACATGCTGTAGACAGGCAGACTCACCCAGGGTGAGAACTTTTAGCACAGCCAGGCTACCAACAATGAAATTAGAAAACAAAAATATTGACGATCACCATAATAACCTCACTAAGGAATTCAGTGATACGGCCTTGAATACTCAAAGTAATCCTAGGCAGTAGATATCACTACCCCCACTTTATAGATGTGATCATTAAGGCTCAGAGGAAATAGGCCTTTCAGTGTGGACCAAGTCTGACTTCAGGAGCTCGAGCTCTTAACTGTCACACTATTATTTCACCAAGCTACCCTGGGAGATGGGTAGGGAATGCACAAAAGCAGAATGTCCAAGCACCTGCTGTCTGGGCCAAGTAAATTAGATAACTTCAAAAAGGCAAGATTAAAAAGGCTTTTAAAATGTAATAAAGCACGGTTTCAGAAACCATGGCAGAGATGTAACCTCGCACAGCAAGAACTGGGCACAGAATGGTTCTGTCTAAACAATGCCCTCAGGCAAGTGGTGACAGGCTCCATGAATAACAGCTGCAAATGCTAGTCTCTGAACAATGTGTGTGTGTGTGTGTGCGCGCGCGTAATATAAAAAGTATGCCTGGTCACCCAGTGGCTCCTTCCACCCACAGTAGCATTCAGAAACAAATTTGCCACCAGCGGCAGTGTTTTCAAATACAAAGAAGAGTATGGTTCTAAGCGATGATGTTGTAAGAAAACCCAGCTCCAGATGGCTTATCTGCAAAGGCATGTAAACTGGCTGTTTGTCCTAGTCCATCCATGTATCACCCAAATAAAGCATCAGGAGTTGCTATTAACAACCAAGACATGCACACAGACAGTGCTGCTGAGGCCACAACTACATCAGCACTGCACTGAAAACTCTAGGGCTATAAATCCCTATGGTTAAGAAATTCAATATACTCTTTCTTGCTTCTACCCTGACCCCAAGCTTCGTCACTAACACATCCTTCCTAACCCCTTCCCTCAGATCCCATCAGAGAATTATCCACCTAAGTATAAACTCCCTTTCAGCTCTCCCATACGTCTAAATCCCACCTTTTTCCTCATCAACCCAAACTCTTTCTTTCCTAGTCTTTCTATCCTGCCCAATGAAACACCTTTTCTAATGTGAATAAACCCATCCACCTCCTCTGCTATTCCCTTAGGAAGTACTCCTTTCATCTCCCTGATACACCAAAATCACATCACTCCCACACATCCCTTTCCTTCCACCTTCTCCTGCTGCTCTCACCACCTGTCACCTCCAGATCAGCATCCCACGACCTTCCTCTCAGAGGGGTCTGTGCCATCCACCCACACAGCCTTCTAACCTGCCTCATCATGACTCTCTATCACGCTCCACCACACACACTCTCAGCCTTTCTTCACTGGTTCTAGCAACTGGCTCAGTCTTACCTTTTAAAGAGAGAAATTTATCACGACCGTTTTTAAAAGGGCTTATCAACAACCTATATTTAAATATATACACAACAGCCACCAAGTAATGGAAACAACAATATTGATATCTCGGGGTCTCTGGTGTCCCTGATCAGCATGAGTAGAGACTACTGAGAGAAAGAAGTCAAAGGTGGGGTGAGGGCTGGGGTAAGGTGAAGATCAGGAATGAAGCAGGAATGCCTTGGTAATAAAAAAGTGTTATGGTTAGATTTCAGGATGTATGAAAATATCTTTGGATAAAAATGGCCACATTAAAATGTCATTTGCCACAAAGCAACTTCCAGGATAGATGGAAATGTTTTGGATCGTGATAAGGTGTAGTGCATATGGGCTCTATCCATTTGTCAAGACTGACAGCTAACATTTGTGCATTTCAGTGTGTGTAAATCACACCTCAAAAAAACACCTGTATAATAAGAATAACGATAATCCAGTGGGTAGAGGTATACAGACAAAACAAGAAGGACAGGATGCCGTTAACTGTTGAAAGTGATTGGATACATGAGGGTTCATTATAATATCCTGTTTATGTATGTTTGAAATTTTCTATAATCAAGCTTTTAAAATGTGCCATGCCCAGCTCCCACACACCTCATGCTCAGCCATCACATCCTTCATAACTTCGACCTCTGCACCAAAGCTCCTAACATTGCAATTTCAATATTTACCACAGATTTTCCAACAGCCCAAGAGAAGCACTAACTCAGCGCCTGTGCTGGACATTCAAATGCTCCATTTCAGGAGCACTCTTGTCCAAGAGCTCAGCCTGAAAAGACTTCTTTCTGAGCATTATCTTCCAATTTTTCTTGCTGATGCTGTGTCCCTGCTTTTCACTTTGTAGCCTCCATCCCTAGATCCTACTTACCTAGTCCTGCTTGTGTACTGGGGACCTGAAAATTTACTAAGGGCTTCCTACAAATGCTTGTGAGAACAAAAAGACAAAAGCAAATGGGGTGAATGTAAAAAATAGTTACCTTTTGATCTCTGTTCCTTACTGTTCCTTACTATTAGAACATCTTTTGACTCTTTCACTATCTGTGTCACTTTTTTTTTAGCTTCCACATGTAAGTGATATCATATATTTGTCTTTGATTTTTTTTAGTGGACGTACTAGGGATTGAACCCAGGATCTCGTGCATGCCAGGCACATACTCTACCACTGAGCTATTACCCACCCTCAACACTTTCACAATCTGGATTTTATTGTCATAACTATAGAAACTCCTTGGTCCAAGATTACCAATGATCCCCTTGCCTTCAAATTCAATGCTCATTCTCTAACACCTTTGTGCAGCATTTTAAAGTACTAGCTAACCTTTCCCTTTTGACTGCTGTGCTACTGTACTCTTCCTGGTTTCTTCCTCTGGATCTTCTTTCCACTTCATCTTATGTTGGGCCTCCTCTCCTTTGCAAGTAACAGTCCTGTTCAATGGAACTTTCTGCAACTCATGATCCATTCTGTATCTGTGCTGTCCAACATGGTATCCACAGGTCACATGTGGCTACTGAATACCTGAAATAGGGCTAGTTATTACTGAGAAACAAACTTTTAATTTTATTTCATTTAAGTTAATGTAAATTTAAATAGCCACATGTGGCCAGTGGCTACGGTACTAGACAATGCAGCCCTATAATCTCTCTCTCTCATTCTCATGACTTCAGTTATCACCTCCATATTCAAGGACTGAGCAAAGTGACCTGGGTGAGTACTAGAAAATAAAATTAATCACCTCCACCATCATCTCTTCCCTTCCCTTACCCATAAACACCTTTCCCCTCCCAACATCCTCAGTTCTGTAAACAGAATTCATCATCCAAGTCATCTGAGTTTGAACTGTCTATTCCTCATATCTAAGCAGGAGTCTATTCCCTTTGAGTTACTTAACTGATCTCCCTGTCTCCAGTCCAATGCACATAAAAGCACAATTCCTTCCAGGTATCATGCATTCAACTGGTTAACTTCGTGGCCCTGCCTTTTTCAAATATATAATGATTCCCCACTGCCCACCAGTGAAGTTTAAATTCTCTAGGACAACACAGCCATCAGGTCAGTACACAGTCTGGCCCCAAGCTACCTTTCAAGCTACCTACCTTCTACCTCTTAAGCCTCCTACTCTCCAGCCAAAAAAAGGATTCTTTACCATTCTCAGTACATTCTATCATAATGTTTGTATCCACACCTCTCTGCATGTTCTTCCATGCTCTTTAAATACCCTTCTGACCTCTGTTAAAATCCTAACCATCTTTCAAGGTTCAGCTCAAATTCCACCTCTTCCATGAGTTCCTCGGGTCTTCACTAACCCCCACCAAACAGTAATCTCTTCTTTTATGAGTTCTCAATGCACTTTTTAACCACACTACATTTATGACAATAACCAATTTTTGCTTTGTTAGAAGTAGGTTTATATTCATTTCTCATTGTATCACAAGCCCTTCAAAGATGGATGTCATGTCTTAGATATCTTTCTACCAATAGTGTCTGATAAAATGACCAGTACAAAATAGACACTTAATAGTTATATCTACTGATTATGATAATTTCACTTGAGTTACTCATGTGTAAAGAATGTTCAGTTATCTCAAAAGTGGCTAAGGCCACTAAATTATCCCTGTAATTTTTTCAAAAGCAGACAGATATTTTATGTATATGCAATTCCCCAGATTGCCTTAAGTAGGAGCTTCAAACTACTAAAAAATATCCTTCCTATTCTGGTCATGTACTATCAGTATAAAGACTAAAACTGGCACCGATCTATTATGTCTCCTATGGGAATACAGAGATTGTCTATTTTAAATACAGCTCTTTGGATCAACATAGCAAACTGGTATTTCAGGGCCTCATGGGATATAACTGATTCAAGTTTAATATGATTCAAGTGACAGAAATAAATTATTCGATGGTAATAACAACTATCATTTATTGAGCACTTATGAGTATTTCAGATACTACTGTTAAATACTTTTATATTATCTCATTTAATTTTTATGCCACTCTATGTGATCAGTACTGTTATTCTCATTTTACATATTTAGAAATCAGGCATAAATGATAGATCATGCATCTAAGAAAAACTGTCCATTAGTATAACCAAACGAACGGTCAGAAGATGCATGTGCAGAAAAGCAATTACCCAGAAGCCCTGGTCTAGGACTCCCAGACTAAGACCCGCTTTGGTTCACTAGGTATAACCTCACTGAGCCTCAATGTTCCCACTGGTCCTTACTCCTCATAGTTGTAAGAATCAAATGAAATAACAGATATGGAAATGAGAGGTAAAAGAGCACTGGACTTGAGGGTAAGGGACCTAGAATCTAATCTCCACCCTGACATTTACTACATGTAAGTCTTTGTACAGATAAATCCTACAGCTTCTTTGAGCCACATCCACTCTATTGACAAGTGTGAATCGCCTACGTATGTGCCAGACATTCTGCTAAGTGTTAGGAATACGAAAGTGAATGTGATGGATACAATCTCCTGTCCTCGCAGAACTCATAGCCTAGAGGGAAATACAGGTAAGTAAGACAGACAATTATACTTCGAGTAGGTTAAGTGTCTGGATAGGGGAGTATGTAAGACACACCCCTAACCTAGATTTAAGGGTCCAGGGACACTTCCCAAAAGGAAATGACTTCTAAGCTGAGACTGGAAGGATGAGTTTTAGGCAAAGAAGAGTTCCAAGAAGAGAGAACAAAGTTCAAAGACACATGCACAGGGGGCAAGTGTTAACAGTAGATGCTAGAGAAGTAAAGAGGATTAAGAGCAAATATAAGAGACATTTCTGTATAATTTCTTACAATTGCATTTGAATTACAATTATCTCAATAAAAATTTCAATTAAAAAATTTGTGAGAGTACTCTGTAAACTGAGATGCACATTAACTATTTCAGTTGGTATTATTACTAATAATCAATTGCATAATGTATATTGCTACAGAGAGCAAAGCTGGAAAGGTCGTTACAATGGAAATAAAACTATTAAGGTGAGCTAGTAACCATATTTCAGTACTTGACCAAAGTTTGGGAAACCGTGATTCAGTACCTTTCACATCTGGTCGATACTGCAGTCCATCATCTTTCTTTCCCAACAGACTAGTGTCATCTGTGTCTGTAAGAGAAAATAGTTTTCATATTAAGAGACCTATAAGGGGGGGAGGGTATAGCTCAATGGTAGAGCATGTGCTTAGCATGCATGAGGTTCTGGATTCAATCCCCAGTACCTCCATTAAAATAAATAAATAAAAACCTAATTACCTCCCCTCAAAAACAACAAAAAAAGAGACATATGATGTTTAACTCACACCATGAAACTACTAAATATTCCAAATGTCCTCACCAACTCTTTTTCCACTTATCCTGCTCCCATTTTCCACCATTTGCTTCATCTATGCTGCCACTTCTATCTCAGGCCTCAAGGCACCCCAGATACATACGCACTTTGCATGATGAACAGTCTGATTTCATTCAGACTCAGCTCAAATATCATCTTCTTAAAAAGCCTTCCCCGAGCAAACTGGAATAACACATACCCTGAAGAGAAAGGATTAGCCCTTTCTCCAAGAGACAATGGTCTCAAGATTTACCTTCTCCCACCACTGTTTCCCTGGAAATACACCAGATTAAGACAAATGTGGACTCTCAATTGTGTTAACAGACAAAATTTACTATAACAATGACCCCCTGACTGGTGAATTGTATTAGGACTGGGACGACTGTACATAAACCAGAAAATACCTGTTGGGAAGCACAAGCTTCAGCTTCCCAGTACACATGGAGGGGTAGGGAAGGTATAGTTAAGTGTAAATGGGAATCAAGATAAAACTTAAGGACTCCAAAGGATTCTAAGTTGGCATGGTTTCAATTAACAAAATCCTCAAGCTTGACCCACTATTCTGAATTTGACATTCCAGGTAGTACCATTCAACCACGCACCAGTTCCTCAGAAAAGATATTCTTTTTTTTTTTGGCAGGGAGTAATTAGGTTTCTTTCTTTTTAGAGGAATTACTGGGGATTTGAACCCAGGACCTTGCGCATGGTAAGCCTTCGCTCTACCACTTAAGCTATACCCTCCCCCCAGAAAAGATATTCTTTCTCTAAGTTACCTTTTCAACATTAGGCTGTAAATGCCACTCCATGAAAGAAAACAAACCACATTACTTCTTCAAGATCAAAGCTAAGTGGACTGTCCACCTACAAGAGGTCCCTATCAGCAAACAGTTTCTTTTACCATTACACACCAACTCCCACCTAAAAATCTTCTGACAAGCTTCTTGGGCATCCTATGGTAGCTTAGACCACAGATACTGCCATCAGTTGTTCAATATTTCACAAATAGCTTGTTATCAGTATAAAACACCAAACTCTGGTTTACAACTTTTTTCCCTTAGCTCAGATAAAGACACATCCTTTTAGTAAGTCCAAAAATAGGAGAGGGGATTAGAAGGAATAGGGTTAGGCCTAGTAAACAGGAAAGATGCACAATCCTAGTCCATGAAAATGTATCTGGCCCTTGTTTGTGACTACGAAATGATACATTATCCAGGCTTATTGTGTATTACTAGGAAAAAAGGTTGAAAACCTCTCCTTTAGTGACTCAGTATTTCTATTAGAGTTAGAAAACAAAAATTCATTTTTAGTTGGTATCATGGCTTCTAAACTATGACAAAAAGCAAGAAGGGGAAAAAGAATTTTAAGCTGATGGTAGTAACTTTTCCTTACATTCCTTAACTCCATGCCAAAATCTCTAACAGTACATTACATGCAGGGGCATAAACTACAGAGAATGTGAAAAGTAAATTATTATACTCTAGAAAAAAAGATGAAGAAATACATGGCAATACTTACAGTTTTACTGTAATTAAAATAAGTTGACCAATTCTTAAATAACTATAATCATTACAAATTTGAGACACCCTTTAAGAACTATAAATATATCTATAGATCAACTTAGTAATTAAATAAACAACAAAGAAACACCATTTGTATCTTGAGATAATGAAAATAAATGAAAAAAAGCTAAATTAGTAACAGAAGAAATTCTAAAATATATGAAAAGAATATGAAGATGACTGTGTGTGTGTGTATACATATATATGTGCATGACTGGGACATTATGCTGTATATGAGAAGTTGACACATTGTAACTGACTACACTTCAATAAGAAAAGAAAATAAACATTGCATACCCATAAAAAATAAAAATTAAAAAATATACATAGTACTGAAAAAGTACAGCATCAAAGATTCCTCATTTTACATATCTGAAACACCACCAAAATGTACAAATAAGACTAAAGACATGTGATACTAAAGACAGGTCTCTAGATAAGTAGAATGAATGTTACCTGTGCAATGACCAAGATGCCTTTATATCAATTTGTTCTTGTTTTATACAAGATGCCTCTCGAACAAAACAGGGATTGTTATAGGAACTCCCATCAGAAGCACACACAGGATTAAAACTGTATCCACTGCAATCTATATTACATACACACCTGGCGAAAAAAACCAAAAATTACCAATATTTCACAACAAAACTATTTCACAATGCTGCAACAGCAAAAAAGAGCAATTTTTGCTTGTTTTTACTCTTTAACTTTTTTAACTGAAGTATAACTGATTTACAATATTCTATTAGTTGCAGGTTTAGAACATAGTGATTCAATATTTTTATAGACTATACTCCACTTAAAGTTATTACAAAATGGCTATCTTCCCTATGCTGTACAATATATCCTTATAGCTTCTTTATCTTATACACAGTAATCTGTAAGCAATTCTTTCTTTTTTGTGTGCTTTCTGTAACAGAAGTCAATACACTGCTTTAACTCACTGATTAAAAACTTAAGCAAAGTGAATGTTTGGCTAACAATTTCTTTTTCAAGTGAGAATTTAGAGATAATTTCAACCAGATATTATTAACCCACTGGTTTCTCCAGAATTTTCATATCTGGAGACAACAATCAAGAGATGTCAAATGTCAACAGTACGAATTAAAAAGCAACATGATAGAGAAAGCGCACAGAACTATGAGTCAAAAGTCATGAATCTAAATCCTAGCCCAACTAATAATTAGATTTGTGTCCATATTCTCCAAGTCTGAGTTTAACAATCTGTAAAACAGAGATGATAATATACCTAACCTTACCAAATAATTAGGAAGATTAAAAACATAATACATATGAAACATGCCAGACAGAAGCCCCTCAAAAGTGCTTCCGAGCTGCACATCCACCTGGATAACTGAAGTCCACTGAACACTGAGAATGCATTACAGAGAAGGTCAAGGAAGTTCAACACATGGCCACTCCTCTCAAGGAAAGTAAAATCTAATTGGGAACATAAAAATAAAAAACATAGACTCTCCTATTTCCAACAACATGGTGGACTCAGAACTTGTACTAATCCTCCCACTGAAAACAACAAAAACAAAAATACTGGATAAAATATTTTAAAACATTCTCAAATGTATTTGTAAGTTGTCAAGAAAGCAAGGGATATGCAGAACAAAAGTTAAATGAAGACAGGAATAAAGAAAGGTCGATTACATTTACTGAAGTTGATTTTCACCTTAAAGGCATTTGCTAATTAGGTAATAAATTCAATTCTCAACTTTCTGGCTTTGCAGGCCTCTGGGAAAAGAAGGCAAAGAATACTGATCTACCTAAGGTGGGGAGTCTGAAGACCCTGGAAAAAAGTATGAGAGTAAAGTAGAAATGAGTTGCCATATTCCAAGGGGACTGTTTAAAGGAGAAAAAAAAAAAAAAAATCTGTCCTGAGCCATGGCAATGAAGAGTGGGAAGAAAAACATCTCCCCTGAGAATTCAAAACCACAAGCCAGCCCTCACATGGGTAATTACAACTTAAAACACTACTTGAGTGTTCAGAAAAACCTCAAGTCCTTAATTTATTTTAAGAGTCAAGGAGTAGAAGGGGCCCTAGGCAACTAACAAAAGTAAATGCGACCCTCTCTGGAGAAGCCCAACTTGATCATCCTAGACCTCAAACATTTCCCAAGATACAATTCTGAGAAAAACAAGCAATCACATACACGCTCGCTCACTCCCAGACCCACAACAGACAAGGAAATACAACACTACGGGCAGAGCAAACCAAGTGAAAAAGGACCAAAGAGAACTTCTAATAAATAAAGAATGTATTACTAGAAATAAAAAATTTAACAGGAAGATTTAGATAAACTAAAGGTGAATTCGTGAACTGGAATACAGGTCAGAAACAATCACCCAGACCATAGTAGAGTCAAAGAGAAAGAACATACAAAAAAAAAAAAGATTAATTAAGAGATGTGGAAGACAGAATCACAAGATTTAATAAAAATCTGACTGGAGTTTCAGAAGGATTTAAAAGAATGAGGCAAGGGAAATTTCTCAATCTTAAGACTGAAAAAAGATACCAATCTAAATATGCAAGAAGCCTAATAATTTCTAAAGAGGATTATTAAAAAGGAATCTTGACAGCAAAATACATCACAGTGCAATTTTTGTAACAACAACAAAAAATATTTTAAAAGCAGCCAGAAAGAAGAGAAAGATTACCTTCAAAGAAGCAAGAAGACAGGTGTCTTCAAAAGCAATACTGAAGCTGAACTGTTTATTTATAGCCAAAAGACAGTGAAATAATACCTGCAATGTGCTGAGATAAAATAGTATTCTATATAAAAAGAAATATCTTTCATGAGCAGGTGTGAAATAGAAGTAATTAGGAAGAAGTAAAAATTTAGAGAGTTTGTCAACTGCTAGCTGTCAGTCAAGGAAATTATAAAGGCAATAGAAAAAGTGATCGTATAAGGAAGATCTGAGATGCAAACACAAAAGAAGAACAAAAGTATAAATATGTAAGTAACGGTAACAAACTACTGACAACAATGCTGTGTGCTGCTAAGTTTATTTAAAACAGTAAATTAAAATATTATAATGATAGCATACAAATCAGGAAGAACTGAAATCAGTGTTCTAAGAAAAACAGAGATATTAATGAACCTTTGACTGTGATAAGTTGAACACGCATGTTAAAATTCCTAAGACTACCACCAAAAGGAGCATCCATAACACTGAAACTAACACAGGAAAAAAAAATCCAAAAGAATGCAAGAAAGGAAGAAGCAAAGGAAAGGCAAGACAAAAGTACAAAATAAGATAACAAAAACCAAAATATATCAGTAATTATAATATATTTAAGTGAATTAAATTTTCTAGTTAAAAAACAGAGTTAGGCTGGATAAAATACAAAAGCCAGCTATATGCTGCTTATAAGGTCCATGTTAACCTTATGGTTAATGACATAGGTAGTTGACAGGGCCTGGGGGAGAGGGAGTGGGGAGTCACTGTTTAATAGGTACAGTTTCAGCTTCATAAGATTAAAAGAGTTTTGCAGGTGGATGGTGGTGGTGGTAGCACAACATTATGAAACTATTTAATACCACTGAACAGTACACTTAAAAATCGTTAAAATGTTTAATTTTATTATGTGTATTTTATCAAAATACAAGGATAGGGAGAGATACACTGTACCTGGAATAGAAAAAACCTAGTACGGCTACATATCTGTATATATCAGACATAACAGGCTTCGGGGCAAAATAGATTATGAGAAAGAAAGAAGGTTCCTTATAATAAAAACTTTTACTCACCAGCAAGATATAATAATTCTAAATATTTTTAAATAGTCTCAAAATTTATAAAGCAAAAATTGATAAAAACCACAATGAGAAACAGCCAAGTCACCATAGTAGATTTTAACATGCGTCTCTCTATAACTCATGTATCAAGCAGATAAAATATCAATAAAACTGAAATATCTACAGATGAAAAAACATGAAGCTGGGATTTGCTTCAAAATATTTCCCCTAAAAAAAGGTGGAGAGAAGAAAAGACAAAACAAAGTTGGATTTTTTTTTACACTAACTAAAACTGAGTGATGGGTATATGGGGAGGGGCCCTCTTTTGTTTCTTCTCATTTTCTGTATGTTTAAAGATTTCCTTAATTCCTGGTGAATTAAAGACCTAAATGTGAAAGGCAAACTACAAAACACTTAGAAGATCAAATATAAGAAGGCTAACAAATGTAACACTGAAATAAAGAAAATCTCACAAAGAGCATAAAAAAGAATCTACAAACCAAAAAATTACTACAGCCTATGTAACCAACAAATAATCAGTATCCAGAATACACACAAAAATTAATTTGAAAAGACTTGGAAGCAGATAAGAATATATGTGAAAAGCTGTTCAACCTGTTCGATAATCAAGAAAACATAAACCACAAGGAGACACCATCACATTCACTAAATAGACAAAAATTAAGAGAACAATACCAAGTGTTGGTAAAGATGAGGAGCAAAGGGAACTCTTATCCTCTGCTAGAGGGAGAACTTACTGGTATAACCACTTTAGAAAACTGGCATTATTACCAGGAAAAGCTGGACTTGCACATGCCCAATAATTTCACTACTGAGTAAAGCCCTTGAAAATCTCTTACACATGCACACCAAAAGACATGCTAAGAATGTTCACAGAGCATTATTCACGAGATCGAAAGAATCCAAATGTCCATCAGTTGTAAAACGGCCTGTAAAAGGATGTGTCAAGCAACTGAATTCCATAAGGAGCTATGTGGCTTAACATGAATAAATCTCAAAAACATAATGCTGAGCAAAAGAAGGTACATACAGTGTGATTCCACTTAAACAAAACTCAAAATCAATCAAAAGCCAAATAATAATTATTAAGACATGTATCATGTGATAAAACTATTATAAAGAAAGCAAAGGAATGATTTCCACAAAATGCAGTAGAGTGGGTTGATCAAAGAAAAATGTGGTTGGGGAGGGTCATGGTGGGCAGCTTGAAAGCATTGACAATACCCAATTTCTTGACTTGGAGTCATAGTTTGTTTCATTTTTGTGCATTAAACCAAACGTGTTAAGTTTTCACAAACTTTTGAATGTATGCTCTATTTCATAATTTAAATTAAGGCACCAGGAAAACATTTAAAATTCATAAGAATATTTACTAACAAGTCAAAAATGGCTTTTACATTTTTAAAGGGGTAGGAGGGGGAGGAAAAAACAAGAATACGTGACAAAGATCATATGTGGCTCTCCAAGTGCAAAATATCTACCATCTGACCCTTTATAGAAAAACTTTGCCAACTCAAGGTTTAAGGGATAAAAGTGGGCAAAACTGGGGTGGCAGTAAAATAGAAATAGTGGCTAATATAAGAGTGTTATCATAGAACAGTTTCAGGAATGAGAAAAGGCCCAGCGTCAAAGGCAAGATACCACACCAATCTCATAAGGAGAAACGAGTGACCCAGCAGAGGGCATTGCAGCTCAGTAGGAACTGCATTCACTGAGCGTAGGGAGAGTCAGTGCTCCTCAATGGGATGGTATCACTGTGTTTAAGATCAGAAAACATGAGAGCAACTGTTTTCAGTAGCACGTGAGGAAAGAAAATGAAACGACCATCTCAAGGAATGTCCAGCTCAGTGAAACAGTCAGCAAAGGAGGACTGTAACAGACCCTAAAGGCCACTGATACTACTGATTACAACGATTACAGGTATTTGTAGAGGGCAGGATGCCCACACAGGAGAGTGCACAGAAGTGGAAAGAAATCGCTTCAGCAAATATGCCAAATTCAAAACATTTAACAACCATTTACTCAGCAACTACTGTGCAGGTATAGTCACATCTGCGTCTTTAATCCTGATGACAAATTATGAACAGGGACGCTGAACATGAAAGAAGTTAAAGAGCCCAAGATCACAAACCTAACAAGCGACTGGGATGGTGTTCTCTCTACTCGTCACAGCTGTCACATAAAACAGACATCTCAGCGGGGAAAGAGACGAATGGAAGGAGGTAAGTGGTTGTTCTCCACATTGATATGATGAAAATCTTTTCACTAAATTGGCCCTGCTTTTCTCTCAAACACACCAGGGCCACTCTTGACTCAGGGCTTCCCTCTTCCCCAAACACTTTTCACTCTAACATCCACCTCCTTCAAGTTTTGTCTCAAATCCTAAAAGAATAGCCAAAAATTAAATCACTAAGTATCCATTTAAGAAATTAGAAAAAGAGCAATGAAATAAATCCAATGAAAACAAAAAAGGGAAAAATATAGATGACATGGATATGGATATAGATATATAAATACATCTCGGCAGAAACAGAGAACAAAGTTACAACAGAGAACATCAATAAAACTGAAACTTGGTTCTTTGAAAAGACTTTCAAATCAGCAAAGCAGGATGAGAGAAAAAGAGAGAAAACAATATCAGGACTGAAAAAAACCACAAATCATGGTTTAAAAGATAATAAAAGTTTATTGTAATTTTACGTCTGCAAGTTTGAAACCTTAGGTGAAATGAGTAACTTAAAAAAAAATGAACTATTAAATTTGACCAAAAAGAAACAGAACCTAAATGGTACTATAATCATTAAAGAAATTAAATCAGTTTTTTTAAATGTCCTTCGAAGATAGCATCAGATCCAGGGGTTTTTTTTTAAAAAGAGAATTCGCAAGCACATTAATTCCATCACTCAATAAATAGATAATTTTATTCTTACACAAAATCATCTAAAGAATAGAAAAAATACTTCCTAATTCATTTTATAAGGCCATATATCCACATAAAAATAAAGTAACAGATTATACCTCATTGAATAAAAGTGAGTAAAAGAAAATCTCATCCTTATAGTAGATAGATTACCAACTAGTAATGCACAGGCAGAAAAAGATACTGCAATCATAAAATAAAAATAAGATGTTGTAAAAAGGAAGCACTATGAGAATTAAAATGAGCACTTAGAAATTAAAAAGTACAGGAGAAATGACAAACTCAAAAAAAGACTTGGAAGATAATGCTCAAGAAATCTCTCAGAAAGCATAGCAAACATTTTTTAAAATAGAAAACAGGAGAGAAAAGAAAATTAAAGGACTAGTCTAGAATGTCCAACATCCAAATAACAGAAGTGCCAGAAACAGAAAAGAGAGGAAAGTAAATCAGCAAAGAACTAACTGAAGAAAACTTCTCAAATCAGAAGTCAGTAAGTTTCTAGGAAAGAGTGTAACACTGTGAAATTTCATTATACTGGGGACCAAAAGAACATTCTACTTACTTCAAGAAAGAGAAAACAAATCATATACAAAAGACCAGGAATCAGAATGGCTTCAGACTTCACCTGGAAGCTAGAGGACAACAGAGCAATGCTTTTACAGTTCTGAAGGAAAATCATCTCCCACCTAGAATTATGCACTCACCACGTTATAAATCAAATACTAGGTGTAGGATAAAAACATGTTAAACATACGATCTCATCTTGTACCCTTTCTCAAGAAGCTCCTGAAAGATACACTAAAATGAGAGTAAAACCAAGAAGTTAAAGGCAAAAAAAATATATATATATATACACAAAGAAACAGAGTACCCTGTATAAGAGAGACATAAAGGAATTTCTAGGCTGATGCTTGTGGTATAACAAGCATCTTTGTCCCCTATTCCTGGCAGAGCTCCTAAAACCCTTAGATCTTTGAGTGATAAAAGTCTTCTTTATGCTAATGAGATGACTCATGGCTCCTTCCTTAATTCTGTGAGTCATTTTAGCAAATTATAGAACCTTATGGGAGGTCGTAGGAACCTCCAAATTAGTAGTTTGTTGAGCAGAAATTGCAGGAGACCTCACTGGCAGCTGGTGTCTAAAGAGGGTACAATTTGAGGGTCTGAACCTCTAACTTGTGGGGTCTATTCTAACTCCAAGTAGAGCATATCAGAACTGGAGAATTAAATTGGAGAATACCCAGTTGGTGTAGGAGAACTGGAGAACTGATTGTTGTCGGGAAAGACACAACACTGAAGGAAGACCCCAGGATGACAGCTTTATTAAGAGGGCAATGATCTCATACTGAAATAGTTTCATTCTGTGGACAGATGTGTTGCTGGCTGCCGTTACCAAGATGCCTAGTGCCACTGCGCCCTCTTATTAGACAGAGGACAGGATGTCCAGGTAAGCTTGGTCCCGATTCTTATCTGTACTTGCCTTGATGAAGTTCCCACTCTCCCTTCCAAATCAACTGCCCAAACCAAAGCACACTCACCTAACTGCCATACTTCTTAGAGCTGGAGGTCAGCTACAGTGGGACTAGAAGTAGAGAACACAGAGCAGTCCACTCTCTGACCGCATTTCTGCCAGTCACCCATCCGTACCTGGTGACACTAGAGTCCAGCCAGACGTCTCAGCTGTGACCGCTATGATGTTCCCCATGACTCACTCATGGTCTTGCCTACTGGCTTCCTCAGAAGGGAATCTTATAAACTCTCCAGGAAGACTAAAGCCAGACTCTGACCTGAAGACTGTTTTATGGGTCTTTTCCTGCAACCCTTCAGCTAATGTTGCCGGTTAGGTCAACACACGGTACCATTAATTTGGCAATAGTCTATTTTGTACCCTAGGTGTTAGGTACCCAGGTGAAGTATTCTCTAAATTGCATGTGTATGTTTTAAACACATCTGTATGCAAAATGTACATTTTACAAAAAAAAGTTTTAAATGAAGAGTAGAGCAGAAGTTAGAGCATGCTGCCATTAGTTTAAAAAAAGGAAAGGAAGAGAATACGTGTACATACTAGCTTGTACAAGCGAAAAATATCTCTGGGAGATTAAATAAGAAACAGATCAGTGACTGTCTCTGGTGCAGACAACTGTGTAGCTGTGGAACAGGGGTGGGAAACAGACCTTTTCCTGTAAAGCCTTTTAAAGCTTCTGAATTTCTGACACTGTGAATTTCAAAGGCATGAATGCATACATATATAAATAAATGAATAAATTCAATGACTTCTCTAATTTAGCTCTATGATTTTAGCAAATCACAACTCTTGAGTCTTTGATCATAGGGCTAATACCTCAAACACTGGTGACAGAATCAAATAAGCTTTTGTAAAAAGCCCTTTGAAACCATCAAATACTATGTACATCTGAAAGGTATTATTATTGCAAAATATATATCCCCTTGTCTCTTCCTTTCTCCTCACAGTACACAGAAAGTGTCATTCCTTCTCCATATGGTTAAGTTTTATTTGGCAGTTAGGAAAACACTGGTTTAAACTAATTCATGTGATATTATTCAGATTTAACAAACGCCTAACAAAGCCTGCAACAATTCACCTACAGCAAGTTCTTTACAATAATACTAGTCTTTTCTCACAAATGCTAAATCCTCGCATCGACCCTGTATGCAGCTCTAAGTAAGTAAGCCCTTGTGGGAACTGCCAAGAGTTGAGCAAGACCTACAGAGGGACCCTAAGATACCCATTCTTACGGCAAGTTCATCCAATATAGAAATTAGTAAGACGAAGTCCCTGCACTCAGGGAACCCACAACCTGTTAGTGATCCCAACAGTTAGTGCTATGCAGAGGTTGTTTCACAAGTACCAGGAGGAACACAGAGTTGGACACCTAACTCACAGGGACAGCAGAAAGAGAAAGGGAGGCTGCTGGGAAGAGGCGCTAAAGTCATGCTTCATCCAAGTCTAGAAGGATGAATAGGAACTAAACAAGCTGGTAAATGGTGATGGGACCCCAGGCAGAGAGAATAATAGAGGCAAATTATCAAAGGGTAACAGTCTAACCTCTCAAAAGAAACTAACTGGCAGTTGTATAAAACTACAGGAAGGTATTTCTGGACAAAGGAGCCTGTCATTGTTAACAGTCTGGGTTATACTTTGTATAAAATAATGTTTAATAGTGTTTATTCCCTGTTAGCAGAGGAAAAGAGATAGCATACAATTATTTTTCCATTATAATCTAAGGGGCCATGATAAAAATTTATTAAATTTAAATCATTTTAAAAGTGTTATATTCTAAATATCCAGAGTCAAGCAATGTTAAATGATGAAAATTAACATCATCTCTGATTAGGAGGAAGTAAGAGGTCAAGAGTAGATAATGGTAGGAAAGTACATTGCTTATTCTTTTAAAAAGCATATGCAGCTTCCAGAAAGGAGGACGTAATGGAGGACCCAGATGCAGTGCATTACTCTGTTTAAACAAGGAAAAAGATTTCTTTGCATGTTCCTAGGGAGAGGCTTATCAGATTGTTAACAGTGGCCAGCAATTGTGTCCAAATGGAAAATGGTACCACAGATGACAAAGATGTCCAGCAGGTGGATTAACTGCTTCTCAGCATTGCCTGTCATACTGCACACCTACATGGTTCTTTCTCTCAGCAACTCAGAGCTTATATCACTCAGGGGGAAAAAGGGAACAGCATCTCCAAAGAGATTGACATCAAAGAGGCAGGGGAGCAGGAACAATTTCCATAAATCACATGGCAAACAAAGTTCAAATGAATAATTGGAGGATTTTTATAACTCATTTGTATTGAAATTATGCCAGGTGATTTTACAGACTCCTCAAACCATTCATGGCAGGGATTTAGGTCAAGAATATAAAAGGTCTAGCTAGCTGGGTGAAGGAGTTCTATGACTATCTGGCCCCACTGTCTGGACAAAAGCTGAGGGCTATCTTTACTGATAATCTCAGCCTTGGGCAGATTAGAAATACTGATTAGTTAAAGAGGGGGTGTGGTTGCTAAGAATATATGGTTTAAGTAATACAATTTCCGGGGGTGGGGGATGTATAGCTTCAGTGGTACAGCATATGCTCTTCATGCATGAGCTCCTGGGTTCAATTCCCAGTACCTCCTCTAAAAATAAATAAACCAAATACCTCCCCCCTAAAAATAAATATAATTCACTGTGAAGCAGGTACTGTTTCCAAGTTGTAACACTTAAGCAGAAAGTCCATCCACTATTTCACAACAGTCACAATGGAATACAGAATCCTCACCTATGTGCCTCTCAGAAGCAAAAATAATTTAAATCATAAATAAATCAAAATAGCCACCAAGCAGACAAGACAAAATACATGCACTATGTGAAGTTAATGGACTTCACTTAGAAGAACTTACTTAGTCTTTTTACATTTAGAATTTATTCCTACATTAGCTACAGTTCCTACAAGCGTATTGTTTCCCATTCCAGGGAAGCAGAGAAGCAAATTAATAAATTGTAGTCATCTACAGTCTGGCTCATTGACAAGGGACACTGACAGCACCCAGAAGCAGCAGCTAAGAGCCTAACACAGAAGAAAAAACATTTTTAAAAAACAGATGTAACAACCCAAAACACAAAGCAGAATGGATATTTAAGTGTAGGGGTGAAATAACCACCACAGAGAACATCAGTGGCCTCTGAGAACATCACAGCATTACACTCAAGTGTGCACAATACGATGGATAAATCCCTTGTCATGAGACCTGTGTTCTGGTTCTGTTGCTTAATCACAAGCCACTCAGCCTCTTCTAAACACAGCTTCACCTGTAAAATCAGGATTATACTTACTTGCCCTACTCACCAGACAGACAGGCATAAAGAGCTGAAAAAATAATTTATATAACAATGTTTGAAAACTGTAACACACTGTACAATGTGCGACTTTAAGAATATGTTAAAATACGTTCTGTATACTGTTTAAGAAGACAACATATTTAAATAAATTTCCATTTGAGGCTGGAAGCCCATAAAAAGACCAGCAGGACCCCCAAGCAGGGCCACTACTCTCCTGCCAGCACCATCTGGTTCCCTGGCCCAGAGGCTCTATCTCACTTTTTGCCTCTGAAACAGCTTACTTACCCCTAAAATTCTATTGGTTCCCTGAGCTCACTTCTGATTGGTTACTTCCTTCACTTTTGAGTGGTCCACTTCCCTAACTTCTGATTGGCCCATTTGCAGTACTTCATTTGCATGGAGCTCACTCCTGATTAGATATTTCTCTCACTCCTGATTGGTCCATTCCCCTCACTCGTGATTGGTTGTTTCTCTCACTCCTGATTGGTCTATTTTCTACAAACCTTGTTCCTAGTTGGTCAACTTCTGTTATACTTTATTTGCATATGATGTTGCAAAGTGTAAAACTGACAGCCTATAAAGGCCTGTGTAAACCTACAGACAGGATCCAGAGCTTGGAGTGTTAACTCCTCTGGGCTCGCTGGCGTAATAAACCTGAGTTCTCCAACTCTCCGAGTGCTGCTTGGTCTCTCGCCCAGATCCAGGTTACTGTCCCAACTGAGCTGTAACACATTTTTCTGCAACACATTTAAATGGCTAAATAAAAAATCAGCACTTCTCTTAGTAGCAGAAAATTAACTTACATTGTATCATTTATCCCCTCCCCCAATTTGCCAGATTTTTAAAAAACTATTAGCAAGAAAAAAGGAAATATTTTAAAAAGAAAAATTTTAGCTGCCCTTTGGAAACCAGGTAGGTTATATAGCATTTCCTCTGACAGGAAAGGCATTTCAAAATGAGAAAAGGTAAAATATTTTAAAATGAAAAATGAATACCCATACCTAGAAATATAATATGAAATAAAATATCTATTATAGTTACATTACAGAGTAATATTTTTCAAACTAGCTCATAATCACTAGTGGATTATGAAATCAATTTAGTGGGCCACTACCAGCATTTGTTAAGAAAATGGGATAGAAAATATGAGAGTACATTACTTTTCATAAAGGTTAAGTATTATTTCATAGCATTTTCTTTTACTTACTATGTATTATTACTATGTGTATATGCACTTATCTTCCAAGTAAAGGTGCCAATGCTTCCTTAATGTTTTCCTATTACTGAGTCAATGTCCTGGCCTGGACTTGGCTGCCTGTCCTGGTCTATGTGCTTCTTGGGAGGCTCCTCAGCCTGCATGCTCCTTACTACTGGTAAGTCCTTCCCTGGTCTATTATGCCCCCATTCCTTAAGCTTACAGCCTGTGTCTGCAAGAACAGTTATAAGCTCTCAAACAGACACACACAAAATTAATTTAATATATACAACAGAGTTGCTCTGATTGGGCACAGGCTACATATTTATCATGAGGAGGTGTACGTAGAAAAATGTACAGTTTACCATGTAGATGTCATACTGGACCACCTCTGAAACTAGATGGAATCCATTCTACTTCCAAGAAAAAGATCTCTCTCTCTCTCTCTCTCCCTCAGATAAGGGATGAAAAATGATAGCAAGGAAATATATAAAATAGGACTGAACAGAGGTACTACCAAAGGAATAACAACAGATCAACAGACCAGGTCAATCATTGACAGCTGTTTTGACTCTGAACACTATGATAGAACAGTCCTAAGAAAAAACAATGAAAAGAACTAAATCTCTACAGAAACACACACGCGCGCGCACTTCATCACAACATATCATTGGTACAAAGCAAGAAGACAGAATAACATCTACCTGGTCTCTCTGCAAGTTCACATTGCTATCATTTCTCTCACATTCTACAGACCAGAATCTACTCTGGAAACATGTTATTCCAAATCAAACCACTCTGTTTGAACTAGATGGACACATATCAATCCAAGTGACCAATATGCAGAAACAGCAAACTTGGGTTCTGCTGAATTCACTTTTTACTGAACTTGTCTTTTGCCAATTCTCACCTACTTTGAAGCAAATCATCAGACACTTAATTTTACTAAGTGCCAGGCAAAAAGCTGATTCTGTACCAAAATTCTGAAAACATGGTGATCCTAATTTGTAAAACTCACTTTGGGCATTAATGTTAATTAAATCATATTCTCATGGTTCAGTGAAAGGCTCAAATATGCATGTAAGGGCTAAATAAAACATGAGACTGGAAAATACATAGGGCAAATATGTTATGAGTAAGAAAGAAAGTGGAAATCTCTATTTTTAAAAAAGTGCTTGAAAATATGCACTAAGGGGACATGGAGGAAATGAAGAAGACCCATTTGTGCTACATAAGCCCCTGAAGACAGCACTAAAGCTTTTGGAATCAACTAAGCAGAAGGCAAGCACCACAGGGAAATGAAAGAAGGGTGAGACTGGGAATAAACAGGAACCTGGTGAAAGGAAGAAACAAACACGAATGCGTTGACAATGTCTATATTGTTACTACTCCACCAAACAACCGGAGTGCTCTGCAAATTGGACAGACAATGCTGTCCAGCTACAAAACCCACTTAGTGAAGGCTGAATATGAGTGAGAAAATAAAACAATATAATGTCAGTCTCTGCAGATGACACTTCCATAATATACTTTTTACTTACTATGTAATATTTACTTACTATATTTAAAATTTTGAAAGTTTTGGATTTTTTTAAGACATTGATAGCTCTGAAAAGCTTGTGTATAAAAATGCAAGAAAAAGTGTTTATTATTGATACCAGCTGAAAATACAACAGTAAGATAATTCCGAGTAAGAGTATTTCTGATAAGTAAAATTAGCATCTGGTATAAAATATATAAAACTATCAATGAAAATAAGGCAGAGATAAAACCAAAAAAACTATAAATGGCTTTGTTCTAAAACACTTAAACTCACTTAAATAGCTATAGTATTATACCAACTTAAAAGCCAACAGATTAGCATTAAAATAAAAGGCACACACAAAATACACAGAAGCAGGTTAAATGACACCTTTCTATAATATAATGCTGATGATTAACCTCCCAGTAAGTTTATCCCTTTCCCTCCATCAACTCACCCAACATTTTCTGCATCTTCATCACACTCAGCTTTGTATTTGCAAGGTCCACACTTGGAGTGTTTTCTGTGAACTTCTACCCCTGACCCTTCCTCTTCTGTTTAAAAAGAAAAATTAAAATTTCAACCACAAGTTGGGATCCTCTCCAGATATGCTTCATGCTTTCAGCAGCCATTATCCTATCCCTGGGGAAAATGTACCCAAGCTCTTGAAAACAATCAGTTCCAAAAATCTATCGATGCTTGAGTCCAAAAACGCTGTCAACACCGAGTACAACATATTCTGTGAAAAAACAAGTACTGCGGCTACCAGAATAAACCCTTAGTCTATGTACAATGGAATAATATGGTAGGTCTTGATAAATCTTTAAAAGAATTACTATAACATTAAATAAGAGAGGGGGGGAAAACATGAGCAATAAATTTGCAAAATATAGTCCAGTGATTACCCTACAGAAATAGCCTGTGCAATGCTGGTTGGCAGATAAGTGATCAAACACAACAAAGTCTAACCACCACCTTTTCATCACATCAATTTCACACCTACCTTTATAACTACATAACAGGCAATTCCAGAGTTTAAAAAAAATTATCTCTAAATTTTAAAAAGGAAAGGGCTCTCTTTACAAAGGACTTGCCCTTTTCTACTCTGCCATGTAGCACAGCCAAAAACACCCAGGATGCAGAAGGGTGTGGGTTGCCTATGATCCAGCACAACACACAGCACACACTACCAGCCCCCAACTCAGCTCACACCCCACATTTAGGGGACCTTACATTTCTGGGTCTCAACTAAAGTGGATCCTATCCTGATCATCTCAAACCGGGCAAGGAGATCAGTTCTGGGGCCAATCTAGGTTTACTCAAGGGATTTCCAGTCTGATTGGGAAAGCACACCTTTCTCAGGAGGTGTCAATCAGGAGAGAAGGCATTATAAGGCAAGTACACAAACCTAACATGCCTCTTTGGTAATTTTCCAAACTTGCTATTTTGGGTGTCTACCTAAAAAACTGAAAGAAAAACAAACCTTTTAAAGGGTGCTTGGAACTTACCTCCCTCTCCAGATCCAGAGCCATTATCTGAGAAGAAAAACAAAGAATGAACATGAACACTTTTCCTGAAATTTCATCTTATCAAATAGTATAATTTCTTCTCCAAAATCAAATCTTGAGATCCATTCTCATGAAGCCCTCTTTTCATTTTTCTTGATATTTAAGTTTATTCTTATATACCTATTTCGTACCTTTCTCTGCATATAAATTCCTTGGACACATAATCATCTATGCCTCATATATCTTTGCAGCCCATTCAGGAAAATCCAGGTGCCTTGCACAGAGTAGAAGAATTGTAAATATTGTAAAATAAAAATATTGTAAAGTAAATGGCTAAATAGAAATAATTTTAATCAACTCATTTAAAAGGTAGAAGAAATTTTTAATTTTGTTAAAGCTTGAGAGGAATAATTAATAAACTACTTTTATTAGAAACAGGAAAAGAGCTTTGGGTCTTGCTTCAAAAACCTTCTTAATGAAATCTGTGGTTAAAGGCCAAAAGCCAAAAGGTATGATAAGCCCCAAGATTTAGACATTTTCATATTACTGATGAAATTAACTTCCTCTAGGAAACCTAACAACAAGGAATCTCACCAAGGTGTAGGTGTGAAACTTACTAGTGAAATTAAAGAGCCTCCCCCTTAAAGTTACCAGCAAGAAGCCAGTCTAAAGTGTAATTAATTTAGAATATTTATTTTATAATCCTAAAAGAACCAACATCTAGCACAGAGCATGCTGAAAAGAGGGTAACACTGTAGTATCAACAGCATGGAGCAGCAAAAAAGCTGAGATGGCAAATGATGAACTTGACACTTTATCCAGCACCTCGTAGGGAGGATGATTTCCTAGAGAACCCGTATCAGTTCTTCAAATAGTTTTCTAGAATGAGAGTCACCCTAAACAGTAACGTTCCCTTCCCTTCAATCTCCTGCAGACAATAAATTCCCAAACACAGTAGAACAGGAGGAACCACAAGAATATGTATTTTATGTAGCACCACCCACTGCAAATCTTCATAAGATTTTATACTAAGTCTTAAACTGTGTTCAATTTTGATCGATCAACCATAAAAAAAATTACATCTTCTCTAAGTAAGAGGAAAAGAAAGAGTAAAAGAGCAGGAAAAAAGACAAGGAAGAAGGGAACTCAATTTTAAATTGTTATGACCAAACTTAGGAAAACTCCTTTTTCCTTCTAGTCCACATACACTGACTGGATACATAATATGTGCCAGACAACACGGTCAGTGATAGGAATAAACTGATAAATAAGACAGTCCCAGTGCATGAGATACTCATTCCCAACCTCTTTTTCAACTCACATCCAATTTTACTAAGTATAATATCTCACACTTTCCTTAAGGGTCTTTTAAAATTCTGAAATAAATTAAATATTGTGACTACTCTGATAATGAGGCTGAGTTCCTCTTGTAGATCATATTTTCACTGGACACACACCATCCCCCATCCCAACCCTGAGATTATGATTTACCTTCCTAGGCGGGGCAAAGTACCTTCCTGAGATCTGACTGAAGGCAGACATGTCAGATAAATGAAATCAGTATGTAATATACATAGAGCTATGCTCAAAGTGTGAACAAACTGTGCCACGAGAAAAGGCTTAAGTTCAACCTCAAAGCATAAGAAAGGAGTTTTCAAATGAGCAAGAGAGAATGTTACTTCCAGCACAGGGTACAGGACTAATACCAGACCAAATGACATGAACAACACTGGCTCCACCCAGCAAATAACAAGATCAATACAGCACCTCATAGCTTAGCTAATTCAGTCCTCACTCAGCAACCCCAGGAGATGATATCCATTTAACAATTTAGGTATGTAATTAGGGCTCAGAGCAGTTAAGTGACTTGCCCAAGGTCACACAGTAAATAAGAGCTGGAGTTACTTTACAGTCAGGTCTTTTTACCCTAGTGCAGTGCTCTTTCCAACCTACCACTCTGCTTCCTAATGTTTAACATTCACTGCGTATCAAAGCAGTTGGTGTCTTAAACACAGACTCCTCATAAATGATGCATAATTAATTTGGGATTGTAAATAACTCCATATTCTTTTTAGTTTCCAAATCAAGTCTGTGAAACACAATGTACTTAGAGAAGTATTTAAGGACCATATCAAACAACAGTCCACTGGCCTGAGAATGCAATAATGATACCATGCACCTAATTATTTAGAGTATGGAAAATAATTTGGCCTTGCCCAAAGAGAGGTCTGGCCTTTGCCCTCAGCTTCTGGAAGGCAATTGATGTTTAGGAGAGGTGCTGACCACATCAGATCTTAGGGTGGGGCCAGCCACACCAGAAAGACCAACCACACAATTCAGAGTAGGGGCTCTGGGTCATATGTTATTAGTGAAACTACAGTTTGAGATCAACCACATGGACAATCAAGCAATCATGCTTATGTAATGGAGCCCCAATAAAAATTCCGAATACAGTACTGTAACATATAGGAAAAGAAAGGAAATGAAGTAATCATTAGTCTCCACCTTTACTGCAAACCTTCACACAATAATTCTATTACAATACCTTAGCTTGCATTCCGGCCCCTAAATGCAAACGTGAGTAAGAAACTAATGTTAATGCCTCCCGATTAACCACTACCAATTTAGGAAAGACAAGAGAAGGAAATAAATACAAATAACCAGGGGGAGGTAGGTAATACGGGTTGCGGACAGAAAAGAGAAGATATAAAAAGAGACACGTAACACTAATGAATTTCTAGGGAGAGTCCCCACCCCTTCCCCACCTCCCAGGATAAAAAGCAACAAAACTGATACCATAGCATTTCCCATCCCTAACCTTATTCTGTCCAATGTTCAAACCATAAGGCAAAAGATACATGACATCTCCACCAAAAAAGGCATTAGGCATTAAAAACGCACTAAGAAGTAATGAAGTCAGTACAAGACCACCTGGAGTTAAAAAGCAACATGAAATGGGGGTGAACAAAAAGACCTCCCCACTCCCCACATAATCACCACCAATTCATACAGTAGTTTGGGGAATACACCTCTGACTGAAAACGGCCTTTTAGAAAATACAGCGGAACCACTTCCAACATTTCTTCAAAAGAGTATCACACATACCAGAGTAGCATGGTCCTCTAGCTACTACTGTTATCTCTTTCTGGTGCTTACAAGCAGCCCTTCTGAGAAAGCATTCATTTTGATAAGTGTCCCCATTTGATCCACAGACGGGAATGTAATTTGTATGGCACTGAAAAAGAAACAAAAATAAATTCTCAGAACTAGGCATGAATATTAATAGTTTATTTCATATTCATGAGTGCAATACCATAGTATTATGACATACTTCTACTACAAAAGAGTTTGTTCTTTTATCTGGTTTTTAAAAAAGAAGAGTTAAGTTACTTTCTCATACCCTTTCTCATATTCATAATGAAAATACCTATCAACTACCCACAAAAATGGAAGTGAAAATCCCTACCCTATCTACTTCACTTGTTTGTGATCCAGGGAGATAATATAAGAGGAAATTCTTGCCAATGTTTGTACTGAGTTTACTTGCCAATTAGTTTGTACTAATTATGTAATGTCATTTTATTATCAAAATTCATTTATTCAATACCTCTAGTACACAAAGTCCCAAGGTAAATGCTATAGAAGACCTATGAGCTCTGTTCTCAGAGAACTTACAATCTTGTTAGAGAGCCAAATGGGAAAAAAAAATGTACATATATTAGATCATGCACTAAATCAAAAGGATAGACAATAAGTATAATATCTAATACCCATTAAATTGGAGCATTCAAGAGAAGCCTCCTCAGAGAAAGTGAAAAGTGAATGGGCCTTGAACAATTAGTAGAAATGAGACAGATGAAAAGAAAAAAGATGATACAGGTTTGAAAAATGACACTAAATTGGTATGTTTTAAAAACTTTAAAACTTCTTCTATATGTCAAAAATATCATAAAGAACTAAAGTTTTAAACTCTGGGGAAAACACTGTTAATAAGACACAAGTTATGATTACTAAAATATAGTACAGATTAATAAAAAATGGACAAAAGACAAATTTATAGAAAAATTACAAATGGCCAGTACATTAAAAATGCTGATCTTCAGTAGCAGAATTATACACTAAAATGAGATGCTATTTTTAGTTTATAAAATTGGCCACTAGACAAACAAAAAATTCAATTTGGTGAGCAAACCCATATACCTGCTGTGGTAATTTAAACTGGCTCAATCTTTTGAGAACATAATTTAACAATACATTTCAAAAGTCCCATAAAAGCAATGCTGTTTTTGATTTAGAATCACATTCAGGGATCTATCTGAAGGAAACTATTGTAGATCAAAATTTATTACAGCCATTTCAAATGGAAATGTATTCATATCAAAAATGTAGAAACAACCTAAATATCCCACAAGGCAATGTTTATTTAAAGCATGTTATATCTGTTCCAGGAATTAATATTGCAGTCATTGAGAATTACCTTTTTTAAGAATACTGTGTGACAGAAAAAGATAATACAATGTTAGGTGAAGAGCAGGCAATAACATCACATATATAACTCTGAGAATTTTGTGCCATTTTAAAATGTACTATCTAGTCCACGAAACTGAATGCAGATTTTTAAAATAATGATAATATAAAATAAAAATATAGCCAGAAAATAAATTATATCTCTCTCTCAATTTAGAAAAAAATAAATATTCATAAAGTAAATACTAGAAGAAAACATCAATAAATTTTTCACATTACTTGCCATCATGGTTTTTTATTTCCACGTTTATAATTTTCTGTATTTCTCAATCATTCTGCAATAACAATACTTGTATCATTTATCTACTTTTTAAAAAAGTAGTCAACTTACTTTATGAACCATAAATATGGCATGCTACCCCAGGTCAAACACTGGTAAAACAATTTCTAATTTATTTTATAAGCAAGTTGATTTGCTATACATTATCAGCAGGTTCCTACATCAATTTCAGTTAAAATTAAAGTTTTACTCAATAAAAAAAAGTTTAAAAAATAATTAAAGTTTTACTTTAGGTGTCTTCCTATATTCCTCGTTTTTTAAGGATCACATTCCTTTATTCTCTTTCCCGAAAATGTACACAAGAACTTTGTATGATAACTGGAGGAGCTGATGTTACTGTGTACAACGTATAATCATGTATAATTAGCAAAAAAAAAAAAAAAAAAAAAAAAAAAAAAAAGACCATACGTTCCAAGATGTCAAACGCTAAGTCTACGGACTTTTCAAGGCAACTCTTCACTCAGATGCTTAGTAAGTTTGTTAACGTAGTGCTCGCAAAGGTGCTAACATCGCCCCCTAATGGAAACATTTTTCATTGTCAACAATGACAAAAGGACATTACTGTCATTTAGCAAATGGACTACAAGGATGCAAGATGTACTGCAAAGGAAAGGGCAGTTCCACATAACATATGCACCGTACTATTTCTGAATGCACCTTTAGCCATTCACATAGGACTATGATAAGACCATGTACAAGTAAGACGGCTCAAACTTCTAACAGTTTTAAATTCTAGCATCCACCGCACCTACTTTTTTTCAAGTACTTCTGATATGAAATTGCTGTTTTTTTAAAGCCAAATATTCATTATAAGTAGACATAAGTATCTTACTACTATACTGTCTTCTAGTGTAAGCTGCCCAAGCATTTACACTTTGAAATACTTATTTTACTATAAATTATTTTTATTTCTCCTTTACATTACGATTGTACATTATATTGATTTCTTTAATTATGTGTTTATGTAGGTTACATTACCTACGAATTTCATTTAAAGAACAGCAAAGAAATGGAATGCAAATTGTTGGTTATAAAAAGGTCATTAAGTCTGATAGGGCTGACAATCTCTATGGTAATAATGAACATTTACTGAAGAGTTTCTACCTAGTAAACACTGGCTACAACTTTAAATGTACTAAACTAACTTAAATATCATAAAAACGCTGTGAAGCATGTGACTTAGTGCTTAGAGACAGGGCTCTGAAGTCGAATGTTGAGTTCAAATCCTGGGTTGACCATCCGTGTGACTATGGGCTGGCACCACGGCCATTTGCCCTATCTGTAATTATAATTATAATAATAGCCACCCAGTAAAACTGTTATGACGATAAAATAAACAAAACCCACCTTTAGCATTTATATCTGGCCAAAATAAATTCTCAACAAATGTTAGCTGGTTTTGCTACTGCTATTACCATTTCTATGTCTGAAGTCATCGCCCAGGGTCACAGCTAATCAATGGAGGACCCACGATTCCTGACAACTGATGTACTCTAACCACTACACACTCAAGTTACTCAGCAGGACCTCACTATATGTCACTTGGTGGTAGTGAGCAAGGGACTTAAAATAGTGCAGGCAATCTCCTTGAAATTCGATCTAACAAGCACATACTTAGGAGTGAGCATGAGATAGAACAAGCAGACCTGAAGTTCCTTGGTCAGTCTGTTTCCAGGGGTCTCTCTTAGGAGCCTCTCATTATACTATGGAAAACTTAAGGGATTTGGGCAATTTTAACAATGTGCAACTTCTGATTTAGGCACCGGCTCTAACCTAAGGTCTACCTCCTCTCTACTGCCTCTTGCTGGGGAAAAGAATTCTCCCCTATACCTTCTCTTTAGCTGGAAGAATGTAATTTGAAGTAGTTTAGAAAGGTGCAGGGCTGTAAAACTCTGCAGCCACACATTTAATCAAGTATTTACTGTGCACCTACTGTGTGTCAGGAACTGTACTGAATATAAAAAATAATATTAACCAGGCTGTGATTAATGTTATGTGTCAACCTGACTGGCCTCAGGATGCCTAGATTAAATATTATTTCTGGATTTATCTGTGAGGGTGTTCCTGGATGAGATCAACATTTAAATCAGTGGCTGAATACATGCCTTCCCCAATGTGGGTGGGATCATCCAATCGACTAAGGGCCTGAACAGAACAAAAAGGTGAACGAAGGGAGAATTAGCTCTCTGCCTGACTGATGCAGTGGGGCATTGGTCTCCTGGCTCTCGGGCCTTCGAACTCAGACTAGGACTTACATCATCAGCTCCCCTGATTCTCAGGGCTTCAGACTCAGATTGAAACCACACCACCAGCCTTCCTGGGCCTCCAGCTTGTAGACTGCAGATTGCGGGCCTTCTCAGCACCCATGATTGAGTGAGCCAATCAATTCCTTATAATAAATCTCTTTCTCTCCTCTCCCTCTCCCTCTCATATATACGGTTGGTTCTGTTTCTCTGGAGAACCCTGACTAATACAAAGGTCTAATAAGAGGGTACGGTACCCAGCAAGAGTAGATACTGAGAAACTCAGGAAAAAAGACACATAGTCCAGAGAACTCCAGAGAGAAGGACATAGAGGAAGAACAAAAACATGAAAAAAGCCATAGGCACTTCTCTTTATTAACCAAGTTTTAATGGAAAGATGCAATACTGATCATGTTTCTTTGTACAAAATTAACAAAAGTAGCTTTGCTTATATACGTGGTAAGATGTAATTGCTCCTATTACCAAGGTGAACAAAACAATTTTAGAATTTAAAACCCTGTTATCTGTTAAAATGTGTTACATTATGTCCCAGAAACCTTACATTAACACTGAAAGCATGTTGAATCATATGCAAGTTTTTTAAATGAATTGAAAGACACTGCTACAGCATCCAGCAGAGAAGTGTTTAACGGGCACACGAGGTCATTGTTCTTAAGCTGAAAAAAACCTAAGTCTAACTTGAACAGACTTATAAGCTTATAAGAAGGCAGAGTAGTCAAAGGAAGGTTTGCTCAGCAGCAGGATCAAATCCTGCTGTAAGCCCTTAGGTAGTTTGCTCCTACAAGGCAAGCAACTTGTCTTTAAACATCTTTATATCCCCAGCATCTAGCCTAGCACTTAGCACAAAGCAAGCATTGGATAAATGTCCACTGATCTCAGCTCCTAACTTTTATTTTCCTCTCCTGCTTCTCCACAAGGTAAGACTGCGAGGGATTCAGACAGATCATGAGAAGACTTTCCTACCTGTTCAAAGGTCAAAAAGGTTTTATAATCGTAGAGTTGCAGGGAAAGACTTTCAAAGAATGAAAGGCAGAAGCATAAAGATAAATAAGAAATGAAAATTTGAAACTTCCTCATATCAAAAAATATAAACTAAACAAAAATGAAAATGACACTAGGATAACTTCTTTAAAGTATAGAATTCTCTTTCTGTAATCTATATAAACTAAAAAGGAACCCTCTATAAGGTAAATACTACTAGGTGATTTAGTACTTGAAAAAGAAATTAAAATACCTGTGTGTTCGTATAACACACAGACTATTTCTAGAAGGAAATACAAGAAGTAACAGACATTGCCTCTGAAAAGAGGAATTGGTAGACTGAAGTGAAAGGCAGACATTTTTTCAATATGTTATATATCTTATATAATGTTCAAGTTGTTTACTATGAGCATATGTCACTCTTAAAAAACATCAAAACAGTACCTACAACATTAGGTTCTCATGAGAGTTCATGAGTTATATAAACATATATATTAAATATTTAGAACAGTTAATGGATATAAAATGCTCAGTACAATAAGCAATATTATAAGACTATGAATAGTATATATAGCATGTATACATATGTTACACATACAGTATTATAAGAACATGAGTAGTATATACAGAGAATACACATATACATACATATGTCTTTACAAATCAACAGAAGGGAAAGAGAAAACACTTCCCAAAATGGACAAAAAATATGAAAAATTAATTCACAAAAAAAGTCAATAAGTTTATGGCACATTTTCAAATTCTCTAGTAATCAAACGCAAATAAAAATTTTTTTTTGTCTTTCGGATTTATATAATTTAAAAGGACTGACAAAATCCACTATGAAGAGTTTGAAAGGAAACAAGCAGCCTGATACATTGCTATTGGTGAGAATGTCAATCTGTACATGAGCATCCCACTGGCCCAGCAATTCCACATCAAGGAATTTAACCTAAGGACATATAAGACAGTTGGAGGAAGGGAACAGCCACAGCTTTCCCCATACCAGATGGCTAAATTGCCAACAAAAATTCTGCAATTTTTCTGGCATAAAGAACCAGAGGATGGAATTCAGGGCAACCAAAGCCAATGGAAAGAGAGAGAGAAAGAAGAGAGTGAGCAGGGAGTCCAGATTCTGTGGCAGACCTCTAAACCAACCAGTCATGGGACATGCTCCAAGCAGCCCAGCTAAGGCTAAAAGAAATGATATTTGTGTTGCTACTCACAACAGAGAACAGAGAGTCTGCAATTTAAGTTCAGCCACTTTAACTGTTTCAAAATGACAATACTCAAGAGGGACATAACAGAATTCAAACCCTCGAAAACATATCATTCATAATGTGTAGTATACATTCAAAATTAATATGAAAAAACAAGAAAACACAATCAACAGAGATGGTCCCTGAGATGTCTCAGATGCTGAAATTGGCAAAGATTTTTTTTTAATTTTTTTTTTAATTTTTTGAGGGGGGAGGTATTTAGGTTTGTTTGTTTGTTTGTTTGTTTGTTTGTTTGTTTGTTTGTTTATTTATTTAATTTACTTAGTGGAGGTACTGGGGATTGAACCCGGGACCTCGTGCATGCTAAGCATGCACTCTACCAATTGAGCTATCCCCTCCCCCCTGGCAAAGATTTTTGAAGCAGTAATATCTATGTTCATGGAGAATATGGCTCTAATGAGTGAAAAGACAGGAAATCTCAGGAGACATGTAGAACCTGTAAATTCTAAAAATAAAACATCTCAAGTTAAAAACTCACTGGATGGGCAGAATGGAGTGACAGAAGAATAAGATTAGTGAAGCCTGAGATAGGTCAATAAAAATAGGTCAATAAAAATTATCTATTGTGAGGAACAGGAAGAAGTAAAAGTTCATTGCTATACACTATGTACACCAACACCTTCTTTTAAGGAAAGAAGCCCACTTCAGTTACAATCCCTTTTAAGAGGGTCTGGGGAGCTGGAGGGCTGCCAGACACAACAATGGCCTATTATTACACCAGTAACCATGGAGAGGTGGGCACAAGGTTAGCTAAGCCATTTCAAGTGTGACTATTGTGAATAAACAGTGGATTGTAAAGTCCCTTTGGACCAAGAAGAACCTTTCTGGCTGGTAGACAGTATACTCCCCAACCCTCCCTCCTTTGCTTAAACTTTCTACTTCTTTTAATAAAAATAAACATGACAGTTAATACTTCTCAAAGAGGCTTCATAAGCAAGCTCCTTTTCTGATTCAGATGCTCATTACACTATCATAAGAAAGGGTGAGAATCATGCCCTCTCTTTTCAGATCATACAGAAGCATGCCTGAGGTTACAGGGTTACTAGAAATACTGACTATCCTGTGCTTTTATTCCTGATCTCTGCACCCTTTCCTCCCTTTAAAATCCAAAATGGTGGGTACATTAGAATAAGATTATGAAAAAAAAAAATTCTAGTTCCTTCTTTGTCTCATCTCAAATCCTGAATCAGGGACCATTTTGTGAACAACATTCTGAAGCCAGATTATATAGTTCAATCACAGAAAATAAACAAAAAAGAATTGAATGTAACACATTTCACTTTCCTTCTTTTTTAGATAAAAGAATTATAACTAAAACAGCATCTAAAAAGCAAAGATATTCATACTCTTCACTTGAGGTAGACCCTCTCCAGTCCATCTCTAACCCCCATCTACCCTGAGATACCAAATTGGTCGTGTTCGCTGGCCTAAAAAGATGGGACAGTAGCAAATAGTAATGGAAGGGAAAGAGAAAGACTAGGAAGAGAAGGAAATGGGGAAAAGGCCAATATTTTAAATAAGTGACTCTACTGCAACCTGTACCTTATTTCCTTTCAATGACAATTATATCTTATATTTGAATAGAACTTTAAAATTTTTTTCAAAGCATTTTCACATTCTATTAGTGCCAGTCTGTCCTTGTAATTCAAGAAAAGCAGCATGGATGGTACAAATAATAGCGCTTCATCAGATGAAAAAGAATCAGTGGGCTGTGAATCCAACTTTCTTGCGGGGCTCAAGGTGTTTTAAAAAGCTTTTTAATTTGAAAAATGTAGAATTACAAAATATGACAAATGTAAAATTTTTTAAAAGAAGTTTGGTTTCCCTACCTGAAACTGACATGCACATTTCAAACCATCTCCATCTTCCTTACAGACTCCTCCATATTTACATGATGATTCATCACAAACTCTTACATCAGATTCTCTCACATTTAATTCTGCAAAAGAGGAAAAACTGTTTTCATATATATTTTAATACAAATGTATATAGAGATAAAATCCTTATACTTCATTCACAAATATAAGACATAACATATTAAAACAAATTCTACAGGACACAAAATGTTCAAGATTCCCCAAAGAGTCTTGCATAATATGCCTAAAAGCATATAAAGCAAAACAAAACAAAACTCAAAATTTCAGGATTTCACATAATTCCCAAAGGTAAATCTATAGAATTTTCCTATTTTACCTGCCAAGCGCTTAAGACAGTCTTCTTACTATTGTCTTAATATTCTAGATTATTTTTCTAGTGATTAAGTTATTTTTAAGGAATCTTGATTCTTTTGGTACCCAGAATAAGCTTCAGACAATCATTATTCACTCTACAGTTTTAATTACAAAAGAATTATAAAATAAATTTGAATTTCATACAGTAGGTATGTATGGAACATTCACATACAAAGAAAAAGATTTAATATCTCCCTAGACTTAAAATTTTTAAATGACTTTACTACCACAGGAAGCAGAGCCTATCAACAATGCTAGCATTCTGTGGTCATTCGGTGCCTGTTCCAAGACTGTCAGTCTTGTTCTGGAACTACCAAATTATTCTCTCTAGGAAACCCAATAAATTGTTTCAGGTTAGTGTTAAGTGAAGCTGCCAATCATGTGGAATGGTGAAAACCACTACAAAGCCGATTTTCATATCCCCCTTACCGGGGATGAGAGCTACAACAACAAATGCACTTATATGAACAATAAACAAATGACTGTTTAAAAAAACCCATTACAGCATAGAGGCAAACACATGCATTCAGGAGGAGAGAGGCCCAAGTTAGCTTCTGACCCTGTCCCTCAGTAGCTGAGAGACTCTGGGAAGAGCATGTGGCCCCTGGCAGCTTTAGATCGAGATGAGGTCTTAGAAGCAGATCTCAGGGAGCATTTCTTCAGCAATCCTTCATTCCTGGTTGTTTTTTACTTCTAGAATTCACAGTAGGGCTCGGTGGACTGAGTCAAGGAGGTTCTGTTTCTATATCTAGTGACATCTGTCCTGGTTGACATTTCTTTGCCTCTGCCCCATTTGTCCTCAAAGCTCTGCAGTGTGTCCTAGGTCTCCTACTCCCAGCTGACCCTGTGAGGAGTTGGCAGTCAAGTACCTAAAATGCCCAAGTAGTTGATAGTGAGAGCCATTATTTGAGTAATCACTCTGAATCAAGCCCTGCACTAAAGTAAGCATATGTCTATGTAACTATAGGTTACAAAATTTTTTTCTTCTTTTCCTTAAATGGATCCCAGGTGCACAAAATTGGACTGCTCTAAAGTTCAAACATATGTGTAAAATTAAAAAAATGATGAGCAGAAATGAAAACAACAGGAAACTAATGCAGCTGTTTGTCACTCTCAATGTTTCACACACCATTTACAGCACAGATGACCATCTTGCAATTTCTTTTACCTTGGCTCTGGACACTTTATGTTCTTGGTTTTCCTCATCTCCCAAATTTTGCTCATTCTCCCCTACCCTCTTTAACCATCTGCATCAGCTCCTGAGGCTCAATCCTAAGTGTGGGGTTTGCTTTTTTTCTATCTACCTACATTCCTACCAGGAACTTGCACAAGGTCTGGGTTTCAGTTACTGTCTAATGTACATCTTGAAGCCCAAGGAAGATAAGTAAATATTAATAAAGAATCACTCTAGAAAAGAGAATAAGAATGTATAGAATCTTTGCTCAACTACAGGCTTGATCAATTTTAGGGGCCATAGAAATAAAAGGCTTGCAAAATTTGAGAAATAAAATTTAGTGTATTTCTCTTACTGCTTTTCTTTGTAGCCTTAAACTTCACACTAGGTTCCAACACAATCAGACATATCAAACAAGAATAAGTAAAGTTTTTGTTTTGTCTGTGGGCCAAGATCATGCATGAGTTAAGACTTGCTATCTTGGCTTTTCAGTTGGAATATTTTACCTCTTGTGTTCTAAAAGTACAATGGGTTTGCCATCTAGAGCCTAAACCATCCCTGCCACTAAGATTCTCATATGTCTGTGAGAGTTGTTCAGGCATCTGTTTCTGTGAGGAACTAAGAAACATTCTGGGAGAACAATCATCCATACTAAAGTGAGGCAGAAAAGCTCAGCCCGATAAACAAAGCCTTGGTTGGACAGGAGGAGTGATCCCAGGCACAGGGTGGTATGTATCACTCAGACTGCCCTAAAGGGTCATCATGACAGAGACAGATGGACTAACAACGAGAAACTAAAGAATGGCTTTCACTAAAAACTCCGAAGCAACAGATATAAAGAGCTCTGCTTTGATGCCCACATAACAAGATATAACAGAGGGGGAGAAAAGGGGCTGGGACACCTCAACAGCACACTGGGCAGAGCAGCACAAGGCCTTGGAGATAGTGATGTCAGATTCAGAGGTACACCTCCGAGATGTAGATAGGGGATCTCTAGGGGGAGGTACCAATGCACAAGTTCAGGGGCAGCAACAAACATCACAGGAAGAAAATGACACACCACGTTATCAGTGGCCAGAAAACTTTAGTGAGCCTACGTGGAACACCCTTGTGTAACTCCAAGAATAAACCCAGTGAAGAGGTATTCTAGGGGAGTGAGAGGTCCTAGGTAAGGGTGAAAGTCATGAAATACTGATCACACTGGTTATTTGTCATGTTTTATTTTATGCCCATCTTGCTATCAAATCCATGCTATTTTCATGTGTGTTAATGTGTTAAATGTGATTATGTAGTTGACCAGGAAGCAATTACATATCTACTATGTATCTAACACTATGCTAAGAATTTGTGACACACTTAAAAAAACACAAGAGCTTATGACCTTGCTAACATATGGAACAATCAGTGATGAATTCAATATAAATATAGTCAATAATAAGGGGGAAATTATGTTGTATAAGCTATGTTTGCTCTAGGAGTTTCAAGGAGGAGATAAAAATGGATTTGAAGTATAAGGTACAATGTCAAAAACGGCAAGACTTGCACTGACATTGAAAAATTAGTCTCTTTTTGATTATAAAACTAATAAAGGATCATTACACAGAATCTAGAAATGGCATTTTAAAATACTGTTTTAATTGCCCACAACGTGAGTAATATTTTAAAAGAGACAAAAGAATGTTCTTGTCTAGGAAAACAATATAAGTGAAAGGAGAGATACAAGTAAGTTAATAGTACATATAAATATCATCAGTGGTTTCCAAACAACGTTCCTTAGGAAAACTGGTGTCCTAGACTACAGTGTACCTTCATTAAAATCAGGCAAGAATTTTTAATTTCTCATTTGAAAGGGAAAAAAAAGTCAATGGAAAGAATTTTCTCATTTTAAATGAGTTTTTTTTTCCACTTTTATTACTTAAACCCTCACTATCTGAGATTACTTCCTTACTAGCTATCAACAAAACCAATGTTCAACAAATAACATTGATAGAAAAATGCCAAAAGTGTTTTATGAGAACACAAGCTCACAAACATACACTTGAGATTGTTTTGTAACTGTGGAAATCATGGCTAATTGCCTACTTTGGCTCTATTCTCCCCTTCTTACTTAGTAAGGGACCCCCAGATTTTGTTCTGGGAAACAAGGTACTCATTTAAGTAATCTATTTCCCAGACTCTGTACCACAGTTAATACACAAGCACTATCCGTTCCTCCTTCCTCCTTCCTCCTTCCACTCTTTGTCCTGCTTGGAAAGTAAACCTCTCTCCTAAGGTTGCAGCAGCCATCCTACAAGCATGAAGGTGAAAGCTGCAAGCTAAAGATGGTAGACCAGAAAGACAGGAGCAAGAGCATGGAGAGGATTATGGAATCACCACACCTATCCTGGATTTCATCCCTCCAGACTTACTGTTACAGGAAATGAACACATAAATTAAACCCTTATCATTTAAGGCATTATTGGTCAGGTCACTGATACTCGTAGTTATAGACAATCCTGACATAATGATTGCACACAAATTCAGGATAAATATTTCTAAGCAAAGTCTTAAATAATCTGGGGCTACAGTATAATTATTTATCAAGAGCATCATGACTTTCCGGCGCTCTGACTCCGCAAAAATTCGAGAACCAATGCCTTAGTTCAAACTCAGTAGAGAAGGAATTCTATTTGGGGATCATCTTCTGTATGTCATTTCTTTTCAAGTGTTCTGCATAGTACGGGGCATCAAGAGGGCACTCTGACCTGTCAATGATGATGATTAGACACCTGCCTTCCTGAGCCCAAAATGGAAATTCAGCAAAAAGGATGAGCCGTTTCGAAGGCCCTCAAAAATCAATTCTTCAAACAGAAATATTTCACACAAAGAAACACTTGGAAGAGTGGGTCAAAATAAAAATATTTTGCTCTGGTTACAAATGTGCCCATCCTACAGTTCTCTAAATGTAAAACTTCTCTCAATTTTCATTAACATATCAGAGCTGGGAAACAATACAAAGTAGGGGAAGGAACCCTACTTACTATGAACCTCAACTGGCCAAATCCCTACCTTTTGGCAGCACTTACTAGGTTCAGACTGCAGTTCAAAATAAGACCCATTAGCCCTCCAATATGATGAGGCTTTCCTACCACCATTCCATTACACAGAAGGTAGATTTGGGGATCTTATCAGTTAGCCAATAATTATGGAAGACAAAACTGAATAAACTTTGCGAGATGTTACAGTAGAATTGAGGGCTTCTCAGCCTTGACACTACTGACATTTTGGACTAGATAGTTCTTTGTTGTGGGGGGGCTATCCTGTTCACAGGGGGATGTTCAGGTCCCACTAGAAGCCAGTAGGACCATCCCAGCTCTAACAACCATACATGGCTCTCCAGACTACCAAACATCCCTTGGGAAACAAAATTACCCCCAGTCAAGATCCACTATAAAAGATAAAACCAAAGTATTTATGTTTAAGTCTCTAACACAACTGCTATAAAGAAAATGAATCAAATATCAAGTCCTGGCTTAGAATAGGTGCCCCTCCTTTAATAATGTCTTAACCTCCAGTAAGACTGGCTTCCCCTCTCTTCCTATCAAAACTCTATCAAAAGTCAGTAAGACCTCTAATCTAAAGATCCCATACCTTTTATCTTAATCTTCCCACTCTTTTCTTGACCTTTCTGCAGCAGCTGACACATCTGGCTTCCCCTTCCAACCTAATCATCTTGATTATCCATCCCAACTCTCTGACCATTTCTTTCAGTCACTCTTTGTTCCCTCTCCTACTGCTCGGTCCATGTCCATGGCACTCTTAGAATTTAACCCCAATTTAATTAACTCTCCAGATTAACGAAAGTGTGCTATTCTCTGTAAAACATACCAACCAATGCCTACGGCATGATGAATCCTCAGTGCTGCTAGGTCACTCTCTGGAACATTCACAACTATTTTAGCTCCAACCAGGAGAGCTGCTCTTATGCCTCAAGAGTCAGTTATATGTGTTATCCAGCCTGTGTATGCCAACTGTATTTATTATTGTAATTACGCAGTTTCAACCTTTCGTAAGAGTGAAAATAAACTTTCTATGAAAACAAAATTGAATGCTACAGAAAGACTTAAGACGAGCTGCATTTTAAAACTAGCTGTTGCCTTAGGTGTAAGCAAGATAAAAATCTAGATTTTTTTTGTATCCACAAGTCTTTAAGTTCCTTTTTAAAGATATTAAAACTGGAATCTGTACTCAATGCATTATGAATGCGGTTTATTCAAGAAAGGGGAAACTCCAGCTTTTCTCAAAGTAAAATTTGGGGTCCTCTTTCAAAATACTGTTTAATAAATATACTCTATATTTTTAAGATAAAATGCTACATGCATTTATAAATCATTTTGTGATGCCTCACATAAAAAACTTTCTTGATTAACCAATTAACTACCAGAATCTTAAGGCACTGAGACACGAGGGTTCCTACTATATATAAAAATACTTTGCCCTTAGCCATTCCATTGTGATATCTCATCTTTACTTCTTCTCTCTCAGCATTCTCATCCACTCCCACCACAAGTCCTTGCAGCTGGTCTTCCCTAACCTTATTAAGGACGTCTCATCTGCTTCTGCCAGTACTACTTCCACTCGTCAGAGCATCGCTAGGGAAAAGTCCTATACGTTAATACTTAGAGAGTACTTAATGACAAATACTCTTTAAGTACTTATTAACATGTGAAAATGTTCATCTCTAGTTGATTCCTTACTGACTCCCCTTTAGGACATGTTCAAACTCTGTACTTTGTTCTTAAGCAAATTTCAGTGGGTTTATTCTCATTGTCTAGATGTTAATTTGGGAAAACCTGTACACCAATCCAATCTGACAGGACCCCTGCTGGATGGTTTTACTCCCCAAAGAAGCCCAGCTTGTTCATGACCCTGTATCCAACTGCCTAAAGACAGTTCCACAATCTCCACACTGAAAACAGTGGAAATATTAAAAATATTCAAACATTTAAAATATCCCACACCAGGAAATGGTGTGGCACAGCCATTGGAATATTATACAGTTGTTTAAAAGGCTGTGTCTATTACGCAAAAATATGGAAATACGCTGATGAATATCAAGTTAAAAGGCAGAAGACAAAGCTATACACTGTGGTAATAGATTAAAAAACATATATAGGAAAATTCAGCCAGGAAAAAAACAAAAAATAGTAATAGGGACTATGTTTGCACCAGTTGAACATGGATTATCTTCTTCTTGGAAAAAGTTTCTGTATCAGTTATATTTAAGGGAGGGAAAGATTCAGTGTGATTTCAAACAACCCCAGAGACAGTTTGCCATACAATGGACAAATTACAAGTTTGGGGGTCAATACAGGACAGGATGACATGCTATACTTCTTCATGTTTTAGAATAATACCACCTTCCCTATTGTAATGATTAGACAAGATAATGCATTAGAAAGTAACAATGTCTAGAATAAGTAGGTATACAACAAAGATTCACTTCCTTTCCCCAGACCAATCTGAGAGATACCTTTAATGACACAAATCACTGAAAATCAAACAGATCTAATAAATGCTGACTTCTGTCTCGGCAAATGAGATGAATTAGGAATGAAATTCTCTTCAACTTGTTTACTAAATTAACCATATTACATTAGTTATCTTCTGCTATAAAGATGAGGGCTCAATATAATATGAAACCAAAAACAGTTTACATTAATATTAAACAGCATTAACAGCAGAGACGACTAAAAGTCCTCCAAGCTATATTTAACAAAAGAAATTTCACATGTGCCACAGAATTATCTGACTTCAATGTTTTTCATCCCATTCTGCATACTACTGCCAAACCACTCTTTGTTAAATACCACTTTGATGGTTTCATTCCCCCACCCCAACACCTACAATCATTCCCTACTGCCTACTTCAGTTCTAAACGCCTCTGTGCCAGGATGCCTCAGGCAAGGTGATGGGGAGGAAAATTTACTGCAGGATCAGAAAGATCTAGATCCTGAGCTGGGCACTAATGGTACCCAGGGTCTTTCTAGCCCTATCCAGTCCTAACCAAAGATCTCCAACTTCAATACTCTCTCCCTTACTTCTATTTCTGACTAGCTTGGCAAATCTGTGTGCTTCCCTCTCATAGATCCATAAACTGAAGTCTCTATACGGTTGCCAAGGGACAGAGACAGAGGAGTATTAGGACTGTAAATAGGTATGGAAAATCTTTTGAGGGCAATGGAAATATTCTGTAATTATATAGTAAATAGTGGTGATGGCTGCATGACATACTAAGTATATTAAAAATCACTGAATTGTATACTTTAAAATGGTGAATTTTGTTATGTGACTTATATCTCAAAAATCAAAAACTTCAAAACTCAGAAAATACAATTATGTTATTAAAATTTTGAGATAAAAAAGAGAACAAGCCTTATAATTTTATTTTTAAGAGGCAGATCCTACAATCAGACCTCCTGAATCAGTATCCTCACTCTGTCACTTTTCAGCTAGTTGACATCTTAGTAATTTACCATTCTGTGCCTCCATTCCCTCATCTGTAAAATGGGCACAATAACAGTAGGGACAGTAAGAGTACCCATCTCATAACATTGGTGAAGGTTTAAATAAAGGTAGGGAAAGCACTCAGAGTCATGCATGATACATCATAAGGGCTATATTAAGTGTTATTCTTTTTTCATTCTTTTTTTATTTACACCAGCTCTGGAGAACCTGTGGAAAATGAACACTCTTCTGAGTATAAACTGGCAGAACCTCTCACGGAATAATGTGGCAGTATATATTAAAATTTTAATTGTCTCTATGCCTTAACCCCACTATTCTATTTCTAAGAAATTATGCTAGGGATAGAAGACAAAACACACAAAAATGTATACACAAGATTGGTAACATCAGCTTTTTTTAATAACAGCAAAGTGGACAACAACCTAAGTGCCCATCTATTGTGAATTAACTAAATTATTGATAAAATACTATGCAGCCATGAAAGCATGCGGCAGAATACATATATTGATATGGAGAGACCAAGATCTGTGAAGTGAAAAGCTATAAAACTACACAGTTACAACGCAATTTATATTTTGCAAAGTATACATGTTTACCTAATAAGTATTTTAAGATTGTGAAAATATATTCAATATACTTCCTCTATCAAAAACTGTAAAATATCCATAAATAAATCTAAACACAAGAACATTCTTTGGTTCTATTTCTATCCACTGTTCCTTAGTTCTGCAATACCAAATAGAATGGGTGGTAGCCAGAAACCAGGAAGTCACTCACAAAGACAAAATTTTACAAAACCACCTGCAAGTTGGCACTGAAGAACCGGATACTATCTTAAAAGAGAATTTTAAAAGGACTTCACAAAACTCTTGTGCTTTAGAAAAAGTTCCAGATTCTGAGCTTTGATTATTTGGTTAAGTAACTACATGATGTTGGCCAAGCACTAAATCTCTGAGAAATCCCAGTTCCCTGGGTAAAAATGGGTATAATAATCCCTCACAGGATTGTAAGGATTGAATGAAATCTTTACAAAATACCACTGGAAACTATAAAGGATATTTCTCTTTTTTGGTTAAAACCACCAAAACCAAAATTTTTACATAACTATAACCTTAAGCCCCAGCAAATTGTTATAAAATAGTCAATTAAAAAAAACTAAGTTTAATTAAATGGTAATTAGGAAGCACTTAACGGTCTAAACGATGGTAAACACAATCGCACCACCTAAAAAATAACTTAAACCACTTTAAAGAGGAAAAAAACTATGAAAAATGAACACAAGATACTAAACAAAGACTGAGCTGATTTGTGAACAGTAGAGGATCTAAATATATCAATAAGGCTATCAACATCTGAATTGAAATAGAAATATCAGCAGCTTAGATTCACTCAAGAAACAGTATTAGATGAAAGCTGACAAGGCAAAATAAACTGAATTTAATCCCAAAAGATCTGACCTGTGAACAATAGTGGCTCCAGATTAATCAGAAAATGTCAAAGCAAACACTGATATCAAAAAAAAAAGTTCCAAAGTTTTCTGGTATAAAATGAAATAATTTCAGCACAACCCTAACATTAGATCTTGTGGAGGAGAAGGGCAATCATCACAGATTTATTCTTTGCATTTTTCCTTACTCGTCAAATTTTTTTACATCCAACAAATACTGCTTTTATAACAAAGAAAAAAGGTGCGGTTTTCTTTTTCTTTTTCCTTTTTTTAACTATGGAGAAGAAAGACTCAGAATATTTGCACAAAAATGAGAGGGATGGAGCCATGGCTGAAAATATAATACCTGCCGAAGTTTTTGAAGGCAGAAGAATATGTTAAGAACTTCAGAATCTGAAATGACTTTTCAAAAAATGATGAAACTATTGAGCCATGAAAAATACATGACACTTGTAAAAAAGAAATAGATTCAAATAGTAACAAAAGATTAACAGTAAATCATCTAATAAACTAAAAGCAAATACTGAGGGAATTTTAAGATTTAAACATAGAACTTCAAAGTGCATGAGAAGTATGTCAACTCCTAAATGTTTCATTTCTCCCATGAGAGAAGCTAAAAATGGAACTAATAGTAGGAATAATGAAAACAGTTCTGTTAAAACAATGTTTCTAACAACAAATGAAAAAAGGAGGGAAAGGGGGGGGGGAGGAATGGGTTGACATTATCTCCCAAATCAGCTTTTAAAAAATTGAAAATTTGCAAGCCATTAAAGAAACCACTTATACAGGGAAAATGAGGACTAACAAATATGAACTTAAAATACGGTTGGTCATAATAAAAAAGACAAAAACAAGTGTTGGCCAGAATGTGGAGAAATTAGGACCCTCAGACACTGCTGGTGAAAATGTGAAATGGTGCAGCCACTTTGGAAAACAGTTCAGCAGTTCCTCAAAATGTTAAACTTACCATGTGACCCAGCAATTCTACTCTTAGGTATATGCCCAAGAAAATGGAAAACTACGTCCACACAAAAACTTGTACATGAATGTTCATAGCAGCATTATTCATAGTAGTTCAAAAGTGGAAATAAGTTCCAAATGACCATCAGCTGATGAACAGATAAACAAAATGTTGTATTATCCATACAATAGAATATTATTTGGCCATAAAAAGGAATGAAATTCTGATACATGCTATGACATGGATGAACCCTGAAAACATTCTAAGTGAAAGCCAGGAACAAGAGGCCACATATTTGATGATTTCATTTATATGGAATGTCCAAAACTGGCAAATCTATAGCAAAAGATAGATCAGTGGCTGTCTAGGGCTGTGGGATTGGGGTCTGGGGAGTGGCTGCTAAAGAATGTGAGGTTTTTGGTGGGGAGGACAATTACATTCCAAAATTGACTGTGGCGATGGCTGCACAATTTGTGGCAGGTGTGTGACTTATCTCCTGCCTTAATCCCCACATCCCAGAATCCCCAAGTAGTCCTCTCACTGCCCCATCTTTGTACCTTTTCCAACGCCATTCCCTCACCTGGACTAAACACCCTTCCCAACTCTCCCAGTATCAATGTTCATTCAGTCACTAACTCCACAAATGAATATGGGATGGCATCAAATTTTGTGCCAGACACAGTTCTAGGCACAGCTGATACAGCAGTCAACAAAACAGACAAGACTCCCTGCCCTCATGGAGCTACACAGAAGAGACAGATAATTAGTAACGTGTATCATAGATCTCACAGGAAAAGGTGATTTGGAGCAGGAGAAAAGCATAAAGGAAGGTTAGGGTGGGAGAGGCACAAAACGGATGGAAGGTGGAAAAGGATGCAATTTTAAAGCATCATTTTGAAAGTGATGTTAAAGACCTGAAGGAGCTGAGGGGATAAACAGCTGGGACAAGAAGGTTCCAGGCAAAGGGAACATCAACAGCAAAAGGCCTCAGGCAAAAGTGTGGCTGGTGTTTCATGCTGACATTCCGCTCTGCCTGCAAAGCCCAGTTCCAGGGCCACCTATTCAGAGAAACTGTTTTTGATTCCTATAAATCAGAATTATTCATTCCCTGGATGCTGTATCTGTATCTTCCTTAGGGCACCGTGTACAGTGGAAACCCTCACTGATCACTAAATCAAGAGTCAGATAGAGCAAGGAATCATTTTTAAAATCACACACATCTTTTAACCATTTTTAACTTCAAATATATAAATGTACATTCGTTTCCCCCACGTGGCACCAAGACTTTTTCTTTGAGTATGGGTATGCCAAATGCAGCTCCCCACTTCCTTGGATAAACCACACTCATAATCCATTATCCACCATGTCCATTTTCCTCTTTTAAAGAACAAGAAGATTTAAAAATACTTGCAAAGTTTTCTAGGAGGAGACTCCTTCCAGAGATTATAAGGTTTCCTCCATCTGTTTCAGCTGTCTTGACCACCACCTAATTGAAAGGCAATTCTTTCAGCTTCTTGCCTTTATCAAGTCTTTCCAAAGAGATTCATAAAAACAATTTCCTTTGCATTCACATTTCATCTATCTGAGTAATATTTATTAATTTACACTCACAAGCACCACTGGTATAAAAAACTTTAAAAACAAACACAACAGACTCTTGGTAAGCAGAGAAATCAAATGATAAACAGACAAACCAGAGCTAACCTACCTGGAGCATCTGTGGGCTGTGGGATTTGGACAGTATGATTTACTACAGGAATGTCTAATGCAGAATGTTAAAATCAAGTCCAGCAAAAAACCTGAATACACATTCTTCCAAGCAAGATATATAAATGGCCATTAAGCACATAAAAATGTGCTCAACATCATTAGTCATTAGGGAAATGCAAATCAAAACCACACTGATCCACAACTTCACACCAACTAGTATGACTATAATCAAAAAGACAGCTACTAGTGTTGGAGAGGATGTGGGAAAACTGGAACCCTCATACATTGCTGGGAAAAATCTAAAATCCAGCTGCTTTTGAAAATAGTTTGCCAATTCCCCACAATGTTAAGCAGAGTTAAACAAGAGGACTGAAAACATATGTCCATCCAAAAATTTGTACGTGAATGCTTATAGAGCATTATTCATAATAGCCAAAAAGTGGAAACAACTCAAGTGTCCATCAACTGATGGAAAAACCAAATGTGCTATGTATCATACAATGGAATATTACTCAACCATTAAAAGGAATAAAGTTCTGATACACACGATGACATGGATGACCCCTGAAAACATTATGTTAAGTGACAGCAGCCAATCACAAAAGGCCACATACTGTATGATTCCATTCATATGAAACATCCAAAACAGGCAGATCCACAGAGTCAGAAAGAAGATTAGTAGTTGTCAGGGGCTGAGGGGAGAAAGGATCACAGAGTCACTGTTAACAGAAATAGGATATTCTTTTTGGGGTGAAACCTTCTGGAATTAGACAGTGGTGATGGCTGTACAACTTTGTAAATATACAAAACACCACTTAACTGTACACCTTCAAAAAATTCCAGTGCTGTCAGGGTTCAATAAGTGTTTATTATTGAGGGAGATGGGGAAGGGGAAGAAAGCCCAGATGTATTCAATAGAAACTTCCTGCATATATTTATAAGAGGCTAATGAACCACTTTTGTTGGAATATAAGGCCCTTGAAGGCAGGGATGTTCTCTCATATATTTCCCTTAATATCTAACCTATTTGATTATAGTAAGTAGGTACTCAATCAATGTTCACTAAATAAATTATATTACACACCAAGGATCTAGAAGTATCTTGATCAAGATTTTACACTAATTAGGAAAAACCCACTTTTTATTCCCCAAAATCCTGAATTGCCACTAACAAGGCACTCCTCCTAATCTGAAGCTTAAATCATCCATTTATACAACTCTTACCACTATACTACAATCCATAGGACTGACTTTTAATTCCCATGATTTTTTTAAAACCTACTTCAAATCCACCTTATGTCTCTCACCAATGTGGCTTCTTGATCTCTCAGAATGTTTTTACACCTCTTTCACCCCATTCCCTAAGATAGCAATGTCTCACATGTTCAGCCTCATTTGTTCTTCTCAAATGAGGAGGACCATTATCATTATCTTCCCATTACAATTGAGAAAAAAGTGTCACTTTTAAGGTCACGTGGTCTCCTGGATTCAAAGTTCATCTTTCTTCACATAAATCATTTCCAAACTTTTTTCTCTTTGGATGAACATGAAGCTTTCTGATAAGTTAGACTTTAAAAAGAGTAAGTACAAATAAAAAAATATAAAACAAGACAATAAGTATAAAGTATAGAATGAGTGGAAAGCTGAGGCAAGAGGACATTTAAAAAAAAATAGGCTTGTTTAGAACAAGAGAGAAACAAAGGGCCTGCTGCTCAGGGAAGATGTAATATCAAGTGATGACAGGACAATGCAGACCCTTTGAGCTTCTTCTTTGCTTTACTAATGTTCACCAAGGGGCCTGATCTTCAAACGGGGAAAGGTAGAATCTGGAAAAGAGGGAGCTAACATCTAAGGTAAGTGGCATGGAAAGTGGACGGTAATGGAATAGAGAGCTAGTTCAAAAGAATTTGCTTTCTGATCCAAACAAATCACATTCTATGGTACTGAAAACACTTTTAGTTCTGACTGCTGATTACCTAAGCTATCTTGACAAGGTGCCAGAAGATCAGAAATAAAATAATGCATTCTCAGTTTTTGAAAAAGGAAATCCAGGAAGAGTATCTATGTAAAATTGCCACATACCCACTAAAAAACTCTAGAATGGGCAAATAAATTTTGGATCACAATAAAAAGAAAAAGCTACCATGGGCTCTTGATTAAGGCAGGCTCTACAACATTTGCTTTATGATAGGATTACTAAAATGGAAAAAGGAATGATACAGACCTATATATATCGATTCTAACAAGACAATCTGACAGAATCTTTTAATGATAGGCTGGTGAACAAAATGGAAAAATGTTGAACGGCAGAAGCTCAAAAATCTGTTAAACGCAACTTGGAGGATGCATAGCTGGTTAACATCTGGTTGATTAATGTATCAACATCAACCAACTTGGAAGGAAGTGTACAGTAAAACATCACAGAGTTTCATCCTTTGCCACTATCTAGGATCTAGGCAACTTCTATTAATTTAATAAAGCCGCACAGCTGCTCTTCACATTTACAAGGGCCACAAAGCTGTGAGTGACCCAACTCACACAGCCTGACAGGATCAGGCTCCAAACAGGTCAGAGGAGGCTGAAAAGATGGTCCAAAACCAAAACTGAAAATCAACAGGGAGTCAAGGCCAGCATTTAGATTTTAAAACACAAACATGTGAAGTAGTAAAGTTTTTGTGGAAAATACCTGGGTAATAAAAGCCACTAAAAAAAAAAATCTACACACAACCTCAAGCTGTATTAATAGATGTGTATGTCCAGACTGGAGTACTATGGTTCTCTAATTAATCAACCTTAAAAAATTTATTTTCCATATGAATTATTTGCAGACCGTCATCCTAGAGACAGTTATGACAAGAATCTACAAATATCATTTAGTTAAAACTCAGCTTTAGACCCAGAGTTATTCAAGTATATCTTGGCATTAGAAAATATTTTCTTTGATGAGCCTAATTTATTGGCGTTATATACAAAAACATCAATATATCCTTGAGACAGAAGGCTCAGATATTATTAAATCCAAATCCCTATTTTAATACAAAAAAAAAAAAAAAAGAAACTAAGAAAAATTAAATAACTTGCTCCAAATCACACAGTTGCTTAGCAAGGGACATAATCCCCAAATTAGTTACTTTTTTCCACTCCATGTGGGTTTCCAGCCCTCTCTGTCCTTTCTTAAAACTTACACTATGCACTAAAGAGAAAGCATACACAAGAACATTCATCAACACACTTAATTTTGCTAAGGACAAATTAGCTCAGCAAGAACAAATAACCAAAGCACATTAGCCAGTAAAATATTTTGACATGGTGTGATCATTTACAAATTTGATAACCAATATTTATTATAAAAAGGCACTCTAATATACAAATGGTTTTTATTCTTAACCATTAAAGTGTGATTATTTATTAAAGTCTTATCCCATATTCCACTTAACGTTAGAAAAATAAAATAAAAGTTATTGCACGGATGGAAAAGGTTTTAATGGACATGCCATTGTTTACTGGACTCATAACCCCTCCCCTATCATAAAACATTATGAAAATTATTAAAAGATTTTAGATCTTCAAACCTAAACAGTAGGCCAAAGGTCTTCTTCATTTAGGGTAAGCATCTGAGGCCCTCTTGTCTCCTCACTACCCCAGAAACAATGCCCCTTCAAGAGCCCTTTGGTTACAAAGGTTGTCTGACAGGCGCACTAGTGGATTCCCAGAGGCCTGATGTCCATCCTCCCTCCCCCTGTCCCCCCTTTCCCCACCCACCTTGGTTTAAAGAAAGCAACTGGAGAATGAGAATTGATAAAAGGGCAAGTTAGCAAGGCTATGGCTTATGATCACTAGCATCTGCTAGGCCAGCTCCACCAGGACCTACCCTCGCCTAAATGAGACCAGGAAGCCTCTCCTAGCCCCAGGGCTCCTCTGGGACCCGTGGTGAAAGGAAGAGGGAACTTTACAGGCGGGATACCCTTCTCCCCAGTCTCAACCATTAGAGCTCCAGCAAGCTCTTTGTTTCCAACAGCTGGGGGGGGGGGGGGGACGGCCTTGGGGAGAGGGGAGAGGTCACTCCCTTGCTCCCATTGCTGCCAATCTCCAGGCCCTCCTGCAAAACATACAAACGCACACACAGAATCATTCCCTTGGAACTGGTTGTCTCTTTCCACACCACCTTAACCCGTGTCACACCTTGCTACACAGAGACACACCTTAAGACATAATTACCTCTTTCTACTACCCAAACCCTACACAGGATGATTCCCTAGCCAACCTCCTTCTGAGACGACACAAACAGGGTTCACTCCAGGATCCCCATCCTTCCTCCTCAATGCATAACCCCGGAACATCCCTGAGCCCCAGGCTTCACTCATAACAACACACACACACAAAAAAACAGACGGTCACTTCCTGAACCCTAGGACTTTCCCTGCTCGAAACCACAGACCTGGGGCCACTCCAAGCCCCCGCGCCCACCTCTCCACACACACACACACACACACACACACACACACACACACACACACACACAGAGAGTCACTACATCGTCAATCTGCATCCTCTGGGCCACCCATTCCCTTTACCCACAGGACCCCTCTGAGACCCGAGTGCCCTAAGAACCTCCCCAGTACACGGTCACTCTCCTGGTCCCTCACCGTCACACATACAACAGAAAATCCCTGCCGGGGGCCGCCCTCCCTCCCCTGAGCCTTCACAACACAAACACGCGCTCCCGCGTGCACACCCACGATCATACCGGGAGCCCCGGCGGGCTACCTCCCCGTTGCCGGCCGGGCCTCAACACCTCCCAACACGCCGGCCGCCCGCACCCAGTCACTTGGCACAAGGATGCACGCACAGCCACTCCCCGGCCCCACGCCGGTCTTCAAGCACCGCGCGCTCGCCCCCTACCCTCCGCCCTCGACCACCCTTGGCCCCGCTCCCGGGACCCCCACGCCGGGGCCTGTTCCAACCCGGTCGCTGGGACCGGGAGGGAGGCGGCGCCCGAGCGGAGGGAGGTTGAGGCTGCAGGGGCGCGCTCTGGCCGGTCCTACCTGAGCAGTTGATGCTCTTGCCTTTGCCGCCGGGACAGTCCCCGCCGCCGCCTCCACCACCCGGAGGCTGGTTGGACGCGCGGCTCCCAGGCAGCGAGAAGGCGAAGAGCAGAAGCACCGAAGTGTAGCAGCAGAAGGCGAGCGGGGGCGCGGCCGGCAGCCGAAGCGGCGCCTCAGCGGCCGCGGCGCCCATGACTGGCGCCCCTGGACGGCGGGAAGCGCAGGGAGCCGCAGGCCCGGGGCATCCAGCCGCGCGCCGGGAGCCCCGCCGCTGCCTCGGCGCCTCCTAGCAGCCGCGCCGCTGCGCCCGGGAGCGGCCCCTCAGCATCCCCGTCCCACCCGCAGCGCCCGCCAGGCCCCGGCCCGCCGCGCTCGGGACGGAGTCGCAGGGTCGGACCGTGTGCGAGGGGCGGGTGCGCGCGAAGGTGCGAGCCCGCGTGGGGAAGACCGACGCCGGGGGACGAGCGGGCGGGCGGGCGCGCGCGCGCGCGCGGCGGGCGGGGGTCGCGGGCTGGGGGCAGGCCCAGCCCCTCGCTCGCCTCCTCGCCTTCCCTTTGTGTCCGCGGCCGTCGCCGCCGCGTCACAAAGACCCCGGCCCGCCCGGTGAGGGGCGCGTGACAGAGCCGCGGGCGGGAGGGGTGGCTGCGACCCCGCCCCGCGCACACCCCTAGCGCCCGCGCCGGCAGCTCCGCCCCCGCCCGCGGCCGGCGCCGCCTCCAGGGGAGCTATTGTTCCTGCCGCGGGGCCGGAGCTCAGGGGGCGGGGGGACGCGGCAGCCGTTCGGTCCGGCCTCGGGGGGCTGGCTGGCGCCGAGGAGGCTCCGAAGGCAGTACCCTAACAGACATTTTTGCCGCCCTTTGTAAGCATTTTTGAAGCGTTTCCTTGGCCCAAAAGCGGGCTGAAAAAGGGCAGGTGGTCTACTGTATAGCTATTTTCTAGGTGAAGAAACAGCCGCGGAGAAGTGAAGGTGACTTGTCCAAGGTCACCTACGAGGAGATGGGCAGGACCGGAACTGGATCTCAAGTTCTGACTTCAGCTCTGTAGTTTTTAGAGATGGGAGTAAATGGCTAAATTACTCCGATCCTCACCCCTTTTCCCTATTCTCTTCCCACAAACGCCAACTGAATTTAAAATAGTTTTTTAAACTCTATATTGCCCTCTACCACTAATAATAGCTAATGTTTAGATGCCGTTTGCTATATACAAGACCTGGACACAGCTCTTTACGTGAATTCTCTCCAGTTCTTTTTTACAGCCCAACAAGGGATTTTCATTCTCATCCCCATTCTACAGAGGAGGAGGTTGGGACCCGAAGAGGTAAAGTGATATGACTCCCAATCCAGTGCTCTTTCTACCATGTGGTGCCAAGTGAGACCCAGCAACAGGCGGTAAGATTATGGACTGAACTGTTTGAAATTCCTCTGTTTTTGTTTTTGTTTTTTTTTCATTCTATTATGCTGCCTCTCACCTCGGATGGAATTTTTAAATCTCACTAAAAAAACTGATAAATTTGACTCATAAAATGTTTCAAACGTGTGAAAAGCCACAACAGGCAAAGCCACATTAGGGATCATACCCTCAATGTAAATAGGAGATAGTATTCTTAATACAAATAAGTAATGTAAATCAGGAAGAAAAGCTTGATATAATGGGAAAATGGGAAGCTGACTTTTCTTATTCACATAAAATACAAGCAATAAGTATGTGAAAAGATATTTAAACTCACTAATAGTAAAAGACAGATTTAAACTCACATAGTAAAAGACAGATTAAAACTCAAGATTTTCTTTCTTGTTGATGACTAACAAAGAGTTAAAAGAAATGACAAAACTAAGCACTATAAATTTATATGTTTGGGGAGGGCAATTTGACTATGTATCAAAAACCTTTAAAATATTTATCCTTTAATCTAGCAATTCCATGTATTGGAATTTTTCCTAAAGAAATAATTGGACAGGTGCACAAAATGTATATATAGATATTCATCACAGCCTTTTTATAAGAATAAATATAATCTAAATGTCCATCTGTGGGAACTAAAGTATGGTACCTCTTTGTACAATGAAGTATGCAGCTTTAATAATGATGATTAGATTAGTGTTTACTGACATGATAAAAGGATACTACTGATTATGTATAAGAAAATCCTATTTTTCTAAAATAGGTGTGTGTGTACACATCTGCAGGGAAAAAAAGTCCAGAAGCATATACAGAAATACATTAGCAGTGACTATCTCTGGAAGATGGGCTTATGAATAAAAGATCCCTGTCCTTTATAATTTTCTGAATTGTCCAAATTTTTTTCAATGAAAATGTTTTCTATCACTTTCAAAAGCAATTTCCTTTTAAATTAGCCTTTCATCATGCTTTCTATATAAATGCACCTTTATAACATTTTATTAAGGATTGATTCAAACCTCTAAACTGTGCAGTGGCCTGGCAATTGTTCCAGCTAAAATTCAGCTGGCTTCCAAATCAGGTGTGATCTCGGGTTCCTGACTGCCAAGCCACAGCTGAAAGCTCCTCCTCAGACCACTCCATCAGCAGCCTCTCAGCTAAGCTTGACCTCCTCAATGCTTCTTTCCTGCCTTGTGTTTTGGTTCTCCCAACCCCAGTATTTTGCCTTTCATTTTCATCTGATGGCTAACCATAGGCCAGGCAGAAATAATAAGAGGAGACTATCCTTAAATAAAAAGCAAAATCTCTATGGCCATAAGTCAGAGATAATTCACTTCTGCATCTTTTTCCAAACCAGGTAAGAAAAATTCGACACAGATTTCTCAAAAGTTTTCAAATTCAAAAGGACTCTACTTCAGAAACAGGAGTTCTCTGGCTTCAGTCATCCAATCTCAGAGAGGAAAAAAGATCTTAGGAGGTACAAACTGCCATGTATAAAATAAATAAGCTACAAGGATATATTGTACAGCACAGGGAATATAGCCAACATTTTAGAATAACTTTAAATAAAGTATAATCTATAAAAATTTTGAATCCCTATGTTATATACCTGAAACTAATACTGTAAATCAGCTATACCTCAATAAAATTTTTTAAGTAAAAATAAAAAATCTTAGTGGTCATCTAATAGAACCCCCATTACATGCTTTAATATTGGTGACCCCAAAAGGTCAGATAGTATAAGAGTGTGGGGCTCACTACATAAAAACCACCCAGAGAGTTTTAAAAGAATGAATTTCTGAATACCACGCCAGACATTCAAGTATCCCTTATTTTTATTTTCATGTTCTCTAAGTAACTCAGATGCATTGCCAGTTTTGGAAACCCCTGGCCTAACCTTATCAGTCAGCTATTGCTCCATAGCAAACAACCACAAAATGTCAGCAACATGCCATAATAAACATTCATTTCTCACATGTCTGGGGATTGACTATCTGTAGGCTTGGCTGGATGGCTCTGCTCTAAACTGCCGGTTCAGCGGGGTGTGGCTCCTGTGTGTAGATTGAGTTCTGTTCTTCTGCAGGAATATTCCCTTTGGGGCCCCAGCTGAAGGAGCAGCACCTACCAAGGAGGAACTCTTTTCACGGAGGTGGCAGTGGTGCAAGGGACTTGCCCACCTGTGCAAACGCTTTTCACACCCCTGTTTGTATATGTCTGCTAACATCCCAGGGGCTAAAGCGAGTATCATAGCTGAGTCCAAAGACAAAGAAGTAGAGAAGTCTATTCTTATGGAGGTAAGAGCCAGTGAATATGGAATGAATATTTCTTAATAATCTATCAGCGACCCTATGCTTGAACACCATTAGTTACGCTCTATCAGAATGTTTTCAGTTCCAAGTAACAGAAAAACCTCACCCAAATTAGCTTAAACAAGAAAAGACTTACTAGCTCAGGTTTAAAAAAAATAAAGCCAGAAGTAGTACCTTCGCCTGAATTGGTTTTATTCTCAGTAAAGCTTCACTCATGGAAAACATTGCATTCCTTCAAGAAATCTCTATGAGCATCAGGATGCATGCTAAGCATCACAGCAGCCTCAGGGGCAAGAGATAGTCCCACCTGGCTGTCGGCAGGGATGGGAATAGGGCAGCAGGGGGAGACATCTAAAAATTTATTCATTACAACTCAATGTGATAAACACTAAATAGAAATGGAGGGGGTAGTGGGCCGGGGGAACAGTAGTAAATGGCAAATCCTACTTCACACTTCCTGCCCAGCCAAAATTCTGGCTTTTCTGGACCTCCTGCTGGAGGGTCTAGCAGCATAATGAAGCCGTGATAAGTGGTAATGAGACACTCTGGGACTGACAAATTGGCCCTGGTAGGAGAGAATCACAGTACTTGAGTTCAGTCCAGAAATACTGGAATGATTTATGGTGTAGCACCGGTGTAATTGTGAGACTGACCTCTGGCCCATCTTGAGAAATTGGACCCCACTTCCTAGAGAGAGGGGTCTTTTTTAAAAAAATGGGAAGAGTGGATAATGTCATTCATTCATTCATTCAGCAGATTTATACTGAAGGTCTACTCCTAGTCCCTGAAAATACAGTGATGAGTACAACAGGCCTGCATAATGGGGACAGAGAACAAGGTCAAGTTGTTTTAAACTTCATTCGAGAAACATTTACTGAGCACCTACTCTGATCTGTATACTGAGAGATAATCTACATGCTGAGAAACTGCAGTGAACAAAATGAAGTCTCTGCATCTCATAGAACTTATAGCCTAGTAGGGGAGACCCCATAATAATATTGGAAGAGAATAATTGTTGGGTTGAGCCATAACAATGGTAACTATAATTCACTGAAGACCTGCTACATCCCAGATACTGCCAGGCACTTCATATTTGTTGTCACTAATCTTCCCACCTACACTGTTAGTAGGTACTGGTTCCATTTTGTAGATGAAGAAACTGAGGCTCATGAGATTAAGTGAACTACCTAAACCACGAAGCTAGGAAGTTGGAGTCACCTGGCCCCATTGACTCCAAAGCCTCATCACATCCTGCAGCAGCATCACCTGACATAAGATAGAGCAAAGATTGGCACCATTAGGACTACAGCCACCAAGGAGTGTGCACTAGCCATCCTGAACCCTTTTGTTGGGACTTCTTGTGATTACATGCAGGGATTATTGTGATTACATTGCTTGTAATTACAACTCTGGTTGAATGCACCATTATTGTTACCCACATCGCCTTAATGGTCCTCAATTACGTAGATGGGCAAAAGCCAAGGAGGCAAGGGTTACAGATATCTGAACAAAAAGTGCTATGGGAATCCAACAAGGTAGCTTCACTCTGCCTGGAGGAGAGCAGGCTTCACCGCTATAATTCTGTCAATTTGAAAGGCTTCTCACCCAAACAGTCCCTGTGAGTGGGTAGACAGACTGAGGAGGCATCTCTGGGTTTTTCCTGCAGGTCTTCTTGTCATTCAATTGTTCGGTATTGCTCTGAATACAAAATTAAGATCTTTTCCATCTTTCAGCAAATGGAAATTTTCAGCTGCAATTCAGAAAGTTCTCCAAGGGTTTAACTCATAAAGGAATGTACCAAAGAACTAGCTTCTCTGACAAAGACAATCACATATAAATTGTAGTGTGAGGTATAGCATAGTAATTAAGAGTGTAAGCTCTGGAACTAAACCATCTGGTTTTGCATCTTAATTCTGCCACTTGCTAGCTTAATGACCTTGGGCAAGTTACTTCAGTCCTCTGTGCCTCAGTTTCATAATCTGTAACATGGAGATAAAATTTTTATTTGCTTCATAGAGTTATTGTAAGGATAAAATGGGTTTTGTAGGTGAAGTGCTGAGAACAATGCTTATTTCATTGCAAGTATTCAACAAATAATTGGCTAGAAGTAGTAGCATAATAAGCAAATAAAAGTTAGCTATTATGAGTGGCAGTAGCCATTAACTGCATTAGTATACCAGGCTAAGAGCTCCACATGTATTATCTAATGTAATGCTCTCAAAAACCCAATGAGGAAGGTGCTATTATTAACCTCATTCTGTAGATGAGAAAACTGAGGTTTGGAGAAGTTAATTATTTGTCCCACGTTACACAGCTAGTGGGCAGCAGGACCGGGACTCAAAGCAAGGTCTATCTGACTCCAAAGCCTCTGGTCACCCTAAGAGTTAAAGGTGGCAGTCTTTAAAGAGCTCATCTGAGCCGGCTAGCTACAAAAGAGACTGCAGGAGGGCAGTCTGGTGACTGGCAGGGCCAGCTAAGGTACTGGAAGGGAAGGTTGTAACAACCAGCCAGGTGGGTCAAAGGGGAGAGACACGAGGTTACAGGCAAGAGCCTGGGAACTTGAGAATGGTATCCATTGGGCTAAGAATCATGAAAGAGAAAGAAAGCAAGGAGTTAAATACACAGAGGAATTAGAGTGAGTTGAATGGAGCTAAATAATTCTATTTCACCACTGTGTATGTTTAAGTATGTCAGCTTGACTCTGTATGTACACATATGTACTGAGCATATGTCATTTGCCTGTGTGTATATATGTAATGAGTGTATCAGCTTGCCTCTGTACATATGCATAAGTGCCAAGCATATGTCCTTTTCCTCTCTGTGTACACATGGAAGGAATGAGTATGTATAAGGTTGCCTCCATGAGACTGTATATGCATGCGTATTTGAGTGTGACAGCTGGGCCCTGGGTTTGTATGAGCACATTTACATGTATCCATGCACACATTACTGTACAGAGCAACTCCTCTGTATGTGTACATGTAAGCTTAAATTGAGTCAGTGGTTTTCTACCTACTCTCCCTTGGCAACCAGTTGAAAATTATTCCCTATAGTCTGATTGCCTCAGCACTCAGCATCAGGGTCAATGTAGTTAGACTTGGCACTTCATCTGGGTTCCTAATTAAGGGAGTTGTAAAGGTGACAGAGCAAGACCACGTTCTATAGCTGCTTCTCTCAAAGCAGAACAATAGTGCTGAGACTCTGGGCAGCTCTCATCGTGGTGGCTTCAACAACAATGGGGGCAGGGGCAGGGCAGGGCATGGAGAGTGGTGACAGTAGCACCATTCATCCAACAGTACTTCGAGATTGCCCATTACGTGCCAGGCAACCGTGTTAGGCAGTGAGGGTGCAGAGGTGACCAGATAGACACAGTCCCTGTCCTACAGTCTAACAGGGAGTCAGACTTTAAGCAGTTATAATTATGAAGGGTTTTGCAAAGGATGTGTGAAAGCATCAGATGGGGACCCCTAATGTCCTTAGGGCTGGATCCTAGTATCAAGGAAAGCTCTCGCTAAGAAGTGATATTTAAGCTATGGCTGGAAGACTGATGAAGAGTTAGAGGCAGGTAGAGAGGGAACAGTATGAAGAAAGTCAGCATGTAAAAATGATAAAGAATGATAAAGTTTAAGAAACAGAGAAAAGACAGCTGTGGTTGAAGCCTGGAGAGCAAGGAAGCAAATGACACAAAGGATGAAGTTACAGACCAAAGCACACAGGGCCTTTTAAGCCATGATAGGGATTCAGACTTGACCCTAAGATTATGAACAGGGAATAACCTGCTCAGATTTGTGTTTTTAAAAGATTACTTAGTTAAATATATGAAACATGTATGTTAATTATATCTCAGTGATGCTGTTGAAAGAAATCACTTGAGCTGCAGTGTGCAGAATGGATTGACTGGAAAGGCAAAATGTTCCCAAGAAAACCAGGACAGAGCTGCAGCAGTCTGGGTGAGTGACGGGGTTGGCTTGAACTAGGGAAGATGGGGACAAGTAAGTGAATTAGAGAGATTAAGGAGGTAAAATTAACAGAATTTGGGGACTGACTAGGTATGGGAGCTGAGGGAGAGGAAGTATCAAGCCAGGGTCATCCCTAGGTTCAAGGACATCTACTAAAATAGCCATCCCTGGAGAAGAAGCAGGTTTGGAGAGAGGATGATGAGTTCAGCTGCAGGCACATTGAGTTTGAGGGGGCCAGCGAGCATCTGTACTGAGCCATCCAGTAGCAGTTGGATTTATAAATCTGGTGGTCGTAAGAGATTTACACTGGATACTAAGTGTGGGAGTCATCAGAGGAAAAATTAAACTCATGGAGGTGGATATGATGACTTGAAAGTGTGCAAGATAAGTGTTGACCCCTGAACAACATACGTTTGAACTGTAAACATACGTTTACATACATTTGAACTCTCTTAAGAAAGTTTTTTTAAATAGGTTAAGTTTTTTTCAGTAAATACGTATTAAAGAAATACACCATATGAGGTTAGTTGAATCCCTGGATGCAGAACTGTGAATACAGAGGGTCAACTGTAAAGTAATACTTGGATTGTCAACTGTGAGGAGGGTTGGTCCCCCTAACCCCAGTGTTGTTCAAGGATCACCTGTACTGTGAAATTAGAAGAGGGCCTAGGCTGAAGCCCTGAGGAACTCCAATGGAGGGAACTGTGAAAGAACTGCCAGAAAATTAAGAGGAAAACCAGGAAAGAATGGGGTCACAGTGACCAAGGAACAAAAGTGTTTTAAGAAGGAGGACATGGTCAACTGGTCAAATACTGCTAACAGGTCAAGGAGGATGAGTGCTGAATAACGTCTAATGGATATAGTCACTTGAAGTCATCAGTGATCTTAGCAAGAGCCGTTTGGTAAAGTGGTTGGGGCAGGATCCAGGCTGGAGCCTTCTGAGACATGAGTAGGAAAGAGGAAGTGGAGACACAACATTTGGACAGCTTGGCTGTGAAGACAGGAAGAGAAACAAAGCTAGAGGTGACTGGGTGGAGGATGGACTTTTTGAGATGAGACTGTAAAATATTTAAACAATGATGACAAAGAGCCTGGGCTGGGGGAGTTGACTATACAAGACAGGAAAAAGGATAATCAGCAGTGTAAGATTCTCGAGAAAACAAGGAGGGATGGAATTCAAAGCACAGATGGAGGGACTCACTTTTGAGAGATGGTTTCTTCTTTGTTACAGGAGGGAAGGTACAGGGAATGAAGGCTGACGCAGAGGGGTGTAGATATGCTGTTGAAATACTGAGGAAGTTCCTGGATCTCAGCTTCAATGTTGTCTGAAGAGAAAGAGGGGGTAGGATGGAGTGGAGATGGTGGGGGAGGGGCTGCATCAAAAGGTGGCTTAAGGTGGCTTTAGCTCCACTATAATCTCCATCAGCTCTCTCTTTGACCTTCCATCCCAATCTTCATTACCATCTTTGTTGTGAGCAGGTGCATTCTCTCAATCTTACGTAAAAAGTTACTTTAAAAAAACAAATGACCTATGACATGCAACATATACAACAGATACCACCTCAAATCAAGTGCCCTGACCCCTCCCTTTCAACCAGATTGTTGCCCCAAGTCCCAACTACACAGAAATTTGAGGTCAGATGTAAGAAAGGTGGGGAAAATTTGAAGTGGTCATTGATGATTAGGGGAGAGAAAGCACATGATTTTCCCCAGTAGAGCTCAGAAGAGATGGACAGCACCAGAGGCAGAGACACCACAGATACCCTGGAGCAGGGGTGCTTAGGAGAAGGAAGTCAGGAGTCCTTTCTCTCAGGTGGGCATTTATCAGCATTGGGGAAAAAACAACCCCTCCTTCTGCTCACCTCTGGCTCAGGAGTTCTAAGGGAGATGGCCCCTTAAGAAAGTTGGAACAAGGTGGACCCTGGCTTTCTGAGTAGCCAGTGTGACTTGAAGTGACCTAAATTCAGATGTTCTCTAATCTGGCATACCTTCTTTCCATATAAACGCTGGCAAATGGTCCAGGCTGATTTAATCACCATTTTGCATTCCCCATGAAATAACTGATTTGAATAATGATCATCAATGGATGCTAATACCATAGGGTGAAACGTCACAGTATTAAAGTATCACCCCACGGATAACTTATTAACTATGAGTGAAAAGAAAACACTTTAAAATGGAGAGAGCTAGCAGATACTGCCTTCATCAAATTTAGTCTCACCAATGATGGGGCAGCTTTCAACCACGTGGCTCCTGAAATGATACATGACGTTACCTACAAGATAATCTTGCCAAAGAAGTTTAACCTGAATCTAATCACAAACCAAGTAAATCCAGAATGTAGGCATATTGACAAGGCCTAGACTTTAAAAGAAATTTAATGTCGTGAAAAACAACAAAGGAGAGAGGTTTGTTCTAGATTAAGTTAGACTAAAGAGACAAAACAACCAAATAACCAATAAACTTTGATTGGATCTGAGAAAATAAACAGCAAATAAAAGACATTCTTAAGACACCTGGAGAAGTTTGAATGTAGATGATATTACTGAGTTAATATTAATTTTCTTTGGTGTGATAATAGGATTGTGGTAATGTAGGAGAATGTTCTTATCCTCAGTACATGCATGCTAAAGAATTTAGGGTGAAGTGTCATAAAGCCTGCAACTTTCAAGTGGTTGAAAGAGAGAGAAAAGCAAACTGTTAACAATGGTGAATCTAGGTGAAGGATAAAAAAAAAAGGATTTTTTAAAAATTCAGTGCAGTCTATTGCATTACTTCAAACATTTTTTTTGCAATGACCTTGAATAGCTTTATGCTTATAAGCATAAACTGTGCTTCGTAATATGCTAAATTAGATTGAAATCTTTAAAAGCATCATAGCAAGAAAATTGCTCTGCAAAGCTTTTTAGACATAAAAGAACTTCTAATTTGTGTAGGAGTGTAAGTGAAGATTTGGTAAAGTGGGAGAGAGAGCCACGAAATAATAGCAAGAAAACTTTCTGGGAGTCGGAAGACCTTTTGGGTCTAGCACTTAACCACTGGAGATGTCAGTTTCCTCATCAGCAAAGTGGGGCTAATGGCACTACCTTCATCATTTTGATGTACAGGTACAGGAGACACAGGATATGAAAAAACTTTATAAACTGGAAATGGGAACAGAAGTCAAGTGATTTTTGTTATCGTGCTATGGTGATGTCCTGTTAGCAGGGGTCCTTGAACTTTATTATACCTAACAAGCCATCGGGAAGCTTGTTGAAAGTATAGATTCCCAGTCCTGACCTCAGAGATTCTGATTTCAATAGGCCTGGGTAGGCGCCTAGAATTTGCTGTGGAAAAGCACCACATATTCTCTGGTGCAAGATATCTGAAACACCTAGAGAGCTGCTGTGGAGAGCACTGTGATCTAGAATCCCTGCTCCTCAATGTCTGGTCCATGGACCAGTGACATCACTAGCACCTAGAAGCTTGTTAGGAATGCAAAATCTGGTCCTACTCCAGACTTACCTAGTCGGAATCTGCATTTTTAGTAAGATGCCCACGTGGGGAAATTAATACCTGAGAAACACTAAATGGCAAGACTGAGTGATGACCTTTCTTTTTTGCCCTGGTCACTGATTCTCAGCTTGCTGTCAGATGGAATCGGGGTACCACCTTTGCGGTTGCTGATATCTTTAACCTCATTTAGCTCTTCTCTCTGCTTCTCTTTGTTTCTGGCTCATCAGTCCTAGCAGGTCTTGATAAACATAACCAGTTATAAACAAATCAAAGCATACTAACTTGGGATCTAAATCCAGTTAAGTGAGGGATGTGATTTTAGTCTTCCTTTTTATTGTGGTGAAATAACATAAAATTTACCATCTTAGCCACTTTTAAGTGTAACGTTCAGTGACATTAAGTACATTCACATTGTTGTGCAACCATCTCCATAACTTTGGGTATGTGATTTTGAACAAGTCACTTAACCTCCAAGCTTCATTTCATTATCTTTATAAAATATGAATCACATTACCTATTCCTCCAGATTATTTTAAGAATAAAATGAAATAATAAATGAACATGCTTAAGACTCATAGAATATATTCAATAAATGCTAACTTCCTTCCACTTGAAGTAGTTTTTTCAGGCATCCCTGGATATTTACAACAGATATTGTCAACTGATAGGAATTTTAAAAGCATATACAAAAATCTATATATTCTGGGCACATTATTGCCTTTTAGAACAGGGCAATTTGGAAAATAGAAGTATTCTATAATCTATAGAATTGGACAATTTAAAAGAGCAAAAGTAAACAGCAGCCAATTATTGGGAAATTGTTAGAAAAATTACATTTTGGGAAGCAACAACCTTTCTGTGCCCATTATATAGAAATTCTTGAATTGCTTATATTTAAACTTTTATAAACAGTTTAAGTACAATCATTACGCTAATATCAATAACTTTCACAAATGGCACTTTCAACCTTGGGGCTGATCCACTTGGATGCATCATTTGAATCCCATTTATGTACACATTATCTTGTAAGGAGAAGGCTAAATTGAAAACTCGGGTTACATGCACTAAATTGAAAAAAAATAGTTTAACTTCAGAATTAGACTAATGAGAATGGGGAAGGGAATTTAGAGTTCCTCTCCTTCGACACCCTTATTTTATAAACAAGGAAATTGAATTAAAATAGAGTGATGAGTTATCAGCAAAGCTGGAACCAGAGTCCAGGTTACAGGAGTGCATCCTGATATCACTGGACCTTGAAGGATGGGTGACACTTCGGCAGCATAGGTGATGGGAAGAGGTTGTAGAGAGGCTGAGAGCACTCCAGGTAGAGGGATCAGCAGAAGTAATTTCACACAGCCTGGCTCTGAAACCGAGAGATGATGAGTGTGTTTAGGGATGTTTACGGAGTGCGGAGGCTGGAAGGAGAGATTAAGATGAAGTTTTGTGATGGGAGAAGAGAGTCTTGGACTGTCTTGTAACACAGAATATCAGAAGAAAGGTTTAGGGATTTGGGGGGGGAGTTGATTTTATAGTTTATGTGTCCCTTTCTTATTTGTATTCTTATATAATCATTATAGCAATCTTGGAAAGTAGGTATTTTACAGATGATGGTCTAATACTCAAGAGCCCATGCTCTTTGCAAAGCAAAGATTTGAACTCAGGCTCTGAACAGAAAGGCTATCTATTCTGATTTTAAAAGCATGAGCTCCAGAGCCAGGCACTTGGGTTCAAATCTCTCTGGACCCTAAGAAGCCATGTGACCTTAAGAGAGAAGAGTAAGTCTAAAACTTACAGTTTTTGTGCCAGGCTCTATTCTAAATATATACAACAAAATACTTATTACTCATTTAATCCAACATCTCTATGACATATATTCTATTATTATCACTGTTTAAAAGCCTCCCTCCTCCAAAAAAAAAAAAAAAAGAGCAAGAAGAGGGAACAGGGATGCATTCCCCTCTAGAGTCTCTGTTCCTCAGTTTATAATAGAGTCTCAACTCCTTGGGATCCCTCTCGTTGCCTGCCCACTTGTGACATTGTGGTAGGTGAGATAATTGCTCAAAATATTCACATCCTCCCCTCACCTTCTTCGGAGGCGTCTATTCTTCCCTGTGTCTTCTGGATCAGTCACATGACTTGCCCTGGCCAAGGAGATATTAGCAGGTTTGACATTGAAACTTGAAAAATATATGCTTCTACAGGAGGGCTTGCCCTCTCCTACTTCTCCCATCTACAGTGAGAAGGGCTTCCCCTGGATAGCTCCTGCCCCCTCAGTCTGGGGCTCAGAGTGACCACATGAGAGCAGATCTGCCCCAGCGGCCCCCCAGATTTCCCAGTGGCTGAATGACTGGAGTGACTACCCTCCATTAATGCAGAAAGTGTAGTCCCAGCCCATCCAAAGACACTCTCTGACACTCAAGGATACAAATCTAGATACACATGCACCTCACCAGTGGAAGACCAGCCTGAGTTTCCTTTCTGGTCACTCTAGAAGCTAAGCCAGATAATGAGACAAAAAGGAACTGGAAATTTTTTCTGCTGCTACTTACAGTATTTCCACTATAACAAGTGTCCTTTTCATTAAAAATAACCACTTTCTTTTAAATAACAGGGCTTGGAATTTTTCCCCAACAAACCCATAAAAGAGAAAACTCAAAACCAGAACCTAATTAAATCTCTTAGCAGTCAGCAGGAGTTAAGAAAGGGAGCCCAAGTTTATGGCTGGAGAACCCCCCCAACTCTGATGGACATCCATGGTGAGTCTGCCCCCTGCCCCCCTTTGGCAGTGCTATGAGGATATTTTGCAAGTGAAACGAGCTGCGATCCTCTGACTTACAAGTAGCAGGATCACCATTCTGTCCATTCTAATCAGCGGCAAGAGTGAAAGAACCTTCACGCACAATCTGGGCATCTGGATAATATAGAAATTGAAGTTTTCCACCTAATGATGATAAACTGCACTGTTAGGTTAATAATCAGCTTGCAAACCCAACTATTATATCAGGTAATGGAGGCTCAATAGATATGTTCTTTAAAAATCTTCCATAAATCACTCTTCTATAATTGAATCTCATTCGAAATGAACCAAAGGGCTGTTTAAGGAAATGCCATGTTGAAAATTTTCACTCACAAAAAAATCACACCCTTGTATCTGCTATGGAAATCCTCTATATTGGGTGTTCCTAAACCATGGTATATGTAGGTACGTCCCCTACAGGGCAGCATCTCTACAGGAGGGCATCCATATCACAATGACAACAATAATGTTAAAATGCTTTACATCAATCACTCTTTATTTCAAAAGTGCTTGACTAACATAGACTAATCTTCACAACATTCAAGGGAGGTAGATAAGTATTACACCACTTTCACAGATGGGGAAACTGAGGCAGACATTAGTAAGTCGTGTTGAAGGGCATAATACATAGCACAATTAGAAAAAGAATCTGTTGCAGTCACCAATCACTGGTGACCTCTCCCATGACTTCTGAGTCCCACCAACACAAAAGTAGCAGATGCAACATGGAAGTAGATGGTTGATATTTTGGCTCATCTAACGGCTACACTTCACCTTGTTGATAAATGGCGGCTCTGCTGGTTTTTGGCAAGTATTTCCTTCACACACATTCTCACATGACTCCAACTCTAAAACAGGGGAGAGTGGAAACTCTTGTGGGAGCAGAAGGAAGGGTTGGAGAAACAGGGCTGGGAAGGAGGAAGACAGAAGAGAAAACCTGAATGATATAGAAGTAAGGGTGAACAAGAATAAGAGGACCAGCTGGGAAGTAGCCCGACAGAAAGGAAAGCCACAGCAGAAAAGAAGTGTCATTCCATCTGAACAGATCAGACATCAAGAGATGCTACTGAAAGGGTAATTCTTAGCAATGACATTACAGAGCCACTCTTCATGGCTTTGCCAAATGTAATCATCAGGTCCTTCTGACATTCCTAAGAGGCAAAACCATTCCTTTCCCCGGGTCTAAACCAAGTGCTGATGTAATTGACCTGACACTGCAGAAGCTGTTGACAACTGAAATGCACTGCCCCACCATGCCACCTCTCTTCTTCCTTTCTCTTTCTTGTTTAAAAAAAAAAAAAAAAAAAAGGCCAATGCATTTTACGATTCTCTTTGAAAAATTTCTAAGATATTTCCTAGTCGTTTCATGCTTAATAGGGTAGGATTCTGTGTTCCAGATTTGTAAAGGGGCTGTAATAGTCAAACATGGGAATTAACAGCACCTCTTAGCCAAGGCATCTTTACCCGTGGGACACACACACACACACACACACACACAAAAAGAAACCCTGAAATTTGTGGATGCCAACTAGAAAATAATTGGAGCTCAAGGTAAAGATACCCAGTTGACCCCTGAACAAGACGGGTTTGAATGCACAGATCCACTTACACTTGGATGTTTTTCAATAAAAGGGTACCATACCGTATACCATCTGTGGTTGGCCGAATCCCCAGATGTGGATACGGAGGGCTGACTGTAAAATTATACACAGATTTTCCACTGCTGGGGGAGGGTTGGGACCCCTAGCCCCTGGTTGTTAAAGGTCAACTGTAATCTTTTTTGATCTTTCAAGTGTGAAGCTATCATAAGAGATGGTGACTGACGCATCACCAGCTGTGATGGAGATACTGATGGCAGAGGCAGCACCAAATGAGTGGGGTGGAGGACTCAGCAGGGAGGGGTTAAAGTGTCCACTGAACAGGTGGAAGAGGCAGCATGGCAGCTAAAGAGACAGAAGTCAGGGAAAGGGGTGATAGCTAAAGAGGCAGAGGGAGGAGGTGTGCTGGCGTTTGAGGCTGGGTGGGAGACAACTGCAGTAGTCTGTGTCTAGGGCTCTCCCAGGATGTCACCAGAAATGCATTCTTTGTTTATTTCAGTTGGCAGCATCATTCTTTCAGGCATCTAGCTTTAAAACTTTACCCCTGCCTCCAACAAACGCAATCTGCTGCCAAACCTGATTCCACTCTGCAATGCCCTTCACGTGGGTCTCCCTCATTTTTACTACAGCCTCCTCCAGGTCCTCCTATTATCTCATCCTAACAGGGGCCAAATGCTCCTGCTTTGTCTCTTGGACTCACATTCTTCTCTAAACTCAGTTCCATCTTCTAATCTTCCTCCTGGAGCACAATTTTGATCAGGTTACTGCCCAATTTGGAAATTCCCCATGTTCTCCCAATTGTGTGTCTCATCCTGAATCTTCAACAGGACTTTGTGTCTAGTGAAGTTCCTCTCCTTTCTGAATCTCCAAGCCAAAAATACCAACTCTAAAGACTTAGCTCAAATGCCACCTCCTCCAGGAGGCCTTCCTTCAAGCTTCTTTGTTCCCTGCTCTGAGATACAAATGCACTAGAAGATGTGCACTGATCAAGCACATGACAGCTGCATACATGTCTTACCTCCCATACTGGGCTGGGTCCATGATTTGGCAGGGTGGGGGATGGTGAACTGTGTCTTAATATTGATCTATCAATCCTCTACAGTACCTATAACAAACAGTTACTGCATTTCCACCTCAGGCAAGGAACTGCTCAAAACTAGAATGAATTGGGATATACCTGTTCACTGAGTGGAGGCATTACAAGTATCCTGTATATGTGATCTGGCTCTCAGGATACAGCAAATCCTTGATATAGCTTTGAGGGATGGCGTGGGGGGCTAGCAGGTAGGGCTATTTGTTTTCGAGTCGAGAGACCTAGGACTGAGGTTCTGCTTTGCCGTTCACTAGCTTTCAGCCTGGTGCAGGTAGTTCTCTGAGCATCATTTCCTCACTTCTGCAGGACCTCACAGGAGTAAGGACCAAGTGAGACACATTTGTGAACTCTATATCAATGATTCTCAGTCCTAATTGTGTATTATAATCCCCCTTTAAAGCTTCCGAAAAATATAGAGAACTAGGCCCCAACCCAGGTAAACTGAATCAGAATCCCCTGGGAGTGGGACCCAGTGAGACTAACTATTTATAAGATACAGTTTCTAATGCATAGCCAAGGTTGAAAACCGGTATAAACTCATAAATACCATTAACAGTAGAACAAGGTACTTGAGCCTGCTGGTTTAATTAGCTTTTATTTGTTCAGTTAGGAATTAGTTCGATGCTTTTTATAGTTCCGTTATGTATGTGAGCATTTTTTGTGTTGTTCTACATTGTTATTTGTGTGCTTAGGTGGTAAATTCTGAGAGAGGAATAATACCCAGCACAATGCTGTGCACAAAAATATACCTAACCCAATGGCCCTTTTGGAGAATAAAGCGAAAACTTCGCAGGGTCCCGTGTTGACCAGACAAGCTGAATTGGCAGAACCCGGGAGCTTGTGTAAAATGCAGAGTCTCAGGCCCCACTCCAGACTCTGAAGATTAAGGAGATTCCCAGATGGAGCAACAGGCAAAGCAAAGGCAAGCTCTTCTCAGTTCACACCTGTGTTGAGGCCCTGCCAGTCCCTGCCCTAATGTCTCCCATGAATCAGTTAAGCTTGGGACTTTTTCCAGATGCTGCTTCTCTAAAGGGTCCATTTGGTAAAAACTAAGAATACAGATCCTTACAAAAAGGATCCTTCCTTTGAAAGGAGACTAGTCTTCCCAGTGTTCCTTTAAATAACCAGCTCCTCTAAGATATTTCAAATATGATCAATGTATAAAATAAATTGATAGCCATTTACGTTTTATGCAGTACATGTATGAGTATGTACGTAATTTACTAAGCTTACAGTATCCTGGGCCCAAATTCCAAAATTATGAAAGGAGGGACACTCAGCCAACGCAGTAAACAACTTCTCCCTGTTGGCCCTTGCCCTCTGAACAGTGATGACGTTAGTGGTGCCCATTCAAGACCGTGCAGACCACATCACGGTCAAGGAGTCACAGCAGATGCTGAACGTTATCTAGACCAGCTCCCTTGTTTTACAGACAGGAAACACCAGGGCCAAGAACTAAATGGAGTTCTTCAAGGTCACACAGCACTTGAGGCAGAGCCAAGCTCAGAATTCAGGCCCTCACTGCCAGTCCTATACGCCCCATGCAGCCTCTGCCACACATACTCCCCCTCGCCCCCCACGTGGCCTTGAAATTTCATTCTCAGAAACTGCTGACCTGCCTTGGCACTGAAGTGTCACTTTGCTTCCTCCAGCTACTGCTGTGCCTAACTTTCAAGGCTGTTTTCAACATTAGGCTACAGGAGAAGCTATATCACACTCAGGCAAAATATCCATTTCTCAATCACAGTCCCAAATATACCGGTAATGGATTCTGCAAAAGCCAATGCTAACTGTGTAATGCAACTACGCAGCATTCCTATTAGCTAGCACCAGGAGCACGGCGAGGGAAGGGCCTTTCCTGAGGTGGCTGAAGATGAAAATCAAGGGCACCCATTAACCCAGTGGAACAAAGCTGGGAGGACTCTACAGTGGGGAGGCGAAAACTACAGCACAGTGGGGGAGACAGCACCTCTGAAAAACATACAGTGTGTGACTATAAAATTGCAAGTCTTATCTTTTAATAAAACAAGCAGGACAGAATGTAGAAATCTAAATGAACATTTCTCCCTCAAAGCAGTTACACCCTTAATTCCAACAAAGCTATCCCTGTTGGAGACATTATTTGGAACTCCTCTCTGGGGAAAGGAAAGCCTTAAAAGGCAGTTTATGAGCCACATTAGGAAAAAAAAATCCTTCCATAGGTTGGGCTGTTTGAAAACAGGAAATCCACACTCAAAAGATGACACTGAAAAAATGAAAAGTGTGCCACAGCTCTTGTGGAGATTCCGGAAAGACCTCTGGCAAGTCCTGAGCAACAGCATCATCGCTGGAGGAACATGTGTCCTCCTAGGACAGCCACTGTCAATGGGAGGGTGTTCATTTGGATAGAAAAGGTCTTCTGTCTATTAAAACAAACAAACAAACCAAAAAAAACCACCCGCAAAAACCAGCCACGCTCCTTTATGGTCACACTTGCATTTGATTTAAAAAATACAACAACAACACTCACACATGGTTCTTGTATGAATTCTAATTAAGAGACGTTACATTCAGAATGATAGCACTCATAGTGATAATTTTCAGGAGACTCTAACAGCTTCTTTGCCACTTCAGGGGTACGTAGGGTGCAGCTGTTTACCTGAATATATTCTTAAGTAAGTGACTACTACCGCTCTAATTTTCCTAGTTGTAGCTGTTACAGGTTACTGATCGCACGTTCGCGTTCCAGACTTTCTTTGCCAACACAGGTTAATTACAAGGGAGCCACCCCCACAGTCTTAGGGTGAATTGGGAAAGGGCCGGTTAAATGAGGAAACAGGCCATTCCTTGGTAAAAGTTTGTAGTTTTCTTTCCCAATACATCTTCTTTTTATTGAGAACTTCCATTTTTATCCTGTGTTCCTCCTCTGCCATCTCACACTCTCGCTCTATCTGCTGGATTTTGGCCACATGCACCTCATTCATTTGTATCAGCTGCAGCTGTAAGATGGACATTTGTTGATGGTGTTCTTCCTCATGCATCTTTTTTAAAGCACCTTCCTGAGAGGTTTTGCTCCTGTAGTTTTTAGTGGCTGTTATTCTGACAGCTGAACACGAGGGTTCAGGTTGAGAGGTCCCCTCACATACTGGAAAATGTATGAACTCTTTCTCATCATCGCACAGTTCTCTATTTGAAACAGCAAATGATTCTGAAAAACAGTAGCAGAAAACATATGTTCAAAGATTTTACAGGCAGAGAGTAAATCAATCCTATTTCAAATGACAGGCTCCCCCTGTTACAGGATGATCTAACACAGCATCTGCTCTGGTCTGCACGTCTACAGAAACCCTTGCTACATCATCTGACTTCTTAAAAACCCATAAAGCAAAAGCAATTTTCCCTTAAGAAGCAATGATAAAGGGTTTCATTCATCAGATCATTCCTGGCACTGCAAACGACAGGAACAATAGTCAGAGACCATGCTTATCAAGGATCAGAGACCTTGGTATGTTGATGTAAGTTCTAAAATGAAATGTGCCCAACTCCCAGGGAGCAAAAGACCTCCGTACGAGGCCAACGGTGGGTTTAAGTTCCCCCTCAGTCTGATCTCCCTTTGTCAGTTTCTCATTCAGTCATGAACACTTCTGCTTAGTCTCCACAAAGGCACCATTGCTCTGGGTCCTGGTCACAGATCTTAACTCCTCCCCTGGAGAGCCATCTTACAAAGGTTCTTCCTTGAGAGATGAGCCTACACTCCTTGGCTTAACTTCCTCAGACTTCCCTTCAGTCTCCTACATCTGGCGGTTGCCTCTAGCACTGCCATCGGGGGGTCAGTACTCAGATCCCAAAGACATGTTCTATTGTCCCTCTTGTGTAACTTCTCCCAAGCACTTGACAATCCTTGAAATTTCTTTCTCTATTAGCTTCTGAACTATTGCTCTCTCCCAAGTTTTTTACAGCCTCCTCTCTGATTGTTTCTTCTGAGGTCTTCTTTCAGGATTCAGACTTAAATATTCCCTTGGGGTTCCTATCCTTGGCTCTATTTTCAGTCCACCCTAAACCCTCATAATCTGGTTCTGACCTTCCTTTATCTTTCTTGCCTTACTCTTCAAAATACCCTGTGTATCTTTCAATCCTACCACAATCTTTAAAGGCCATGCTTTTCCCCTCTCATAATTCTGTCTCACTGTTCCTTCAGCCTGAAGTTGGGCTCACTATTTGTCCCACCCCCTCACTCAAATACACACTCTTACTCCAGTCTCCCACCTAACCCGTACTTCAGGATCAATGCCACTTGCTCCGTGAAACCTCAGCTCTCTCCTTTCTCTTCTGTTACAACACTTAACACATTCGGGTATTATTTTGGGACCATGCCTTATTCATTTCTTTTATCCTTGGGCACCAATTATTGTGCTTGGTACATAGCGGATGCCTAGTAAATATTTATAGGCTGAAGCTTTGAACACAAGAGGAAAAAAAGGATACAAAAGGATGTCACTTTGGTGGTGCCATGTTTGCACTAGTAATTTTATAGGGCAATGATATGAGTGTCAATTAGGGAGTTTCAATAAGGAAACCACTAACTCCACTAACCTGTGGAGCCTTCTAGCTGTGCCTCCAGTGCTTCCTTGGGAAGCTTTACATTTCCAATAATGAGAATCATCTCCTTGGAGAAAAATAATATCAATTTAGTAACAGAGTTGATTACATTATTGTGTCCGCTCCATTATTCCAGAAGATGGGATGCCGGGAATGTTAATGGCTACTGGGGGAACCTAACTTGTAACACTCCGTTAATAAAAGGCACAATGGCTACTGTTTAGATGATTTCACTCCAAGGGGTTAGGTAACAACCATAACTAGTCCCTAATTAAGATAAAAGAAAAGGTAAAAACTTACTTTCGAAAGAGAAGGTTAAAAAGGACTTCTGTGTCATCCAGAGATAATGAAAATGTCTCCCTAGGAATCTTTTCCAGCTCCAGCAGCTGTAGCCCCAATTAGATGTCCTTCCTTCAGGGCTCCCACTGCCTTCTGAGCCTGCCTCTGGCACAGAACTTGTTAAAACTGGCGGTTTAACTACCTCACCTTGAGGTCTCTGAACACTTTGAAGACACAGACTGCCTCTAATTCATCCTCCTGGAGAACCCAGCCCAGGGCCCAATACACTGCTGGGCATGTAAGAAACGTGTGCGGGCTGAATCGGCTGCAGTGGCTCACATCCCTCTCAACACAGCGCAACTGTGCAGAAAGAACGTGTTCTGAGTGGAGAGCTGAGGCACGGGACAAAGGGATGGGAAAGGCTGGGCACTGAGAATAGCGTCCATCAGATGTGATCAGATGCAAAGAGGATTACCTCATCCGTTTCCTTTCCAGTCTCAGATCTGAAATTGTCTTCTTTGAAGACTGGATACATTAGATGTTTTTTTGGTACCTTTAGCCTCTTTCTCTTTGATTTCATTCCAGATGATAGTTCTGGATACTCCTCTGAGTCTTTGAAGTTCACACCTTAGCAATGCTACTCATCTCTCCCAATTTCTAAATGCTCATTTTTATTTCAGTAGTTCTTGGTGTTAGGGGCCTTCCGACAATGATGATGATGATGGCAGCAGCTGCCATGTTCTGAGTAGCTAACCAGGCACTAGGCTAGTGCTTTGCAATACTGATTAAATCCTTACAACAACCCTCTGAGGGAGGTATTATTAGAAAACCAAACACAATATCCAAAGTTATTTAAGTAGTTGAAAAAACCAGGACTCCAACTCAGGTCTGCATGACTCCAAAGTCCAAGCTCAACCACTACAACACCCAGCCTCTCACTATGTTGCTTGCTCAGCTGATCACTTATGTATCTTGAAATACAGTCTCCAAGTTGTATCCACTACAAGACCATCTATTATTAAGAAAATGGATGTATATTCCAAATTTTGATCTCCAAATTTGTGAACATGAAGATAGTATGTTTACATCTGGGAGCAGAGAAATGACTCTACTTTAAAACTATTAATTTTTTTAGTTTAAATGTGTGCTAACATACATATTTTAAATTTAAAAAGCCAGGCCCCTTAAGACTCTAGCAGAAGCTAGGGCTTAAAACTAGAGAAACCCGATGGAGTAGTTAATTAACTTCACACAAACATTAGCTCCAATGAATGGAAGCTAGTGTTGAGATGGGGAGAATCTCCTTTTAATTGGAAAATGACTATCCTGAGAATAGCCACCTGCTGCAGACCCATACCATGCAATCTCTCTTCCAGGTAAAACAAAACCACCCGAAACAGAAAACCAACTCGATCTTGGGCCAAATGGACAGGAAGGCCTGAAGGCTTTCCTGGGATCAGAAAACACAATCAAGGGGGTATTCTTCCACTTGGGGCAATTTGACTAAGTTTAATCTCAGCAGGAAAACCTCCTATAGCAGGAAAAAGATGGGATGGAAACTGCATACATGCCAAAGCCTAGCTCTTCTCAACGGAACAAAGTAAACAGGACTGACCAGGAGGCATGGATAAATAAGATATGGTTGAGGCATACTATGGAATATTATGCAACAACTAAGAGAAACAAATCAGATTTACACACTGCAATGGGAACAGATCTTAAAAACATTCGAAGTGAAAAAAGGCAGGAGAAAAAGGAATGGTATCTGTAGTACTATTTTTAGTCTATGTAAATTTAAAATACATGCACACACAACACCAATGCATGCTTTCAAGAACATGTGAGAGATTATGCAAGCACATTAGAATGATCAGAGTGCAGGAGAAAAGAATGAAACTAGTGAATGGGGATAAAAAAGGAATAAACATGTAAGTAACACACAAAAAAGGGCTTTTCTAGACTAATGATGCTCGTGTGCCATGACTGGAAATATGTCAGTCCCCTGCACTGGAGATCCCACCCCAAAAGAACAGGATTGGACTAAACAGTGATAATAATGCAATTTATTAAAAAATGCTTGCATTATTTAATATAGCTTTGAGTACCTGTGTTTGCATTAGTGGATTATAGCTTTATAGTAGAGAAACCAGAGCACATGAAATTAAATGTAAGTTCTCTTGAGATATTTGAGTGCTACTTGAAAGCTTAGTTTTTTAAAATAGACTTGACATTTGGTCATCCTACCCTCCCAAGCACCCCTAGCAAATTTTGTTGGCTCCCTTAGTTTGTTCTGCCAATCTGTTCCCCCAAAGATAATGGAAGATGGGTGTCAAAGCCAAATTATCACATATCCTAAGTCTACAGGGTATAAGTTCTAATATATATATAAGGGGAAAATACCATATTTTTACAAATACATTCCTAAGTGTTAAATTTTAAGAATACTGTGTTCAAATACAGATGTACATTTCAAGAAAGTCATTGACAAAGCTAAGAATTTGTGGGGGACAGTGATCAAGAAGACACAGTTTAAACCACCTCACAGAAGAAAGAGTTGGAGGGAGATCTCTAGTGGAATACTGCTAGGCTCCTTCCTGTCTAACTAATTACAACAAATCCTTGAGCACCTAATTCTGCCAGGCACCCTATAAGGTGTTAGAACAGAGCTGTCCAATAGAAATATAATATGAGCTACAAATGTAATTAAAATTTTTCTCATAGCCACCTTTGCAGGTAAAAAGAGGTGAAATTAATTTTAGTAATGTATTTTTAATCCAATATATCTAAAGTATTATCATTTTAACATTCAATCAATATAAATATTATTAGTAAGATATTTTACATTCTTTTGGGGGGTACTAAATCTTCAAGATATAGTGTGTATATTTTGAGCACATCTCAATTCAGTCTCCCCACATTTCAAGTACTTATCAGCCTCATGTGATTTGTGGCTACTGTATTGGACAGCACTGCGTTAGCGATACTCACACACACATGCACGCGCACACGAGTCCCTGTATCAAAATACACACAATGGAATGAGAGTCATAACCCTATTGCAGGTTTTCAACCTTTTTCCCAACAAGACCCAGAAGGGATGATTAACAATTCCAGCTTTCTTTTTCTTTCTTAAAAGTAAATTGAAATGCAAAATGAGTGAGGTAAACTCAAAGCTGTTGTACTGTACGGAAAGAGTTCCAGTATTTAACTACTAGAGTTAACAGGTTACTTTGGACACAGTTCCCAACTGGCAAAGCAGCCCTGTTCTCCACCTCCCTCCAGATCTGACCTGGAAACAGGAACCAGACAGCATATGGCTGTACTTTAATAATCACCAGTAAAAAGAGAAGTCTCACCTGTCATATACATACAAACATCCAATTTAAAATAAATCTCTTTTACAAGTGACTGTCTAGCAAACGTCCCTACAGGAAGGACACTGAGAATCCATATTTATTCCCTTTTTGCTGGAAATTTATAAATTCTGTTTATGACTAAATGAATTACATCATCTCCTCTAAAAAGAAAGAGAAAAAAATTTGTGTAATGGACTTTCTAGATCCTACCCTAGAATTTGAAAGTGGGGAATAAGACTGTCCTCTTAGAATAACCCTAAGAAATCAATACGCAATAATCCAGATCAAAGATTTGCAAAGTGAACTGAAAGCAGTCCACACCACCATCTTCCTGGGCAACATCTCCCAGGGAATATAAGCAATTTGAAAAGTAGCCCTGCTGATTCACCTCCCTCACTCCCTCCCTCCACCAGCACCTCTCCTTTCACTGCCTCACAGACACTGAATTGCTCCAAGGCCAGCATAATGGAGAGGAATCAGCTGAAGCTATAAACACCTCCAAAGCAAGGACACTGTCACTTAGCAGCAGGCCCCTCCACCATAGAAGCAGCAGCGAGGAGAGGTGAGAGAGAGCTGGCAGTGTCCACATAAACACTGTCTTCCGGGAGGTGCCCTGGCAGGGGAACCCAAGAATCAAAACTCAGCCACAGGGTTCCTACCCTGGGAAACAATGCATGGATTTCTTGACATTCACTGCAACAGTTGCCCAACTGGCCCCCTGGACTTAACTTTGGTCAATGATCAGCAAAAAAAAAAAAAAAAAAAAATTGATCGTAATTTAACTTCCCAGGATGATCTGCCAACAGGGGAAAATAATGTGCTAATCAAAAACGTGTACTCTGTTCGCTTGGTTATTATCTTTTCCACCCTACAAGGATAACATTCTTAGTTTTAAATAATTTTTTAGTAACTTTTAATTAACCAGTCCCTCAGAGCTCAGTTTACTCTGGGGACACTAATAAGTGAATTTCTCATCCTGCAAGCCAAAAATTGGATTTTCCTAGGCAAATGCTTCTTGGGTACTTGGAGCACCTTATGAGCAACCCTTTGGCCTTCCCAAGAATCCTCCTCTGCTTTCAAGGTATATTTTCCACAAACTGCAATGACTCTTTATATAAACTGGCCATTCCTATCTTAAAAGAGGCAGGAGTTATCAGCAGTTAATCTGTATGCATTCTCATCTTCCCTTTGCCTGGAGACATTTCTACAGCCCCTTAATTCCAACTTTTTAAAGCCATGACACACTTTCATTACAGCCTTGATTATATGACAGTCTCTCTCTTCCCTAGGAATTATGTATGATATATTTTTCTTTTTTCATTGGAAGTATATTAAAACTAAAATGATTTTTTTCCAGAATTTCTCAAGTTTCCTGGAGTGCCACAAACCAAAACTATAGATCACAATATTATAATGGGACGAATGCTGGTTTTTAATCTGGGTGACTGTTCCATGGAAGTTTGCTACCCTAGTCTCTGTACTTCCCTTAAGTTTGAAATAGTTCACTTTCTTCACGTGGCCTTTTGAGTACCTTAACGGCAGTACTTTGCACATAATTTTTTTTAACAAAAAAATACGATCGAGGGAATAAATACAAATCCTCAAACAAATTCTCTGTCATATATCTGAGATACGTTGAGATAAGCAACTAAGGTACTTCGTTAACTACTTTAATGGAGCTCCTTATTTTCCGTTCTTAGGTAATTAAGAGATAAGTGAGGCCTCTTTAAGAGAGACGGCATGGGAGGTAAGCAAGAGCTTCTGTTTTTATGTACAACATGACCTGAGCATCTCGTATAGTCAGAAGTTTTGAGTTGGGAAGGGCAAGTTTGATAGGAAAGTTTCTTTTTTATCAATTCCCTAGAAATTAAGGATTTGAAATCTGCACCGTGCACCGGGCCCCCCAGGGGAACGTGCGAGCTGGCGTCAGGAACCCATACCTTGGGCGGCGGCATCCGCGCGGTACTCGGGCTCCTCCTCGGGCGGGCTCTGCAGGAAGTAGAGCTGCTCGGGCAGCATGCTGGCGATCTTCTCCTTCCCCAGGACGTGCGTGCTCAGCAGCGGGCTGACACTCCGTTTCACTTTCTCTCTCCTCTCATGGGCCATAATCTTTTTGGTCCGAGCCTTGATGTTCTCCCAGCACTTCTTCAGCTGTTTGAAATCCCGCAGGGACACGCTGGGCTGAGAGTTGTATTCGTGGGCCAGCGCCTGCCAGGTGCGCTGCTTGAGGGCAATAGTTCTCGCGTCGCTCTTCTTACACTCCAGCACATACTTGTACTTTTCTACTAAAGCAAGCAGGATGCTCTTTTCCAATTCTGAGAAGTACTTGGCAGGTTTTATAATTTCGTTGTTTTGCATTTTCCACTATGTTTCTTCTGGCTGTTAGCTAGCCTGGAACAGGAAGTTTGAAACAATCATTACTAACTCTAGCAATAAAAACGTCGGCGAATCACTCAAGCTTAATCCCTGTCTTGATTCCGTTCTCTGACATCCAATACTTTCTTTTCCATGAATGGTGAATCATGATATTCTGAAGAAAACGTTCATAATTATACCACACAGAGACAAACGGGAAAAGAAAAAAAAAAAAGAAAAAAATTTTAAAGTTTACCAAGAATGAGGTTTTACTTAAAAGCAGATTTTCAAGTAGGTCCTTTGCTGTAGATCTTGGCCATTTTATGATTATCTGGTACAGAGCAGCCAAAAAAGAAAAGCTGGAACATCTATGTGGAATTCTAATGTGATCATTTATTTCTGCTTAATGCTAGGGAACTGATAATTCCCCAAATTCATAATGTTAGGCAGTTCTCTCAAAGTTTTATCACAGCTGAAGGCAAGAGAAGTCACCGTGTGGTCAAATATAACAGATAATGTAAATACTATCAAAGTTTTAGAATCATCAAGAAATCACCCCTAAAAGATCTGACATTTCCATCACTCTGTCTGTTACCTTGGATAGGTCCATGGTCCTACAGGAACCTCAGTTTCTTCATCTTTAAAATGACGGTTTGGAGTCTGTGATCCTTAAGGTCTAAGGGCCTCTTTTACAAGTGTACAGTTCTTTGTAAGTAATTTATATAATTTCAGAGGTGTAAGGGCCTGGATGTTTAGAGCTTGAGTCCAACACCACTTTTTCCCCCCTACGTTTCATATAAATGGAGTAATTCAATATGAGGTCTTTTGTGACTTGCTTCTTTCACTGAGCATAATGATTTCAGTCTGTCTGCATTGTACCACGTATCAATACTTCATTCCTTTTCATTGCTGAATGATATTCCATTTTATAGTTGTAGCACAGTCTATATCCATTTACTAATCAATGGATTTTTTAAATTGAGATATACTTGACATATAACATTATAATAGTTTTAGGTATATAACAATGATTTTATATAAATATATGTATAGTGAAATGACCATCACAGTAAGTCTAGTTAACATCCATCACCACAAAGTTACAATTTTTTTTCTTTTAAGATCTCTTCTCATAGCAACTTTCCAATATACAATACTATTAACTATAGTCACCATGCTGTATATTGCACCCCCAGGACTTATTTATTTTATAGCTGGAAGTTTGTACCTTTTGACCACCTTTACCCATTTTGCCCATTCCCTCCCTCTAACCCCCATCTCTGGCAACCACCAACCTGTTCTCTATATCAATGATTTTTTTTTAAGATTCCACATATAAGTGAGATCAGATGGTATTTGTCTTTCTCTGTCTGACTTATTTCACTTAGCATAATACCTCAAGGTCCATCAATGTTGTCGCAAATGGCAGGATAGCCTTCTTTTTTGTGACTGAATGATACTCCTTTGTGTACATATACTACCACATCCTCCTTATCCTTCTTTTCAATTGAGGGAACTATGGGCCAGTAAGGTGAAATGGATTGCACAAGATCACAAAGATGGTGACCTGAGAAGTCAAGAACCTGGACTGTCCTAATAGTTTACTAATCATTTTTTTAAACATACCAAAAAATAGCCATTTTTATTATACATAGTCCTTTAAAATCTCTGTTCACATTATAGTAAGAGGTATCAATTTTATTTTAAAAATTTGAAATGACATATTCTCCCTTATCACTATTAAAGTCTACATACTTTATTACATTTTTAATAAAAATTGTATATATTTAACATACATAAATTTCATTTGATATAGTGAAATGATTACCACAAACTAGATATCATCTTTCACATAGTTACTTTTTATGTGTGTGATGAGAGTGCCTAAAAGCTACTCTATCCTATTTCCAATATTCAACACAGTAGTATCAGCTATAGTCATCATTCCCATAGATTGGATCTCTAGACTTATTCATCCTACGTAACTGCACTTTGTACCCTTTGACCAGCATCTCCCTATTTCCCCCACCCTCTATCTCCAGTCCCTGGTAAGCACTGTTCTACTCTCTGCTTCTAGGCTTTGAAAAGTCTGGTATTCCGATTATCATTTCACAACTATCTCTTGGGCTTTCACCTTGGGTGACTTCAAATTACTCAGCCATGACTCCCTGGGTCATCTTGCCATCCTCCCCAGTGCTGCACCAGCATCTTTCACACAATAGGTGCTTAGTAAATGTCTTAGTCCACTAAACCTATGTGCATTTTATGACCCTACACTTTCCTACACCTTTTAATCCCAGGAAACTTCCAACAAAAATTAATCTCAGATAAATTATGGCAAGAATGTAGCTAGGCAACAGAGAATGCAGCAATAAAGCAAATGGTGCATGTCCCCTTTGTGGAAAGGGCCAACATGCCCAGTCCTCCTTACGTTCCCTAAGCCTCTGATTTTTTCAGGATTACAGGCAAGCATCAAGATACTGATGATGTAGTCCATTTGAAACTGACCAACCCGTATCAAAAGAATTAGAAACTAACTTGAAAAGAGTCCTACTGGCCAAAAATGGGACATCTGAATATTGACAAGAATGATGGGTATACAAAGATTCACTGAATTTTTTTCTCTTGATCCTTGTGCACATTTGAGGAATTCCATAATAAAAAGTAGGGAAAGGCTGTGGCTTTTAAGTTTACAGCACACCGATTTAAAATCACACTATTATAAGTCAGCTACTCCTGGGGAGAGGTTACTGTAGTTGTAAATAACTGAAATCTGTTAGACCTCAGGTTGGAAGGGTCCTCGCCAGATCAGAGAACCTTAAAATTGAGGCCATGGAATGTGGGCTTTACAGGAGGGCAGCAGAACCTGATCAGGGTCTCCCACTAAATACCACCTCCTCCCCAGAATTAAGGTTAGCGTGATCAGTGTCTCCATATTCAAGATAACCTGCCTCACGTTCAGTCATGGACACAGCAATATCAGAAATCAAAAGATTCAGACAAGTCAAAGGTGGTTTGGTCCTCAGATCTTGGGCAAAGCTAAACAAGGGGGGATTTATCTTTGGAGACAGTCCCTGCACCCCTAAATTCCCAGGCCTGGGCTTTAGTCATGATGCTCTAATGTTCCTACGATGATTCAACCCAGGCCCCTCCTTCCCCAAAGGTCAAAAATTAATTTTTCACCTTCATCAATATTTCTATATCCTATACATCAATGTTCCCAAACAAATTTATTAACACACACTCCCTACAATATATCTTTCTTATTACCTCTATCTGTATTATCTCTATCTGCCAAGATGTCTTTCTGTATTATCTCTATCTGCCAAGATGTCTATGTCCAACTTTATGTCCTATAGTTTTTACTACAGAATCGATAGGTATACTGAATGTTCTTAAACTACACAGCCCTCAAAGCAGATTCTGAAATAATGCCCATCTCAACTCTTCTGCCCCCAAGAGATGTTTACCTTCTCCAATGCCCCACTCCTTTTCAGAATCACTGTCATGAAGACTAAGAATCTGATTCACAAATAGAAAAGGGATTGTTCCCTGTTTTGTTCTATTACAGGTAATGCTATTTTACATTATATATTTTTCTTCCTAAATAAATCTTTTTTTCTATCCTTGATTATTTCTTCAAGATAAATTCCTAGAAGAGGAATGGTTGCCACAAAAGATAAAAACACATAAGACTTTTGTTCCATCACCATCTGTCCTCCAGGGTTGGTGTACCAATTGACGTTCCCACTTCATTGACTTTTGCTGTTAACATTTTTTAAATCTTTGCCAACTGGGGAGATGAGAAATGTCCCTTCATTGTTTAGTGATATATGCACTGCAGCTCTCAGGCAAATAAGCCACACTCTGACAGAACTAAGTCCCTGTTATACTTAGTGGAATTGAAACTACATAGTTTCAAGCAATTTAATAATTCTTTCTCACAATGTGTGCAGTACCACTAGCTGCCAGCAGGTGGTGGTGGGATGGTGGGGAATCTAAACTCACAAAGGACCTTAAGTGTGTGGTCAGCTGAGTCTCTAATAACAGCAATAATGACAATAGCAGATACATTTATTGAGCCTTTACTGTGGGTTTGACACTATTCTAACTGCTTAATATGCACTGTATCATTTAATTCTCCCAAAAATAGCCCCTAAGAGCATCGTTTTTCACACTGTTAAAAAAAAAAAAAAAACTTTATGAAAGTACCGGAAGAAATTATACAACTGCTCTCAAAAGCAAATACTCAGAATTACCAACACCTGGGAACCATTAATAGGCTATTAACTAAATTGTTATTTAATCACTAGCTAAGTAAATCCAGAGTTACCAATTTACTGTGCTAAATTTTGTAGAACAGCAGGCCTCCCTTGGCCATGTGGCTTGCATCCTGCAGGGCTCTAAAGGGATTCTGGTATGAGAAGGTGCACCCTAAAGGTCCCCTATGGATCCCCAACAGCCTCATGAAGCAGGCTGTTTATCTCCACTAACCAATTATTATTCCTATTTCCCAGATCAGAAAAGTGAGGCTCAGTAACTTGCCTGTGGTTACACAAATAGTAAGGAGCAGAACCAGGATTCAAACCCGTCTGACTCCACACCCATGCTGCTCTCTCTTGGCCCAGCCCTCTTCTTTCAGACCTAGTGACAGCCCCTAGTGCCCCTGCTCAAATTACATGTCAATTAGTAATCTAATTATCAGCAGGGCAAAGTCCTAGGTTAGAGTTACCTAGCAGGAGCTGTACCTGCTTCTGTCTCCATTTGTGGGCTCTTTCCCTCCCCTCCCCTTCCCTCCCTACTCCCATCACCTCCCCCTTCTATGTCTCAAACCTAGAGTCCACATCCCCTCATCTGCCCCAGATGCACTTCTTTCACTCTAACCAGAGTTCTGAAATAATTTCCACTGTTGATCTGAGGAGAATGCATATTTGAAAAGTAACTGCAGCAATAACATGGAGCTTTAAAACGGTCCACGCCTCAGGGGAACTGAACACTAACATTCTGCTTGAGCACTTGATTGACAGTCCTAAGTAAACAAACACTTCCTGAAGAAAGAGATCTCTGGGCAAAGCTTATTAATAGAAACTTCGAGGCTAGACAACACATTCTAGCTTAAAACTGCTCAGGAATGTCCATAATTGGTTATAGATGGCAACACAACAAGCCTTCTCTGCTATATCAGCTTTTATTAGAAACTGCCCCTCCCAGGCCCCCAACTCTGCTCAGTATGGATCATCTTTTCCGTCTGCTGTTCCACTAGACAGAGTGCTACCCACCCTTCTGTGTGGCTGTAGTACAAGCAGCCCAGAGACCCTCCTATAGTGGGCCCTCGGCAAAATTTAGCGAATGAGTGTATTTTGATATAGATGTAAAACTGCCTCCCATACAGAGAATGAGTATCATACGTGATAAAACAATCAGTACTGCCAAAACCTGCATTAAAGTAAAAATGGTCAAATAAAAATAGCAAAATCCAAATGCAAAGGAAGCTCTTCTTGGGCTAGGCAAAGACCCAGAGACAGAATGAAATAAAAGAGCAGGATTCCAATATAAAAAACGAACAAATAGGAAGCAATCAGCATAATTTCCAAAACAATAACACTGACTAAACCACCAGAAGGCGCTGTAATAAGTATATTCAATATCCACCTTAAAAATCCATCTGTTATGGACTGAACGTTTGTACCCTCCCCCCCCCAAAATTCATTTGTTGCAACCCTAACGCCTAGGGTGACTGTATTTGGATACTGGGCCTTTAAGGAAGTAATTAAGATCAAATGAGATCGTAAGGGTGGGGCCCTGTTTCAAGAGGATAAGGAATGAAAAGACACCAGAGAGCTTGTACCCCCTGTCCAACCCCAGGGTTTACAAAGAGGTTATGGGTGATCAGTTTGCTCTAAAGAGATGAGAGGCAATTTCCTATCCTGGTCTTTTGACTCAGCGTCCCCCAAACAACCTCTTCTGGAAACAACATAGAGCCTAACATATTAAAATGAGGAAGGTACTTCAGTCCAATCCTCTCATTTTCCAGATGAGGAAACTGAGGCTCAGAGCAAAGTCTGGGGCTTCCTGGAGTCCTAGTCACCAAGGAGGGCCTAAAAGCCAAGCCTCAGGATTTGTTTTCAACCCCTCCCCGCACACCTCCTCGCTGGAACCCTCTCACCAGCCAGATGCCCTTTTGCTAGGTACCCTAAAGCCTTCTCCACTATCCTATCTGAAAACTCCGAGGGCACTGCTCTTAACTCTGACACTCGTTGTGTGACATTAGGCAAGTCCCCCTTTCTCCCTGACTGTTGACTCCTCTAAATTATAAAGCTGAAGCGGGTGTTCTCTGAAGCCCCATCCAGTGCTGGCAGTCCATACTAGCACTGCTGCTACAGTGGATTTTCTGCAACCTAATTTCCACAGTTTTCTGCCAAATGCACATGGATGGCAGTTTCTGATTATTTACGAGGCTAGTGGAGCTGCTAGCCAATGAAAGAACACTGCAACAGAACAAAGTGATCTTAGCAATTTAGACAATTTAAGACCCATGCCCAGATTTAACTCAGAAGGTTAAGTAGTTCCAAGTGAATGTCTAAAGCAGGTGATTAGATCTCTCGTTCACTACTGTAGCCCCGGCTCCTCGAAGAGCACCAAGTACACAGGAGACACTCAATAAATATTTGTGGAATATATGTTGAAACTAACCGGCTCGCCATTTCCATTTTTCACTAATCATATCTAGATGTTCTATTATCTTAAATTTCTCCTTTTATAAAGGATTTATCATAACAAAAATCATTTCCTGGCTTCTTCTTGTACGTTGTATTGTATGCCACATTTTTAAGAGCCTCTCTACAACTGTGATACCTTCTGATTTCATTTCATCCAGAGGTAAGAGTAATCAGACATGACTGTTCCTGTACACACCTTCCCAAGTCCCTGCTCTCACATGTTCAGACTGGTCTGCCCAGGATGTCCACTCACCTGTGCCCTCTCCATCTTCTTCCCTTCCTTAAGAGGGCTTTCCAGCCTTAAACTTAGCGCTAAACTTGCTTCCTCTAATGTTCTCCCTCTTCGCCTTCACCACCCACTTCAGGCAACCACGTAACTCGGAAGTGTTTATTTTTACCATCTGTGTCTGAGTGTGTCTGTCAGCAGAACCAGCCTTGTGTTTAAGGCAAGAGCTCCCACCTCCCGTCCTCCTACTCCCACAGTTCCCTCTGGAAACCAAAGGCAGGTTCTTAAAAGTCCTGACCCCTTCCTCCCCCTCCCCCATAGCTCCATCCCAAACCATCTCCCCTTCCCCAGCCCAGTCTCCCTGAAATTCCCTTAGAATCATGATTAAAGCACCCTCCACAGAAAGTGCTTTTACAATACAGAAAATCCTCTTGTGAAAGAAAGAACAAAGACGTGCTGCCCATCAGCACCCATGTTACACCACTGTACTCTTATAATCAATGTTCCAGCTGTGTAAAAAAGAAAAAGCAAAGAAAGTCCCCTTTTGTAGGTGTTCACACTCCATCTGTGTGCACTCCCTCCTCTACTCCCACCACTTCAGCAACAACATCTCTGGGCCAAGGGTCCCAGATAACTACCTTTTACTACAGCCACCAGAATTACTCTGTACTGCAGTCTATCCATATGCTGGAGGGTCTCCCCTAGCTGAGCGTGAGATCCTAAGGCTTGGAACTACATTTTATCTGGATCTTTGGCACACAGTTGATTCTTGGTGTTTGTTCAAAAGAAAGTAGGGGTGTCAGGGAGAACCTCTCTCCAGCCCCATCCTCTCCTCTGCACCACACACATTTCCAATTGTCTACCAGCCACCTCTATCTAGCTGTCCATTACAGGGACCTCAGAAATCTCCAAAAGCAAACAAATTATTCGCCACCTACAAACCTCCTGATTTCTGGTGATTTCAGCCACATTAACTTGGCTCAAAGCAGAAACCTCAATGTGCTCTTCAATCACACGTAACCAGTCATCAAAACCTATACGTTTTACCTCAATATCCCTTCTCTCCCATGCTCATTGCCTCTGTCTGAGGTCAGGTCCAAAGTCTCCCAAGTGATCTCCCAGACTTCCAGCCCCTCTTCCACACAACTCCCAGAAGGATCTTCCTAAAATACGGTGATGAAGCCACTGTCCTGCGTGTAACTCTGACATCTCCCCCACTGCTGAAGTGATAAAGTCCAAATTGCTCACATGGCATTCAAGGCCTTTCCAGATCTGCTCCGATTACAGTGCCCCCTCCACCCCACCCCAAACCACCCTTTCCATGTATCTTTCAACCCAGCCAGACCAAACTCACCTTCATGCCCTTGGACCTGCTGTGTTCTCATGCCTCAGGACATGGGGCTTTCTCTGGCTGGAATACTTTACCCTAAGGTCTGCCAAGGGCTCATCTTCATCTCTCAAGGCCTAATTCTCATGAAATTTTGGGGAAGCCTTCCTCAACTAACACCCAGGCTGTTACATTTATTTTCTTTATAACAGCGTCCTCCTAAATGAGTTTGAGGCAGCTAACAAACTCTGCACACACTGCAACTAGATTTCTTAAAGAGACAGAATATCAGGGCAAAGACAAGGCAAAGGTAAAAAAGGTAGACATTAGGAGGTGGTGTAGTGTTCAAAACCTCTATGATAATGCCTCATACTCATCTTGTTAAAGAGGCAGATTGGCCCTGAATGAATCCAAAATGAATGAGATACTCTTCTGTGAGCTCACTGCCAGTTGTATATGACTGTACTGCAGCACTTCCCATATTTTCTGTAATTTGCTCACTGTGTCTGTCTCCCTTACTAGACTGGGAAATTCCTAAGGGAAATACATAATTTCTGACTCATCTCCAGTATCCCCGGCACGAAGCATATGACTCAGCATAAGATTGGTGCTCAGCAGACAAGTGTTAAACAAATGTCACCACTGGACAGGAAAAAAGGTCCTAGTGCTTGTTGAGTTCCCTACCAGGCATTGAAAAAAACATTGTTTTAGCCTTACAAATATTACATGGCTGAGAAATGGCAGAGCTAGGATTTGAATCTCCCACTGTCTCTCCAAAGCAACAGCTTTTTCCACTAGGCACACTGCTCTCTACTTTCACCATCACCATGTGCCCAAACACCCTGTCCTTCAAGGCCTGGTTTTAAAATAACCCTTCCCCCAGGGGAAGGTATAGCTCAGTGGTGGAGCCTGTGTTTAGCATGCACGAGGTCCTGGGTTCAATCCCCAGGACCTTCATTAATAAATTAAAAAATAAATAAACCTAATTACCCCCCCAAAAAAGTTTTAAAAATAAATAAATTTTAAAAATAAAATAAAATAACCCTTATCCAAGAAGCCTTTCCTGTTCACTCAAAAGGAAAGGCAGCCTGAGTGCAGCCCCGACCTTCTACTACACTCAAGTAAGACACCATCACAAACTGGGAGAGGAAGGGGTGCCTCCTGGGTAGCGGAACACTGAGTAGGGTGTTTTGATGTTCTGCACAGGGTCTTACGGAGTCCTCGGCTCTTCTATCGTCTTTCCCCAAGGTGCAGTCCCTGGGCCTTCCCGCCTCTCTTTTCCTTCTTCAGAGTCCAAAGCCTTCCAGTTCTCCCCAAACTGAACCCCAAAATAATTTCCTGCTTCTCTAACCAAGTGAATATAGTTGTATTCAAAACACAATCCTTCATTACATCATTTAGGTGTCTGTATTTTAAGTATCTTACCAATCTCTTCAAACATTAAAAAATTTTCAAGACTCATGAGAAGAGACCATGGCATTTTAGGAGGCACCACCATCTGGCTCTCAACCCATCTGAATACTTTTAGGGTGGCCTGGGAATAAGAGGACAACCCAGTGATCTCTCCCCAGGATGCTGCCCCCTCCCTCCCAGTCCCAGACATGAGGCCTGGTCTCTAAGGGCTGGATGCCTGATCTCTTAAAAGCAGGATGGAATGCTGGTCCAGAAAGCTGCTGAGATGGTAGACACTGGCCCCTTCCTGCATACTCTCTTCCAGAACTTCAGAATCCTCTTTTCTCCTCCCAATCCACCCCTTGCCTCTCACTGGCCCCAAACTCCCACAGCAGTCCTCAGTGCTAACTCAGGAACTGTGCTTTTGAATTAACATTCAACAATTTCCTTGGTAACACAACTGACTTATCTGACATGCTGAAATGTACACCCCTGGCCCTGATATTATCCTACTAACTGGCTTTAAATGTTACCATACCTAAGAGACACCCAATCCCATGAATCAGAATAGGGAGACTAAATTCTTCACTATTTCCTACTCCCAAATAAAGATTACTCGTGCAATTTACAGTAGCTACATCACAGTGCCAGTGTGATAATTTAATTAGATAACTCATGCCAACTGTTTGGTACCCAGGGCCTGGTACACAGAAAGTGCTCAAAATTTAGCTATGATCATTTACCCACAGTATCTCTCACAATACTACCTGGGGGTAGGCATTACACCACGCACTCCACCGCCACCATCCCCGCCCCTGCCACCTCACCCCCATTTACAGAAGCAGCATCCAAGGGCTCAGAGTAAAGGTGCTTTCCCAAGGTCAGGCGGGCACCAGTGTGATGCTCGGCCCTCGGCCTCCGAGTGGGGGGTCCCCTCCCATTACACCCTTGGACTGGGCACAAGGGGTCTTAAAGGAGACAAGTACGGAAAAGCGCTGAGCACAGTGCTCGGCATACAGTGGGGACCCTGGGATGGGGAGACCTCGGCACTGCGGGCCATCTGGATTCCTCCCAAGCGGCTCCTCTGTCCCCGGGGATCCAGAGTCCCCCGACCCTGGGTACGCCGCTGAATCTTCCCGAGGTCCGCGCCCTGGAGCTTTGTACGCCGCAGGCCGGCCTCACTCACCAAGTCCCATCGTGGCGCGCGGAGGCGGCTGCCCGGCCTGCGGGGCAGGGGTCGTAGCGCCTGGGCCGGAAGCCCGCCCTGCTAGCCCCTAGGCCCCCGCTCGCCTGGCCCGCGCCTCCCTCCCACCCGCCCCCGCCCCGCTGCGGCCAGCCCGGCGGAGGAGCCTCCTACCTGCAGCGGCGGCGCGGCGGCCGCGGCGATCGGGGGAGGGGCCGGCGAGAAGCGAGCGCGGGCGGCCTCGGCTCCTCTCTCAGGCTGGGCACCGGGAGGGCCACGGGCTCCGAGCGCCGGGCGGCGGCGGCGGCGGCGGCGGCGGCGCGCCCCCGGCCGGCCAGGCCCCGCCGCGCGCGCAGCGGCCACAAAGCCCAGGAGCCGCCGCCCCCTCGCGGGCCACCCGCCGCCTGCGGGTCCGCCGGCGCCGAGGAGGGCGGGAGCGCGGCCCCGCGCAGTCCCCACCTCCCCGAGCCGCGGCCGCTGGCTCCCCTGAGTCTCGGGGCGGGGCGCAGGGGGTACCCCTCCTACCCACCCCTCTCCCTTGCACCGATATCCTTGTGCTCAGAGTTCCCTCTTCCCACCTTTGCAGACGAGCTCCTGAAGGCCCTGAAAAAAATGTTTCATTTCCATGAACAACAAAAGAATGCATTTGTCGCAAGGGATTTGGCGGCCAATGACACGAATCAGCTCAGTCCAAGCCCGCTGTCTGAGAAAGGCCCCTTTTCTTTCGAGACACCCTGCTACTTGAGTAGCCAACCCTCTTGTGCTGGGTTCATCACGGAGTTTTGTTTTGTTTTGTTTTTTAATTTGCGGGATGTGTCTCCCCCTAGGCTGTACCCTCTGCAGCCCAGGACCTGGTTCAGAGGCCATGGGCTGAGTAAGTGGGAATTTATGCTCAGATGAGTGAATGCACAAAGATCCAACTGTAGCACAAGGCACATTTTATCATGTCCCCACAAGGATGGGGGCTAGGTGTTTCTTTTGCCCTGTATCTACTGGGAAGATCCCAAGTTCAAAAGGGCGGAGAGGGCTGTTGAACTTTTTCTTGTTTTCCTAATTAAAGTGAAAGTCTCACAACATAAAAATAACCACTTTAAAGTGAACAGTCCAGTGGCATTTATTACATTCACAGTGTTGAGCAACCACACCATCTCTACCTAGTTCTGAAACATTTTTATCACCCCAAAAGGAAATCTCTCACTCATTAAGCAGTCACTCTCTATTCTCTCCTCTCCCCAACCCTGAGTAACCACTAACTTATTTTCTGTCTCTGCCTATTCTGGACATTTCATTTCAATGGAATCATACAATATGCAGTCTTTCGTGTCTGGCTTCTTTCACTTAGCATGATGTTTTCCAGGTTCATCAGATTATAGCATGTATCAGTACTCCATTCCTTTTTATGGCTGAATAATATTCCATTGTATGTATACCACAATGTGTTTTTACATGTCTCCACTGATGGACATTTGTGTTATTTCCACCCTTTGATTACTGTCAATAGTGCTGCTCCAAACGTGCCTTTAAATGTATTTGCCTGTGTAACGGTTTTCAATTCTTTGGGGTATATACCTAGGAGTGGGATTGCTGGGTCATATGATAATCCTACATTTAACTTTTTGAGGAACTACCAAAAAGTTTTTCCATAGTGGCTAAACAAATGATTTAATATGCGTACCAGCAATGTATGAGGGTTCCAAATTCTCCATAACCTCACCAACACTCACTACTTTCCATTTGTTTTGTTTATTTTGTTTTGGGAGGGAGATAATTAGGTTTACTTATTTGTTTTGTTTTTAGAGGAGGTGCTGGGGATTGAACCCAGGACCTTGCGTATGCTAAGCATGCACTATACCACTTGAGCTATAGCCTCCCCCTTATTTTCCATTTTTTTGATTCCTTGAATATATGTGAGGTTATTGCCACACTCCCAGCTTCTATGACCCACAGGTGCACCTGGCTCAGAGGCTGAGAGGCTGAGCCAGGTCTTTTTGATGACAAAAAACCCTCAAACACTTCTAGGGTTCAGAAGTACCAATAGAAATAAAGACCTTTATTCTAACTTAGATTTATACTGCTCTTTGTTCATTATTTTAACAACAACTTGTCAGGCATCTAAGTAGCTTTGAAATTTTCCAGAGAATCTGGAAACCAAGACCATCCCGAAGGAGCTGCTGTTGGCAAACTTTCTGACACTCACCTCACTGGAAACCAAGGCAATGCACCATTTCCACTTAAAGTTTTCTACCCTAGTTCCACATTAGACATCCATGAAGATTTCCTTCTTAAATGAGGATACAGTCAAGGGAAAACTACTAGGGTGTGAAAACAGAAATTCACTTCAGATTGAAAATATGACTGACAGGTGGTACAGTCTGGGCAAAACACTGGATTTAACAGACAGACCAGGGTCTGAATCCTGACTTTACTGCTTATATCTTTTTCACCTAAGTTAACCTCCTAAAATCTCAGTTTTCTCATTTTTAAGGTGGGGATAATGATAGCTACCTGGCAGGGTGGGTGAAAGCTTCTAGTCTTAACTTTGATAACTGATCAGTATCAGTATCATTGTTGTCTTACTTATTTAAAGTAATGATGATTGGCATAAGCCGCAGGCAGAAATGCCACTAAGGAAATAGAAAACTCATATTCAATCATGTGTCTCCTCCTCCAATCCAGAGAGTAAACTATCTCCAAAACTAAATTGACAAGGGTATCTTGTGATGAGTGTGATGTGGTCACTGCCCTCCCAGCTCTCTCCTTGTTCCCTAACTTAGTTCCCTCCTTGTTCCCTGCCCTTGGACAAGCTTCTTAACCTTTCTGAGTCTTATCTGTAAAGTCACATAAAATACTTACTTAATAGGGTTGTTTGAGGATTCAATAAGGTATTGTATTTGTAAAGAACTTAGGATAGTGCAAGTTACATAGAAAATATTCAATAAATGTTAGTTACTATTTATTATTAGTAATAAAGCTGTTATAACTTCTTTTCAGAAAGAGTTAACAGAAGGGTTGAGTCTACATAGAGTCTAATAAAAGGAAGCCATAAAAGAGAACCCATCTGTGTGACATGTCCCTTCCTCAAGATCAGGAGGTCCATCTCTACGATGGAGATGAGTGAGGCACTGTACTCTGATGGCTTGTTGAGAATAACTCTCAAAATAGTCTCCCCTCTGCTCAGATCCAGTCTCACCAAACAGTCTTGACGTAGGAGTTGGTTCCTACAGAAGTTTTCTTAAGGGAGGGAAAAAGCAGTCATCATCCAATCTGAATACTCCAGAGTTCTGAGAAAATACAATTCTCTTGGTAAATTAATACACTAGGGCTTAGTTTATCCATCCATTTTGACTGGCCAGATTCAGTCTCCCTAAAATCGAATTAAGTGTGGCCATTAGAGACTCCTTTCATCAGGTTCTTTTAGTGGTAAGGAACAGAGATTCATTCAAACTCGCTAAAGGGAAAGGTGTTTATTGAATTTTAGGTGAGTTGAAAGATAGGAACAATCCAAGTTAAGCAGGGCCTCGCAAGAGCCTAAGAGCCACTAGGAACCAATTTTTTTCTCTCTCTCATTTGAGGTCAGTGTGACTTTCTATGTCTCTGCCTCTCTGCCTTTGTCTCTCAGTCTCCTTGTCTCATTACACTTTTGTGTCTCTCTGTATATGTGCTCCTTCTTCCCTACCTCCCAGCCTGCTCCCTCTGCTTACTCATCTGCACGTGGCCATCATGGACCCCCAGCCTAGGGTAGAAACCTTCTCCATGTCTCTTGGTTCATATTTACCACCACCCCTCCAACACACACACAAAAATGTGATTGACCCAGCTCATTATTTTAAGAAAGGATGCAAGCCGGCAGTCTATGAAATGACTGCTTTTGGATGAGAAGTCTGCTTTAACTCAATCAGCTGTTATGGGATGGCAGAGAGGTTTCATCTGGTACAAAAAGTACCACCCAGCACAGCAGAGACTAGGAGTAGGGGTATTCACCAGAAGCTGGCACTGAAATCATTTTATTAATAGGACCATACTTTCTAAACCAAGTATCAGAATAAATAGTATAAAAAGTATTTGCAACCCACTCTCTAATGGTAGAGGCTGTCTGAGGTAGAGTTCAGAGTCTGAAATATTAGAACTTCTGAAGCATTTTGATAGCCAATGACAATAATGAATCAAGATTTTTGAAATTGAGACTTTCTTGAAAAATCTTAGTTGCTATAAAATGGTAAGTGATCTTAAAGAGAGAACACCTATGTCATAGAATTGTTGACAGGATTGTTGACACACACACACATACACATATAAATCACTTTAGTAGTTCCTATATAAGTATTAACTATTACTATCACATAATGGAAGACTCAATAATTCTTAATCTATGGTTACCTCACTAAGATACAGCTATACTGTTAGGCAATCTCTGGCTGCTAGTCAATCTGTCTCTTGGCACATTTCTTTTTAAATATAACATCAAACACCAGACAAGCAGGAGGATAGATTTAGGAAGCTTCAGGGACTGGCAGTGATGCCTCCTGGGATCTTACCTTACTGAGTGCACAGAGTTGATTTTCTATCTGGACATCCCTTTTCCTAAATTGAAGAAGGGCAAACTATTCTTCAGATGGCTAGACAGATCCAAATATTTAACTTTTGTAAGACATGGGCATTGAGAAAAACAAAAACCGCCTCAACCTACACAATCCAGTTGTCCAGGGAAAGAATGAGAGGCGATGAGCCTGGAGTGCTGAACGAGAGGGTACAGATAGAGCAGTTAGAAGACCAAAAGCTAGTGCTGAGAGAGCAACCTAGAGGAGTGCCAGGTCAGAAAGCAATGGCGGAACAGGGCCAGCATGAAATCCAGGCTGCATGAAAATTTCAGAACTCATGGACTTCAAATGCCTACATTCTACCTTTCCCTGAGATGCATCTCGGCTCCTTTAAAGTGGCTGGGTTGGCAAGCTTCTGGCCACTGGAACTGCCACAGCAATTTGACAAGGAGGTGGTTTTGGTGAACATGCTATTGGTACCTAGGTATACTAGTTACTTATTGCTGTGTAACAAATTACTCCAAAGTTGAGAGGTTTAAGCCAACAAAAATGTATTATCTCACAGTTTCAGGTCAGCAAGCAGCTTAGCTAAAGAGTTCTGTCTTGGGGTCTCTCATGTCACAGTTAAGAGGTCAGATGGGGCAAGAGGCAGGTTCCAGTTTGTCTGCGAGGGTCCCAGGGTTCTTTATGAGCCCACGTTTGTTCTTGAAGGTTCTAGTTTGTTTTTGATCTCGTCCACACCCAGCTTCCCAACTGCAGTCTGGCTGACCTACAGCAACTTCAGGCTCAACATGAGACTCAAGGCCACAGCAGCCTGCACAGACTTCTACCGGCTGCCACAGCTGCACAAGGTCTAACCCCTTCTAAATGTCAGCAGACACTACTTTTCATAAAGCTGCTTGAAACTGTTCTGTATTTCTCGACCTGCTCTGCCACTAATAGGCTGTGAAACCTTGGGGAAGAGGTTTAGTGTCTGAAAAATGAAGTTTGGTTTAGCTCCCTAGTGGTTGCTTAAATATTAGTTGCTACTACTCTCGTCTTTTCACCGTCAAATTTCTAACTCAGCAATTTCACTTTCAGGTGCCTCTCCTAGAAAAATATTTGCCTGTGATTACAAAGAGGCATGTTCGCTGCAGCTTTGATAATGGAAAGTAAAGGAAGATACAGAGAGAAGAGAGAGGAAGGGAGAGAGATGGGGAGAAGGAGAGAGAAAGGAAGGATGGAAGGAAGAAAAGAGAGAGGAAGAAGGTGGAGGAGGAGGGGGAGGAGGAAAGAAACATTGGAAGCAACCTAAAGGTCCATTAATAGGGAATGCTTCAATAAACTATGGTATTTTATAGGACTGACAAAGCATTGTATGATACAGCTTTTTGTTTGCTTATGTTTCATTTGTTTTATTTTACCAAGTCATTTGACTTCACAATTTTAAACCTGGTGAACACTTTAGTCCTGGGCATATTGTCACCCAAGGACATTTTAATCCAACAAAGAGCTTGCTCTTAACTCTATAGTAAATATGAGTAGTTAGTACTATAGGCAGAGCTAAAAAAGCAATAGACCAGTGGAAGACGACAAGAAAATATTATTCCTCTGGAGCATCTGAAAGGATTTGCTTACACTATTCTTATAAATTAACTAAGAATTAAGTATAAAATGCCAGTATTTTGTCCAGTTCACAATAAATATTTCTGATATTAATAATACAAAATAAAATTGACTATGGCTAAAACTGCACATGGCAAATGTCAGATCTGCTAACTTAGACTTGGGAAAACAGAACTTGCTAGAAATATGGATCATAAACTAGCACTCAAAATGTCAGAAAAGCTAATCAATTAAATTTAAAATAGAAATTTACACAACATTGTAAAATGAGTATAACTGAATAAAAAATGTTATAAAAATAAAAAAACAAAGAAGTCTTAATACAGTATGAGCTTTAGTTAATAATAACATATCAATGTTGGTTCATTAATTGTGACAAAGTTTCTATGCTAATGTAAGTGTTAACAATAGAAGAAACTGAGCACGGAGGTATATGGGAACACTGTACTATCTTTAGTTCACTGTGACCTTGACATTGTCAAGGAGTGAGTATCAGTTACATATTTCATAGGATGTCCCTTAGTTTTCCTCAATATTAGACTGGAAGTTATGGATTTCAGGGAGGCATTAGTTATTAAATTTTTTTAATGTGCTGTTCTAAGTATCTAGAGAAATATTATTTGCACATACGGGAAAAAAGGGCATGAAAAAGTGTTTACTGAAGCATTATTGGAAAAGGAAGTAAAAATGTAACATCTCATGATAGGGAAATGATTAAACTATGGAATACCCATAGTGTAGAACATCCTATTTCATAGGCTTCAGGAGTCATCAATTATAGAGATCATTACTTTAGTATCATTGAGAAAGAAAAATGCTCTTAATTAAACTATGACACAAATCTTTCTTATCATTAATAATTTTTATTTTATAATTATTCAAAAAGCCAAATGAGACTTAAGACATGGATTTTTAATCCCATATCATCCTCATGCATACATTAAAATGAAAGTATTCATAAAATAAATTGATTAGGGCATATCTAAATTTTCTTCTCAGAGTCTGAACCTTCTGAATCATGTTTAGATTCAGAATTATCAATATTCCAGGCTGCTAACATCCATTCTGCAAGTTTTGAAGCATATTCAGCAGGTAATGACAACTACATCCCTATTATTGCCTAGCTAACAGGAATTGTAAGATGCATACCAATTTTAGAGATAATAAAATGTGAATGAAAAAGTGTGCCTTAGAATAATGAAACAAGGGTATTATGCAGCAGCTAAAGGAACCAAGGAAGTTTCTTATATGCCACCATCAAAAGTTCTAATTCATATTGCTAAGGAAAACTAGCAAGTTGCAAAAAATATATAGTGTGAGTTCATTTATGGAAAAAGCAAAATCAACCTCTATATTTTTGTGGCAGACACTGAAAATTTGGTTACCGAAAAGATATTCTCAATTCTTTTTACTATGCCATTCTATACTTTAGATACTTGAAAGGTAAGTTACTTTCCTAGACTCCCCTGTTGATGGATGGGTCATGTAATAGAGTCTAGCCAGTAAGTTATAGGCAGATGTTTTGGGAGGCTTCCTTTCTTGAATTAAAATATAAAACATCACACAGTGACTTTTGTCCTTTCCTGTCTAGTATGTGGACACATTTTTAGAGAAGCAGCAATCACCTTGTGACCATGAGGACAAATCTGTGAAAGATGAAACAAAAAAAGAGTCTGGGCTCCTGATGACATCACTGAGCTGCCCTGAGCTGCCCTTGGACTTCCTTTCAAATGAGACTAATGAACTGCTTTCTTTTGTTGGGTATTCAGTTGGCTGAATAAAGTTCTAACTGCAACAAGTCAGTTTAGAGATAGATTTTTAAATATCTGAACAGAATGCACACTAAATGGATAAGTAGAGGTGGGAGTAGAATTGAGAGAGGATGTTGGGGCACTTTAACTTCATTTGATTTTTTAACAACATAAAGGTGTTCACATATTACATAAGTAACTAAAAAAATTATTTTTGTAAGATTTATGTCAGAAATGAGAATTGCTGACAAGAAAGGAGCTTACAATGGGGGCAGCATCTCAGGCTGAGATCTTTTTTCAAATGATTGAACTCCAGAAAAGACAAAAAGTTTTTCCACTGGGCTATCAGTTTACTATCCATTCAAAAAAGTTAATCTGGCTAGCTTTATTTGTTTTCAGAGAGTGCAGGCTTCTTCATAGTGCGTACCCATTCCTTTTCTAAAGGCTCACAAACTACCTTTGATATGATCCATCCTGGGTTTGTATTGGTGCTCTCAGGAAAGGTCAAGATTACAACTCCCTTCTTCAAGATCTACTTTTTTCTCCTTTCTAAAATCAGAGCATTTTCTGGTCTTTAATTTCCTGTTACTTCTCATTTTCTCTGATACTTCCCAAAGATTACCAGCATAACAGTTTCATACAAAAGATCCTGGCATACACACACACAAAAACACATTATGATGATTATTATGCTGTTAATATTGATGATAGTAATGGACTTACCATTTACTGGGCATTTTCTGCGTGCCATGTACTGTGCTAAGTAGGCATTTTACACACACTGTTACATGTAATCGTCACAGAAACCCTGTGAGGCTCCATTTTATAGAGGTAGACAGTGAAGCTTGGGCAGGTAACTTGCCTAAGTCCACACAAAGGCACACAATGTCACAACAGACTGGGACTTGCAAAGAACCAGCTCTTGACCACCAAGCTGACTTGAAAAAAAAGCAAAATCAGTATAAGTGTAAACTCAGGTCAGTCCGCAACAGGTTCTCTCAGAGTACCCTAGGAAATACCCACTAAACGGCCCCTCCTCCACTAGGCCAGGGGAGCCAGAGCTGAGTGCAGTTCTGATCCTTTCCGTATTTTCCTCATCACCTCTATCTGAGCTCTGCAGGCTCCGCCCCTCCTCTAGCCGGTAGCACCTCCTGCGCAAGCGCACTGTGGCCCGGAACTTGACTGCTGCCCCGCGTGTCCCCGCGTGCGGCGGCGCCCGTGAGGAGGGAGCGCGCCGAGCGGGTCCGCGCCCGGAGGTGGGCGGGGCCTCCGACTTGGCGGCGGAGTGGCGCGGGTTTTGGAGCCTCCGTGTTAGCGGCGGAAGTTAGGGTTAGTGGAATGAATGGGGCGGAGATTTTACGGATTATACTCGCCGGGAAGAAGCTACAAGAGGTTTCCATTGCACAAGTGTTTCATCCACCCATCCATTTATTCCAGAAATGTGTGTTAGTGGCCACTGAGTGCGGGAACCCCATGGCATGAAGACTGCCCTCCCAGGGCTTCCGCACTTGACCGATAGAAGAGAACGTGCGAGAGCTGGTGAGGGGGCTACCGGGAGACCTGAGAGATGTTCCTTGAACCCCACACCCAACATTCACACAAGAGAATTCCTAATACTGTAGGAGGACAAATGGGCCCAGGTAAGTTCACATCTACCTTCGGGAGGTGGCCCCCAGGTTGTCTCTAGGCTTGTCAGTCCATTCTCTTCTGTTCTCCAAGGCACTTGTACTTACCCCATCCGGACTTCTTTCTGAGTCCTGTCAGTCCTGCTTTCTAGAAGCTTACACTCAAGCAGGGTTAGACTGCTCCACCGTGATATAAGATGAGGAAAACAGGTACTCAACAGAGGCGCAAATAGCGAGAGATGCGGCTATAGAAAGCAGACGATTAATCCTCACACTGGTCCCTAGAATTATCACGAAGGAACTAGGTGATTCAGAGAAACTAGGTGATGATAGAACCACTGTTTAGAGTAATTGACAAATATGGTTGTATATAGTTAAATTGTACAATGAGAAGATTTGATATATTGTGGAATGAGGACCAAGATCAAGATAATTAACACATCCACCACCTCACATAATTAACTTTTTGTGATGAGAATGCTTAAGATCTACTGTCTCAGGAGTTTTCAAGTATACAATACCATATTATTAACTATAGTCACCGTGCTATACGTTAGTCTCAGAACTTAATCTTCTTATAACCAAAAGTTTGTACTCTTTGGCCTACATCTCCCCATTTCCCCCTCACCCCAACCCCTGGCAACCACAACCCTATTCTCTGTTTCTATTAAATTGGCTTTTTTTTTTTAAAGGTTCCACATATAAATGGCACTGTACGATATTTGTCTTTCTCTCTCTGGTTTATTCATTTAGCATAACGATCTCCAGGTTCATCCATGTTGCCACAAATGACGAGATTTCCTTCTGTTTCATGGCTGAATAATATTTTACTGTCTGTATATACCACATTTCCTTTACTCATTCATCCATCAATGATGGATGTTGTTTCCATAGCTTGGCTGTTTAGGTGTTTCCGTATCTTGGTTATGGTGAATAAAGCTGCAGTGAACATGGGTATACATATATCTCTTTGAGATACTGATTATATTTCCTTTGGATAGATACCAAAGAAAGGAGACTGCTGGATCATATGGTAGCTCTATTTTTAATTTTTTGAGGAACTTCCATACTGTTTTCCATAATGGCTGTCCCAGTTTATATTCCCACCAACAATGTACAGTGTCTGTTTTCCATATCCATTGCAAAATTTGTTCTCTCTTGTCTTTTTCATTATAACCAAACTAACATGTGTAAGGTGATATCTCACTGCGGTTTTGATTTTCATTTCCCTGATGATTAGTGATGTTGAGCACCTTTTCATATCTGAATGTCTCCTTTGAACTCATCACATTCTAAACACCTACAAATCTTTTAGATCTCAGATTCAATATCACGTCTCAAGAGAAAACCTCTCCGATTCCCAGACCAGGTCGTTATAAATTCTGCCAAATAAGCATGATTAAAGCAAGGAAGTGCATGTGTTTGGAATTCCATTTGCTCCTCCGGATGTATTCTTCACTTTTCTCTACCCTACGTTGTACCCAAGGCAGCCAACCTGTTTGGACCACACTAAAGTCTCCCTGGCCCCATGGCTTCTTATTGGGGAGAACAATCTGAATGGAGCGCGTAGGCAGGAGCTCAAAGCCAGCCGGGTGTCTTGGCTTTTATCCTCCTGTCTCCTCCTTTGGGCTCCCTGAAGACTGGCTGCTCCCTCAACCAAGTGCTTAGTACAGCTTCTGTCAGGCAGGGCTCTCCACTGAGATTTCTTTGTTTCCAGGTTCCTGTAACTGCCCTCTCCCTCCTCCTCTAGCCCCTTCAAGCCAACAGGTGCCTTCAGCAGTAGGGTCACAGACTGCATTATTACTGTGGTTTCTCTAATCTCTGCCCACTCTTTTGTAAACAGGTTTTGTGTTAAACACTCCTCAAATTATTCTCTTAAAGTGTGCCATCTATTCCCACCCCCTTTCCCAGGGACCCTAATTGAGACAGTGCCCCTGGGAATTTTTCATGTAACTAAAATTTATGTTATTGGTGTCAAAGCTTTTCCTCTGGCCAACAATAAGGGATAGCCTAACCTATATTATTTACAAAATAGTATGCTATTGGTTATTGAAAAATCACGTTTTTAAAAAATAAAAACGGGATACAAATAATATGTTGAGTTGATCTCAGTTTTATAAAACCAAAGAAAACAAACAAATGTGTATGTATAAAAGTCTCAACTGATAGGTCCCAAAATGGTAATAGTTGCTTTTATAGTAACAGGATTATTTTTTTCTTTATGGTTTTCTATTTTTTCCCAGTTGTCTGCAATAATACTACATTGTTATTATAATGAAGTGTATATATATATTATTTTTAAACATTTCACTTGATCAAATTATACACATTATAAAAATCATTAATTAATTAAGGTGAAAGTTAAATAAGACAATGAAAGTATACTGTCTAGCATATGTGCCTAATACGTGGCACAGAGTAGGCATTCAGTATGTCAATAATAATTTATTATTACAAAGCATATTTTATATACTTCTCTACATTATGAAACGAAATACAGAGAATAGAATTTAGCCTTTTCTGAATGACTCAGGAATATTAATTGTTATATTGTACTTTACTAGCATGATGCTCTGAGCTCAGTTACTTCAATCCTATCATGTAACATATAAGAAAATCTGTAAAATAGAATCATCCCCAGAGAGATTAAGTGACTTCCCTGAGGTCCTATACAGCTAATTAGTGCTCTCAGCTCACCCTCTCTCTCTAAAGACTTCCTCTAAGATATCTTTCCTTCCCTCTGGAGAAATACTTCTTTTCCTGTATTTGTCACTACCCACAACTTCGTTAATTCTATTACAGGCTTTTTGTTAAGTAATTAAGTCTATTTCTATCTTTATCATAGTACATCCTGTAAAATTTTTTCTTCACTCTCTGGTTCAGTTCTATTTTGATTCTGAAAATGGAACTAATCAAGTGAAATAAATACTAGTGATAGAACACAGTAAAAAGGAAATCAGAAAGTCTCAGAGTAAAATTAAATTTAGTAAAGAATGAATGCTATCACCTTTTAGAGCCAATTAACACATATTGTAGTCCCTCTTCAGAAATCACACAAATGTTCATTGTCACGTTTCTCCAACTATTTATCCTAAGAGTACTTCGGTGAAGTATACTTTATATATTAAAAATGGACAGGTTTAAGTGTAAAGCCTAATGAATTTTGACAAACATATATACTTATGCAACCATTGTCTAGATCAAGATAAAGAAATGTGCTATAAACAAAGAAAGATGGAGAATGTTGCTCATCAACCAGTTCTTAGATTAAGCTGCTGCAGTCGTTGATTTATTGTGTACTCTGTGCTTCAGACAGAGGAAATTAAAATGATAACAGGATGCTCTGTTCTTTCGACAGATAGGTCCTTAGATTGTTACATGTATCTCAGGAAGAATTTTAAGGAATGCACTTCTTGCACCTACCCATACACAGAAAAGCACCAAAATCATTGACTCACTGTATCTTTTTTTTTTTTTTTTTTTGACTAGCAGTAATCTGTTACCAAGAATACCGCCTGTATTCCCCAGCCAAAAATCATATGTAAACTAACCTCCCCCGGCGACCTTTTCAGAGCAGTTTCTCAGAGCTACTGAAATTCTGTCTCCCAGGCTATAGTTCTCAGCAAGTCCCTAAATGGAACTTAGCTCACAGCTCTTGCATTGTTCATTTTTCTTTCAGTCAACAAAATTTTCAGTCAGAAAATTCCCTCCTGTTTCCTTCCTGTCTTTCCATGCCATGCACCCCTCTCCCTGGCCCCCTGCCAGGGCACAACACAGCCACTATTCTGATTTCAGTGCTTGGCTTTGTCTGTTCTTGAATGTCCTAAAAACAGAATCATACAGTGTGTACTGTTATCATGTATATTAATTGTTCATTCCTATATACTACTATGTAGTATTCTACTGTATGAATATACCATAGTTTCTCTATTAGTTCCTCTGTTGACAGACAGTTGGGTTGTTTCCAGTTTGGGTTATTATAAATAAAGCTGCTATGAAAATTCCTGTACAAGTCCTTTTTTGGACCTGTGCACTCATTTCTTTTAGGTATACGCCTAGGAGTGGAAATGCTTTATCACAGAAATTGCTCTATCATGGTGCATGTTTCAGGTTATAGGAGACTTCCAAGCAGTTTTTCAAAGTGGCTGTTATATTTTATGCTCTCTCACATTACCCCATGTCTTCACCAATACTTAGAGTTACCAATCTTAAATTTTAGCCATTTTGGTGTGTGTGTGTGTGGTGGTATCTCATTAAGATCTCAATTTGTTGAGCACTTTTTCATAAATTTAGTGGTCATTCAGATCTCTTCTTTTGTGGGGACTCTGTTCAAGTCTTTTGCCCACTTGAAAAATTGTGTTGCCTTTTTATTATTGATTTGTGAAAGTTCTTTAAATATCCTGCTAACCGTCCTTTGTCTGATATATTTATTGCAAACATATTCTTCTAGTCTGTAGCTCAATGTTTCACTTCTTTAAAGTGTCATTTAACATGCAGAAATTTTTAATTTTTATGAAGTCCAAGTCATCAGTTAGTGAATTGCATATTTGCCTACCTCAGGGTCATGAAGAAGCATTTTCCTATGTTGTCTCCTAGAAAAGTTCTAGGCTTACCTTTCACATTTATGCTCCTATTAAACTTGCCTTTCCTAGAATTCATATAGTATTTAAAGCCATGGGAATAGACAAAATCATGCAGAGAGGGTGTAGAGAGATAGGAAAGGAGGGACTAATATATACTAATCAAATTTCCAATAGCATTTTTCATGGCATTTGAGTAGCTGATTCTAATACTTGTCTAAAAGAAGAACTGCTCAAGAACAGTCCAGAGACTTTTGCAAAGAACAAATTTATACGGTTTGTTCTACCAGATGTTAAAGATATGTAATTTAATATGTACATTACTGTGGACAAATAGGCAATTTTAACAAAGGAATAAAATAGAGTTCAAGCATAAATAAAAATATAAGCACATGGGAGAGGCTATACAAGTCCATAATGGTATTGAAACAGCCATCTATCCATTTAGAAAAGAAAGAAAATTCTTACCATACACTAAGACAAAAATGAATTCTGAATGGATTATAGAGCTTAACAGTAAGGATTTATAGGGGGAAGGTTATAGCTCAGTGGTAGAGTGTGTGCCTAGCATGCGTGAGGTCATGGGTTCAATCCCCAGTACCTCCATTAAAATAAATAAACAAACCTAATTACCCCCCAAAATTAATTAATTAAAAATACATTAAATAAATAAATGAGAGAAAAAATTAAAAAAAATAAGGATTTGTATAAGTGCTAAGAGCAAATATAAGAAATTTGTTTATAACCTTAATACCTTATGCAAATGCAAAAGAACGACAATTAACTATGTAAAAATTGTCTTCTGCATGAGATCATAAGCAAAGTTAAAAGGTAAGCAAACTAGAACAATGAAATACCATTTTTCAGGACCAGATTCACAAAAGTGTATTAATCAAAAAACACCTGTTGTGTGACAAAATGGGTACCTCGGTACATTGTTAATGCACATTTAAATTGATATAAACTTTTTTGGAGAACAGTACCTAGGAGTTAGAATTTTAAATGTGTAATCCTTTGAATCTAGAAATTCCACTCCTATATAACTATTCTAGAGCAATTCTTACATATATGCACCAAAAAGCACATATGAGGGAGTCACTAGAGCATTAAAGTTGATAAATAGTGTTTAAAAATATATAATTTAAATATATATATAATTTTTATTTTTCAGTTATACCTCAATCAAGTTGGAAAACAAAACAAACCAAAACAAAAAAAATGAGGAAAAAAATGCTGTCAATCAAACCATGACATAATGCTTTCTTATTACAGAGAATTTATATTTTATGTTTAGTGAAAGAGGTCTTTTAGACTTACTTGACCCTAGATCATATAATACTTTTATACTTACAAAAGGGAAAATAGCAACGGAATAAATTGGTTGTGGAATTCCTAAAACAACTTCACACTGTGCATCTAATGCTTCTGCTTTACTTTTGATTCAGTCATCAGTGATATGCTTTTCCCCATCAAGCTGTTCTGTGTGCCACTCAAAACACTGGTAATACAGCATTTCTTTATTTCTTTGTTGTTATTGAAGTATGGTGGATTTACAATATTGTGTTAGTTTCAGGTGTACAGCAAAGTGTTCAGATATATATATATATTCTTTTTCAGATTCTTCTCCATCATATGTTATCACAAGATACTGAGTATAGTTCCCTGTGCTATACAGTAAGTCCTTGTTGCTTATCTATTTTGTATATAGTAGTGAGTATCTTTTAATCCCATACTCCTAATTTATCCCTTCCTCTCTTTCCTCTTTGGTAACCATAAGTTTATTTTCTATGTGAGTCTTGTTCTGGTTTGTAAATAAGTTCATTTGTCTCATTTTTTCAGATTCCACATATAAGTGATGTTGTATAATTTGACTTCCTTCACTTTAGTATGATAATCTCTAGTTCCATCCATGTTGCTGCAAGTGGCATTATTGTATTCTCTTTTTTTGGCTCACTAATATTCCATTGTATATACATACCACATATTCTTTATCTATTCATCTGTTGATAAACACTTGGGTTGCTTCCATGTCTTGGCCATTGTAAATAGTGCTGCTATGAACGTTGGGGTGCATGTGTCTTTTTGAATTAGAATTTTTATCTTTTCTGAATACATACCCAGGAATGGGATTGCTGTATCATGTGGTAACTCTATTTTTATTTTTTTAAGGGACTTCCAGTGGAAACCCACTGTTTTCCATAGTGGCTGCACCAATTTACACTTCCACTAACAGTGTAGGAGGGTTCCTTTTTCTCTACACCATCTCCAGCATTTGATATTTGTAGACTTTTTGACGATGGCCATTCAGACTGGTATACAAAACTCATTGTAGTTTTGATCAGCATTTGTTTACCATGTGTTCCTCTATTACAGCTTCTAGGAGTTCTTAGGAGTTTCTACCAAGCCACTGACACCCATTCTCAGGTTTTAATACACATGTAAATTCAGTTATAAGAGGTGTTCACATTAAAATGTGAAAAATTGTATATTTAAAATTGATAAAATATGTGTGCTACACAACAAGATCTCTTCTGGTACATATTACATGAAAAGTTAAATTTGCAAAAAATACACAAAATATAATTCCATTTATGGGGAAAAAAACCCCAAGTGTTTCTGTGGCAGACACTGCAGCTTGGCTCCCAGAGCTATTCATAATCTGCTCTTCTTTTTAACTTCTAAAAGCTTTATTGAGATATAATTTACAGACCATGCAATCCATTTATTGTAAGTGTATGGTTTGATGAGTGTTAGTAATTTTATACTGCTGTGCAACCATCACAATTTAAGTGATTTAAAAATGCTTCCAGGCCCAGTAGTGCTGGAGCACACTTGGGAACATGGGGGAGCGTCAGGAAGTGGGCAGAGTCTGGTTGAGACTACAGAGTTACTTTGGGCTTGTGGAATGGTGGGGACAAGTTTCTGTGTGGAACGAATGACATAAAGCTTCAGTTCCAAATACTTCCTTTCATTTAGTCATTCAAGAAATAAACATGAGTGTCTACTATATGCAGACTCTCAGTAAGCAAGAGGGGTGCATTCCCTGTTTCCCCATCTGCAGGTGTTGAAAGAACAAGCATTAACAGGGTGCTGGAATGAGTACAACAGAGCAAAAACTTGAGTGAGGGGTCAGGGTTGGGTGGGAAGTGAGGAAGGGGGATTACTGAGCTGGTATAGGTCAGGGTCCAAATATAAACATGTCAGGGCAATGACACTCAGAGCAGTGTCCTTGGAGTCCACAAATATTTTTTTAAAGAGATCTTTATTTTGAATTCCTTTTGTTCTCATTTTACATTGATTCTTTTTTTTTCCTAAGGTATTTTCTCTTTTATTATTTTAATCAATTTTCTTCATCCCAGTATATATGATGAAAATTGATTTCATTCACTGATACCTTTACGGTGACATTTCCTTCTTTCTACTTTTTTATTATGTTTTCCCACTTCAGTATTACATCACTGGTTTACTACAAAAAAGGATATAACTTGGGAACAGCCAGGTGGAAGAGGTAGGGCACAGAGCAAGTTATGGGGAGAGGAGCCGTGAGCTACCGTGCTCTCTGAGTGAGCCGCTCTCCCTGAATCTCCAGGTGTTTGCCAAAATGGAAGCTCCCACAAATCTTTATTTGATACCCTGCACCATGTTCAACAGCATTCTTTTCTAAACCCATCAGCTCTTACAATTGCTAGCTTGGTTTTCAGAAATCTCTATCCGGCTGTAAGCGCTTTGCGAGCAGAGACTGGGTCTTGCCCATAATGAAATCCTTAGCTCTAACACAGTTCCCAGCAAATAGCAAGGCCCATCTCCATAAAAATATAAGAAGACCATATCCTTTGACCAAAGGATTGTGTGATGTGCAGTGTATAAAGATGAATGAGACTTCAGTCCTGCCTTCTCAGAGTTTTCGTTTTAGTGAGAGCTGAGGACAGACTTCCCGCAATAATACAAGTGAAGGAAAGGAGGAGTAAATGAGGGGCAAATAAGCAGGGATGGGCTTGTAGAAGTTAAGACCATTAATTTTCCTACTAGTCCTGAGGCTTTCCACTGTGGTCTCTAAGTAGTGAGGCCCAAGATATACAGGGTACGTAAAAGCTGGAGGACTCTGTCTCAGGATGCCCATTTAACAAAAACCAATTCTGTGCTGCAGAAGGCGATACTATATTGTGAAAGCCTAATTAGCTACAGCCTATATTCAGATTACTGATCGTTGCAGCAAGGGACAGGGGAGTGGCAGACACACCCCAGACGTCCAGGGACACCATTCTACAAGAGGGAGGAAGCTGCAAGGCAGCATTTCTATAAGGTTGTATTTCCCACAGAAGTCTCCTAAGACAGTCAGAGGGAAGTGGGGAATCAGTTCTGGACTGGCTGCTCTTTCTAAGGCAGGATCACAAGTGGGCTAAACTAGGAGTTGGGTTCTGTCTATTGACAGGGTGCCCTGGTCAGTCGTGGGGAAGACACTGCAAGATGACAACATGGATGGGTGGGACCAAACAATGGAAAACAGTAGTAAGAAACATTCCACAGGATGAATCTGCAAACTAAAGTTCAAAGTACAAATGGAAGATGCACTCCTGAGGGAACGGAGGATAGAGAAAAGAAAAAAAGTTTAAGATTCCCAAAGGAGTGAAGGAAGAACGTTCATGAAAGAGAACAGAATAATGAAATATACTGGAAGGGAAAATCATAGTGAAATAAAAATCTCAATAAACAAGATAAATTCTGGAATGAACACTGTATTAAAAAAAGAAAAAAGACTTGGGAAATACTACAGATCAATTCATCCCAAGAACCCACAGAGTCAAAAAGATTGCTTTAAAAATATGAAAAAGCAGTTGAGAAACATGCAGGCTAGTTTGAGACATTCCAAATATATAATTAACAGGGGGTGAATAATTATGTATGTTACGTGAATTATATCTCAATAAAGCTGCCTAAAAATAAATTAAAAAATAGATCAGAGAGAAAGTCCTAGATAAACACTAGTGAATCTGTAAAATTATAAGGAATAAGAAAAACTTAAAGACTACAATACAGAAGTACAAAGTGTATGCGGTCCTCCTTCATCTAATCCCCCAGTATCACGTCCGTCTCCATTAATCATCCCTATTTACAGCTTGGTTTATGGGTGTACATATATATCAATATTTGTATAAATATCTATACATTTATCTATATCTATAGCTAGCTATCCATATTTATACAAATATGTAGTTCCATGTGTGTGTTTTCTTTGTTTTTAATTAATAAAGTGGATCTTACAATACATTTGCTATACAACTTTCTCTCTTCATGTAACAATACATCGCAAGGGTCAGATTCATTTTTATTTTTTACTTTAAAGTTTTCTCTTCTTTTAAATGTTATTTTAAAATAATGTTTGTTAATTTTTGTAAAATTCAGAGAAAAGAGGAGCCGATAATCCCACTGCCCATCTATTGATATTTTTAAAATAAAAAGTAACCAACCACTCATGGCTAGAAAATGGAAACAGTTAAAAAAAAAAAAGGAATTAACACAACATTGTAAATCAACTATACTTCAATAAAAAAAAAAAAATTAAAAACAAAAAAAAGAAAAGAACAACATGATAGAATGTGATTCTTCCTGGAAAAAAATTATATTTATTAACATATACTATCTACATAGGTTTTTCTTTTGTTTTAAAAGTTAACACAAAGGAATCATTATACCATTGTGCCAGACATTGATTTTTCACTTAATAGTATACCTTAGAGATCTTTACATATTAATATATGTAAAGCTATAGTATTCTTTTCTTTTTAATGGATTCATAATATTCCATAAAATGTAATATATTGAACGTAAGTACAACCACTTACTCTATATGGAATACATTGTGTGTAACCACAATCATTTATATCCTCTAATGTTCCTTTAATAGTCTTCTAATGACAATCACTTAGGTTGTTTCCAGTGTCTTGCTTCTGCAAGCATTGCTCCTACTAAACATCCTTATTCATGCATTTTTGTGCATATGTGTGAATATTTTTCGTTGACAAATTTCTAGATTTGGCATTCTGAGTTAATACTTATGGACACTTAAAATTTTGATGATCATTGTCCAATTTGCCTCCCAAAAAATGCTACATGAATTTACACTTTGTTAAAACAAAATATCTGAGTGCTTTTTTTCTTCACTTCTCATTAATACAGGATAGTATCAATTTTTAAAATCTTTGCATGGATAACGAAAACATCACATTATTTTAAAATGGCATTTTCCTAATTACTAGTGGGAAGTACAACATTTCATAGGCTTCAGATGATTTAAGTTTCTTTTTCAAGATCATTTTTTGGGATGGTTTCTGTGTGGTGCAAGTGCATGTGCCTGTGTGTATGTGTGTGTGTGTGTGTAAATAATCTACATCTTTTTTATCTGTTATATCTTTTTACCACATCAAAGCCTGAAATTTTTATGAAATCTGATGGTCAATCTTTTTCTTATGGATATCAGATTTAGTTATTCCCTTAAACATTACATGCCCAAGAAAATATTGTTTTATATTTTCTTTGTAACATTTTTAAAAAACATTTATTTCTTAAGACTTTATTTATTCTGCTAATTGTGAATTTCTTAAAGCCAAGAACAAGATTTTCTAATGGAGGGGGGTAATTAGGTTTATTTTTTAAAGTTTTAAGCATGTTAAGCATGCACTCTACCAGTGAGCTATACCCTCCCTCCCAAAGATAATAATTAATCCAGGTAACTTTTAAATTTTTCTCCTTTTTTTCGGGGGGCGGGTGGTAATTAGTTTTTTATTTATTTATTTTAATGGAGTTACTGGGGATTGAACCGAAGAACTCGTACATGCTAAGCACATACTCTACCACTGAGCTATACCCTCACTCCTAAACATTTAGTTGTTAGGTTGGGATATAAATAAAATTTTGACTTTTCAAATCCATAGCCAGTGATCCCAACATCATTTACGGAATCATCTTTTCCTTCACTGACTTGAAATGTCACTTTATCATGTACTAAACTCTGATATAAATACATACATGTATACACATATGTGTACATATACACATATGCATATGTGTATATGTATGTGTGTTGTGTGTGTGTGTACATGTACATAGGTACATATACAAATCCTTTCCTTTTTGGCCCTGATTGTGTTCTGTTCTGCACTTTGCTTTTTTCATTGAACAATAGATCTTGGAAAGCTTTCAATGTCAATATTTATAGTTCTGCCTCATTCTTTTTAATAACTACTTAGCATCCTATTGTTTCCTTCCAAAGCACATTTAAGTAGTTCCCAGTCCCTTGCCATAACAAACAATGCTCCAGTGAATCAAAGGAACTTTAAAATTATCTTGTCAAGTTCTATTTTTTTAAAAAATCCAATTGGGATTTTAAGTGGAGTTGCCTTGAAATTTATAGATTTAATTTGGGCAAAAGAAACATCACTATATTTGAGTCTTCCAAATCAGACCACATAGAATATCTTTGTTTCCATTTAGTTAGAAGGAAAACAATTTACATCCTTTGGCACAGAGGACTGAACCCTCCCCCTGAGAGTGAAGCTCCTAGAAATAACAATTAGAAGAAGAAACTTTTTGACAAAAGTTCTTTTTCACTTTTGGAAGTTATTTACAATGTTGATTTATGTAACTCACTGTTTTTGACCTCCATTTGCACAGTATCTATTCATCAAAAAATATTTTCTAAATGCCTTAATATCAGGTATTAGTAAATACACCACATACAATCGTTTTGTGAAAAGCATGTGATTTAACATAGATGTATTATGTTCATTTTGTGAACATGTTTGTACAATGTGCAAGGGACTTGGGGCAATGTTAAAGTGCTATAATTTGGTTGGGTTAATGGGATTTCTAAGTGAAAAATGAAGCTGTGTGATTCCCAGGAGAAACCAGAAAGAACTTGGAATGCTGCTATCTTAGATATGTGCTAATGTGGCTTTTATCAGTCTGAGGAGGGAGGTACTAGAAAATTATTGCACAAATAGTTTACATTTAGGAGGTTTTTTCCAAGCTACATTTTAAATTCTATTACGGTGAATATTTAATTGTAACAAAAAATAGGTTGCATTTGCATTAGCTTACCCCAGATAACACCTAATTGGCACATAAATTTCATTGAGAGGCAATATTCCTACTTCATTAGCATACTTGCTACAAGAATTCTGTGATGAAATAATTAAACACATTTCAAATAAAGGTTAATTGATAAGTTTATTCTGCTGGGAAGGGTTGTGAGTTCAGGAAACAGTCACAGAAGAAGTCTAGTTCTATAATGCATTTTAAAAATATTTCTCCTATAATCATCATTTATTTTTACATGCACCATAATTGATTTTAAAACAAATACAAGTGCCTTTTTCCTCAACTGGAGATAGTCTAAATAGTCTTTCATATTGATTGCGTTAATTATAACCAGGATCTGTAAAGTTGCATAGTAGCTAGTTAAGTATTACAAAATCTGTGAATAAACTGAAGTTTAATTTCCCTTAGTACACATAGGATAAATAGATAAAATTTCATGCACCGAATGAGGAAACAAGCATTGTACTCTTAACGGTAAGAGTTGCATAACAATAACTATGTTATGATATTAAAGTATACTTTCACATGGAATTTGGCACAAAGTATAGTCTTGACAAACATCAATTGCCTTCCTTTCTTCTTCTCTCCTCTCTATTATATTGAATTTTTCTTATTAAATATGGTATTTTTGGTTTATTTAAAGAAGAAAAATTTCAGCAAGCATTGAGCACACATACTATTGTAACCGAGACTTCCAACCCTCCTGGATGACCCAAGCTGAAGGGAATAAATTTCGATGATTGAGAAAGGAGGGGAAGGGAACTACAGAGTAACAGGAGCAGGCAATTGTCTCAACCAGGCCTCAGGCAAATTGCAGGCAAAAGACAAGGGATTTAAACCCTTTCTCCAGATCGATTTTAATGGAATTTTGTTATTTACACTAGTTGACTGTGTGAGGAAGAGCTAAATTTTTATTTGTGAATTAAATCTTTTGTGTCATTTACTGTAATCCTGAATAACAACTGAGCAGACCTTAAAAGAATATCTTAGACTGGGGAATGTGAAAATCCAGAACCTGCAGCTGGTGCTTCCACTAGTTTTTATCTTTTTATTTTTAAATCATTTAAAAAATTGAAGTATTATTAATTATTGTTAGTTTCAGGTGTACAGCAAAGTAATTCATATATATATATTCTTTTTCAGATTCTTTTCCATTTTAGGTTATTACAAGGTACTGAATATAATTCCCTGTGCTATACAGTAAGTCCTTGTTGTTTATCTATTTTATATATAGTAGTGTGTATGTGTTAATCCCAAACTTCTAATTTATCCCTCCCCCACTTTCCCCTTTGGTAACCATAAGTTTGTTTTCTATGTCTGTGAGTCTATTTCTGTTTTGGAAATAAGTTCATTTGTATCATTTTTTTTAAGATTCCACATATAAGTGATTTCATATGATATTTGTCTTTCTCTGTCTGACTTAATTCACTTTAGTATGATAATCTCTAGATCCATCTGTGTTGCTGCAAATGGCATTATATCATTCTTTTTTAAGGCTGAGTAGTATTTCATTGTATATATATGTGTGTGTGTCTATATATATATGTGTGTGTGTGTCTATATATATATATGTATATATATATATTACATCTTCTTTATGCATTTATCTGTTGATGGACATTTAGGTTGCTTCCATGTCTTTGCTATTATAGATAGTGCTGCTGTGAACACTGGGGTGCATGTATCTTTTCTAATTAGAGTTTTCTCCAGATATGTGCCCAGGAGTGGGATTGCTGGATTGTATGGTAACTCTGTTTTTAGTTTTTTAAGGAATCTCTGGAATGTTTTCCATAGTGACTGCACCAATTGACATTCCTACCAACAGTGTAGGAGCATTCCTTTTTCTCCACACCCTCTCCAGCATTTATAATTTGTAGACTTTTTAATGATGGCCATTCTGACTGGTGTGAGGGGATACCTCATTGTGGTTTTGGTTTGCATTTCTCTAATAATTAACAATATTGAGCATCTTTTCATGTGCTTGTTGGCTACCTGTATATCTTCTTCAGAGAAATGCCTGCTTAGGTCTTCTGTGCATTTTTTTTTTTAATTCTATTTATTTATTTATTTATTTTTAACATTTTTTATTGATTTATAATCATTTTTCTGTGCATTTTTTGATTGGGTTGTTCACTTTTTTGCTGTTAAGTTGTATGAGCTATTTCTATTTTTGGAAATTAATCCCTTGTTGGTAGCATCGTTTGAAAATGTTTTCACTCAACCTGTAGGTTGTCTGTTCATGTTGTTGATGGTTTCTTTTGCTGTACAAAAGCTTTTCAGTTTAATTAGGTCCCATTTGTTTATTTTTGTTTTTATTTCCATTACTCTAGGCAACGGGTCCAAAACAATATCGCTATGATTTATCTCAGAGTGTTCTGCCTGTGTTTTCCTCTCAGAGTTTTATAGTATCCAGTCTTACATTTAGGTCTTTAATCCATTTTTAGTCCATTTTTGTATATGATGTTAGAGAATGTTCTGATTTCATTCTTTTACATGTAGCTGTCCAGTTTTCCCAGCACCACTTATTGAAGCTACTGTCTTTTCACAAGTGTATTTTCTTGTCTTCATCATCATAGATTAATTGACCATAAGTTCATGGGTTTATTTCTGGGCTTTCTATCCTGTTCCATTGATCTATGGGTCTGTTTTTGTACATACTATTACTGTAGCTTTGTAGTCCGGATTCAGGGAGTATGATTCCTCTAGCTCTGTTCTTCTCTCTGAAGATTGTTTGACAATTCAGGGTCTTTTGTGTTTCCATACAAATAAAGAGAAATGAAGGGAGTAATTCCATTTACAATCACAGCAAAAAGAATAAAATACCCAGGAATAAACCTACCTAAAGAGACAAGAGGCCTGTGCTCTGAAAACAATAAAACACTGATGAAGGAAATTGAAGATGTCACAAAGAGATGGAAAGATATACCATGTCTTGGATTAGGAGAATCAATATTATTTAAATGATTGTATTACCCAAGGCAATCTATAGATTTAATGCAATCCCTATCAAATTACCAATGGAATTTTTCACAGGACTAGAACAAAAAAATTTTTTTTAATTTGTATGGAAACATTAGTCTTTATTTATTTATTTATTTTAAATTTTGGGGTAATTAGGTATTTATTTATTTATTTATCCTTAATGGAGGTACTGGAGGTTGAACCCAGGACCTTGTGATGTAGGCATGCACTCTACCACTGAGCTATACCCTCCCCTTTAGTTTTTATTTTTAATCATTTTTGTTATTAGTAATTCACAATGGAAAGTTTAAATTTCCAAAATCTGCATAGTTCTAAAATATAATTAAACATTCACTATTTACAGAGAAGAAAGTAGAAAAGAATGTCTGATCAGAAAAGTGTTTGTAATCTAAATTCATGCAAAAACATGAAAAGATCAGGTATTTATCCAAAAGATCAAAGTGATTAAATACACAATAAATAGATAAGGCACAGAAAAGAGTGATCACAGCAGAACTGGCTTGGTCAGGGAAAGTTTCCTGAACTGGTTGTTGTGACTCATTTTCTCATATACTCACTCTCCTTTAAAGAACTCCTTCATTTGTGTTTATTTTCAATTAAATTTTTAAAATTCAGTAAAATATACAATACATAAGATTTACCATCCTAATCATTTTAAAGTGTACAGTTCAGTATTGTTCAATACATTCACAGTGTTGTGCAACCAGTCTCTCCAGATGGTCTTCATCTTGCAAAACTGAAACTCTACACTCAGTAAACAACTCCTCATTCCCTCCTCCCTCTACCTCCTGCAACTACCATTCTACTTTCTGTCTCAATGAATTTGACAGCTCTTGGCACCTCATACAAGTGGAATCGTACAGTATTTGTCTTTTTGTGACTGTGTTATTTTCATTAATGATGTCCTTGAAGTTTATCCATGTTGTAGTATGTGTCAGAATTTCCTTCCTTTTTAAGGCTGAAGAATATTCCATTCTATGTATGTAACTAATTTTATTCGTTCATTCATCCATTGATGACTATTTTGGGTTGCTTCTACCTTTTGGCTGTTGTGTATAATACTCTTATGAGAATGGGTGTAGAAATACCTCTTTGACACCATACTTTCAATTCTTTGGGGTATATACCCAGAAGCAGAATTGCTCAATCATAGGGTAATTCTATTTTAAATTTTTTAAGGCTTGCCATACTGCTTTTCATAGTGGCTATACCATTTTATATTCCCACCTATACAGGGGTTCCAATTTCTCCATATTCTCACTAACATTTGTTATTTTCTATTTTTTTTAATAGTAGCCATTCTAATGGGTGGTATCTTATTGTGGTTTTGATTTGCATTTCTCTAATGATTAGTGATGTTGAGCATCTTTTAATTTTAATTTTAATTACTCAATTAACACATGTTAATTTAGAAAAAATAGGAAAGTTTCATCTAAATAAAAGTGAGGAAAAGAAAGTCACCTTTAATCTCACAAGCATAGAGAATCACCTCTAATATTTTTGTAAGATTTCATCCAGACTGTTTTCTACATACTCATAAAAATGCAAATTAATAGGAACATGCTATATTTACTGTGTTTTAACCTTTTAAAAACATATCACTCTTAATATTTTCATTTTAATAAGTGTTAAGTACAGTGCAACTTGAAATGACTGCAGACTATTTCCTTATGTAAATTTATTATACTTGATTTAGCCTGAACCCCTATTGCTGAAACTTTAGGTTGTTTTTAAATTGGGGACATTGTAAATAGCCCATAGTTATTGTCTACTAAAGGAGGGTGGGAAATAATCTTTACAAATATTAACAAATGTCTGCTATCTCCCCCTCAAAAAAAAGAAGAGCCTTCCACATCTTCCTCCACTTCAAATCATTATATAGAATTTGTGTTCTTTTGTCCTTTATTATATTGTTTCAACAGTTGGGTCTATTCCTTGTCAATAATGTCTTTCATTTGTTTCAGTATTATATTTTCCAAATGCCTCTAGACTTGGATTTCTACTCTTTTTTCCTCGCTAGGAAGTTGAATATGTGTGATTAGGTCTCTAATGATTTTTGGAAGGTAAGTTTTAATTAACTGGTGGGCATAAAACTCTCCTTGCAGGAAGCCAAGTAATGTGCTGAAGAAGTGTCAGCATTTTAAGAAATTTGAAGTTAAAGCAGCCATGTTGAATATATTTATAAATAGCTCCATATCTTTTTTTCACCTACCCTTAAATCCTATCACAGGTATCCATCATCTCTTACCTGGGTTATTAAAATATCCTTGTTTTTAGCATAACTCTGTAACTCCTACCCTGAATTAATAAGGATGGCTATGTTGCTAGAAAAAAAGACTCACAAAATTCAGTGGCTTGAAGAACAGTAAGTTCATTTCTCATCTCCATCCAGAGTAGATTTTCAAGTCAGCGGGTGACTCTCCTTCATTTAGAGATTCAGGGAGCCAAACTCCTTCCATCTTGGGTCTCAGTCATCTGCTGGGACATTTTCCTCATTTGTCCAATTGAGGCAGGATTACCATGTCCATATTTCAGCTGGTGGGAAGAGAAAGTAAAACAAGTTTCAGTCTCATCTGTAGGTGCTAGTGTGGGAGTACCGCACACACTTCCATCACTTCCATCTCTTATTCTATAGAACATGCTTAAGCGGTCATACCTAACCCAGCGGAGGCTGGGGGATGTGGTCTAGTTGTGTGCTCAGGAAGAAAAGGAGCCTAGACTTTCACAGACAGCTCTCAGTCTCTGCCACCACCCATCCCAGCCTTGTTTACCCTCTACACTGCTATCAATGCTGGCTAGCTGAATCCCAAATCTGATCATGTCATTCCCCTGCTTAAAGAAATATATAGTGGTTTCCTATCATTGAACACCAAATATTTTTATTATGAACCTATTAGGGGATGAATACTATAGATACAATGAGAAGGAAAACAAAGATTCTGTATTTGTCCTTCTGGAGCTTACAGAGGAGCCTAAATCCTGAGAATCATGTAGTTCTTCCTTCTCCTTCACCCTACACCCAATTCATCACAAAGTCCTCATGAGTTCTACTTTCAGCCAAAGTATTGCTCTGCATCCCTCCTTCCTTTTCTCACCAGTGTCACCACCATAGATATTTTTTAAAATCCTAAATTATGTAGATCCTATATAATCAGGTTTACAAAGGGCTTTATCAAATGAGCCATGAATGTGCCAAGTGTGCAGGGAAATGAGGCATTTAATTTTAACTAATTTGTTGATAATTATCTCTTCAGATGTTTATTCTGACTCTGCTCTGGCTTGAAGATGGGAGGGAAATCTTTTCGAGAAATACTGTTGGATCCCCCTTCCTTTGTAGAATGGCTAGATTCATTAGCTGTGCTGCTGGCCCATGAGATTTCCTCTCATATTTTTACCAAAAACTCCCTTTAATTTTAGTTGCTTGACTGGCTTTCTGCTCCTAGCCACCAAAAGATCCTTCAGTAAAACATTGTTTTTTGAAAAGTGCACTTAACATCTAATGTGGATATTGCACAGTACTGGATGATGGAGTGTTACCAAACCATCCTGCTTGAAAAGTGCTTTGGCAGTGACTGGTGCCCAGTCTAAAAAGGAGCAAGACATCTGTGTTATTTTTCTATTGCTGCTGTTACAAAATACCACAGACATACATGTAGTGGCTTATAATAATATCCACTTATGATCTCACAGTTCTGCAGGTGAGAAGTCTGCACTTACATCTAAATGCTTAAAAAATATTTCTTCTAGTTTTATTGAAAAATAATTTGACATACATCAGTGCATAAGTTTAAGGCATACAGAATGATGGTTTGATTTACATATATTGTGAAATGACTACCAGGATAGGTTCAGCTAACATCCATTTTCTCATATTGAACACTAAAAAGAAAGAAGAAAAGACTGGAAAAAAGAATTTCTCCTTATGATGAGAACTCTTAGGATCTACCATCTTAAGAACCTTCCTATATATCAGACAGCAGTGTTAGCTATAGTCATCATACTGTATATTATATCCCTGCTACTTATTTATCTTATAACTAGAAGCTTGTACCTTTTGACCACCTTCCTCTAATTCCTCCTCCCCCCAGTCCCCACCACAACCACAAGTCAGATCTCTTTTTCTATGAGTTTGGGGTTTTTTGTTTTTGTTTTAATTTTTTTTTAGATTCCACGTGTAAGTGAGATCATACAGTGTTTGTCTTTCTCTGTCTGACATATTTCACTTAGCATAATGTATTCAAGTTCCATCTATGTTGTCACAATAGTAGTATTTCTTCTTTTTGTGGCTGAATAATATTCCATTATATATATTTGTGTGTGTATATATATATATACATATATATATATATACACACACACATACACACACACACACACACAACTTCTTTATCCATTCATCCATCAGTGGACACTTAGGTTGTTACTATGCCTTGGATATTGTTAAAACAATAATATTTTAAATACATGTAACAATGAACTACAGTTAACATGATTTGTTCCAGTTATGGGATTGTATCATAATCTCAGTCTATAATGTAGTATCTAGCTTCTTTTGATCAAAATAATGTCTGTGAGATTTATCCATGTTGTGTGTTTTAGCTGTTCCTTTATATTGCTGAGTAGTATGAATATATCACCATTTATTTATTCATTTTTCTGTTGATGGACATTTGGGTTGTTTCCAGTTATGAATAAAGCTGCTATGAGTACTTTTGAACAAAGTTTCCCATAAACGTAAGTTTTCATTCCTCTTGTGCAAATACCTAGGAGTGGAATTACTGGGTCATATTGTAAATATACATTAAACTTGATAAAAAACTGAAGAACAGTTTTCAAAAGTGAACATACCATTTTATAGACCTCCCAGCAAAATATGAGAATTCTTGTTATTCCACTTCCTTGCTAACTATTTGATGTTGTCATATTGTATGACAGTGAAGGAAATCAGAATATGTCACCCCAAAATATGTTGAGTATTTTGAATGAAAGTCACTTAAGAAGCAACAGGTACAAAAAGACACTCTGATCCTCCTTTTCCTTTCAAAAGTAGGAGTTAAAACTCCCGTGTGAAAGGTACCCTCCCTGTACCAGGAGGAAAGAAGACTTTTTTATCAGCCCAGAGACTGGAGCAATCTGCAAACAAATCTTACTCCATTCTACCTTCCCACAGCTGGCCGACCTTGGAAGCCTAAACTGGTTTCTTTTATCTTGTCATTTCTCTGCGAGTTTATTGTTCTTTGTTCAAGATGCTATATAGGCAGGAATTCTAAGCTGCCATTTCCAGTTACTTTTGCTTAGGTTTCTCCCCTGTGATATGTGGTGTGCCCTGCAGGTGTTAATAAACTGGTTTTCTCTTGTTAAGATTAACAACTCTTTTTGGTAGAGTCCAAGCTGAAAACCTAACGTGAGTAAAGTTTTGCCTCTTTTACAAGAGGGATTATGCCCAATTTTCCCTCTGTCTTTCTGTCTGTATATACCTGTTTCATCCTCACAGTGACCCAATAAAATAGGTATTAATTTCACTCACATTTTATAGATGAGGAAACTCGTACACAAATATGAAATCATTTGCCCAAGGTCATACAACTTTCAAATTATGGTGCAGGGAATTTAAACTGGTAGCCTGCCTCTCACTCATGGCTCACTGGCTCTCCAGGTATAGCTTGTACTGAGAGAGAGCTGTAATATACAGTTAGCATATACTGTATCATATTTTACACATATGTATTTTATGTAATCCCATTACTTCACTCTTATGTAAAAATGAGAATAGCCCTGAATAGATGATCTTATGAATTTGACACTTGTACCCTTTGCCTGTCACAAACATCCTGGTTATTTTGCAAAGCTTTAGACGCTTAGGTGTATTTTTCCATCCTGGGTCATGGAGATGATTCCAAAGAAGGGAGGAGGACTGAGAAATGGCTGTTGTGTCACGGCAGAGTGACGATGCTCTTAGGTCATCTCTCAACTCCAAACATCCGATTTACTTCTTTACAATGAAACGGACTTCTGCATAAGTAGGAAGTGTGTGTGAACCATTTGCTAATGTGGAAGGAAAATAAAAATGGAGTTGGTATCACTAAGAGAGCACTCTAAAATGAAGCCAGGAGGCCACTGAGGACGTGTAACTTACGCAATGCTTGGCCTGAATGGAATCTGACCTTTTGACCACGTATTGTCTGAATAAAGGCCTCCAGAACATCTGCCAGAAACCCATGATACCTATGGAGCCCTTACCCTAAAATAACTCATGACAGCCTATCTGTTTATCTGACCCTTACCCTAAAACAACTAGTGACAGCCATCCCTTAAGGACAAATATTTCCCTGTTTGTGTCAAAGTTCAGCCTCATGGCTTTTGCCTTTATAAGCTCCTGACCCTTTCTCTTCCCCAGAGCACTCTTGGTTTTACTTGAATCTGTGCCTCCCTAATTGCGATTCTTAAGACCCCAAATAAATTATTTTCTTATTTGCAGGCTTCTGCGTTTGGCTTTGGTTTGGTTTGGTTTGACTAACATTAAAGAAAAGTTAGTTTTCTTACTTTATAATTATTAGTCCCTGTAATTATATTTCATGCAAAAAGAATAAGTGATGCAGAAAAGGAAAGACATTAATTTGAAATATTTTTCTGGTTTTAGTTTGTAACTGATAAAAATGTGCATATATTTGTAAATGTATGAATGTGCTTGTATGTATTTATTTATTTAACTTAACAAAATATATTTTGCTTGAAGATTTTCTTTGTTCTTTCCTATATTCCATGAAGACAAATGAGAGAATTTGTGTTTTCTGTTATCTGAGGTCCACACTGAAAACAGAAACAAAATTTGGAATTTAGATTTAGTGATAGTAAAATTACAAATCTATTAAGATTCATAAATTATAAAGATGATATTATTACAAAGTCTCAGCATTTCTGAGCATATCTTATATCTCACAGTAAAATCAGTTTGTTTTGCCTGAGTACTCAAAAAGAAATTTTTTAATTCCCAGTTCAGGTTTTGTACAACTGCAGAATTAATGGTGATGATCATATGATAGGAGCAGATTTATATGTGTGTGAGAAGTGGTGGTGATGAGGAGGCCCAAATAGACATTATAAACAGGGAAATAAAATTTAATTTTTTTAGAGTTAAAATACAGAAACAGTATGTATTGGTTTTGATTTAGGGATGTGTCACTTAAAAAGAAAGACAGGCTTCTAGGATTGCAAGACTGAAGAGAAATTGAATTTATTTTTATAGCTAAAGAAAGAATATGCCCATCAGAAGAGGAATTGATGGCCATTTTAAACAAAGGAAAAGGAAAATTCCTAAAGAAAATTTTGGCTCTGCTCATTTAACAGTGCTCAGGGGAAAAAACTTACTTGAAAACTTCAGAAATCACTTTCTCAATTGCAAATCTAACCCAATTTTGAAAGTGGTTGTATCAAGTCTCTTACTAACTATCATTCAGGTTAACTTATTCCTTTTGTTCTGTTTCCGTGTCCACTGTTCAGCCCTGTGGTCATAATTTTTCTTTCTTCCCATGGAGGTGTGCTTGTCAGAAGAGAATGTGCTAGGCTTATTACCTTGAGTTTTCTGGTCTCTGTAGCCACTGAAGTTTTATTACAAATCCAAACATTGACACTCAGCGTTTGTACACTACCCGCTTTGAGGTTGGTTAATGTAAGCTTACTCTAAGCCTGCCTAAGCTAACCTTTAAACCTTCGAGGGGTAAGAGTCAGATCCTGCAGGCACGGTAGTCAGCTTATCAAGTTAATGGTACAGATTAGCAGCATTTACACCCCAAAAGACCTCTGCATCATAGTTTCCTTTCAAAACATCGACACAGTTGCTGCTCATCTCATGAATCCATTGAAATATAATGAAATAAATTTATAGAGAGCCTTTCTCTCCTAGAAAAGAAAAAAGATTGCCATGTGTTACTTTACAGAAGTATGTTCATGTCTAACTGAGAAATTGTGCTCTACACTGGAATTTGACACAACATTGTAAAATGACTATAACTCAATAAAAAAATGTTAAAAAAAAAAGCATAAGAACACAAATCATTTTCTTCTGCTTTTTAAAAAATATCTTCCTGTCCTGCAGATGGAATGGCCTCTAGTGATGAAAAAAGAAAACATATCTCTAAAATGGTTTTTAAAATTCCATGAAAATAAAATTGATGAAATAGTCAAACTCTTAAAAACTATGAAAAACTCCCACAAAGAAATCAATTGTTTGGGAGGCAAATTTTTGAAAATCACTTCAGTGTTTTAAAACGAACAGATGAGAAATAGTAAAATCAAACTGCTTTGCAATTACTATATAAAAATCTTATTTTAAAAATATATTATGTATATATACCCCTAAGGATAATATTAAAATCTGATTCTTCTATAATAAATCATACTCTGTGTGAGAACAGTAGGTTTGTTCATTGGGGAAAAAAAGTAAATTTGTCAGAAGCTACTTGGAAGCACAATGGCAATTTCAGGTAAAATTAAAGTAATAATGACATTAACTAACATTTAAAATGAATGCTCCCAGGAGGGAGGGTATAGCTCAGTGGTAGAGTGAGTGCTTAGCATGCATGAGATTGGGTTCAATCCCCAGTGCCTTCATTAAAAAAAAAATAAAAATAAACCTAATTTCCTTCCCCACTCCCCCAAAAGAATAAAAACATTAAAAAGTAAAATTAATTCTCCCTTTCTTTTTGTCTCAGAAATTTGGTCTTTCTAATGGTCCTCATTTACTGGTGAGACACCTAGGACCTGGAGAGCTTAAGTTGCCCAGAGTCATAATGCCAAAAAGTGGTGGACAAGGATTCCCACCCAGATAGCTTTACAGCTTCATCTTTCAATCACTACAGCATGTCCCAGAGAACTGATGCTTACTTTAAAATGCAACTGTTTAAACCTATGTTTCATTTGTGTTATATAAGAGAATTCTAGGTAAAGAATTGTTGACCAGGCTATCAAATGCAGCGAACATTTCAACTAGGGACTTGAATTCTCTCTGATAATTCTTGATGACTATTGGTAAATCAGTTCACATTCATTACAATTAATAGTACAAATAAATATGGTTAAAGTAAGTTTGAAGTTAGAAATCCCAAACTCATTTGCCTACCTATTCTTGTGTTCCCTTTCACAGCTAGATTTTCACCAGAGCACTGGGAAATTCTATTCTAAATGTGTATTCCACAAAATATTAATTTCATTAAATGTTAAAACCTTTACTCAAATAAGTTTGGGGGAATGCTGGACTACATGAAAATACAATGCATTTCTTTATTCAAAATTTCTCAGAGCCTTTAAATTGGTAGCATACACTTTCCAAGAGGGGAATAAACTATGCAGCATTTCCGAAGTTTATTTAATCATGCAACTCTTCTTTTTTCAAATGAGCATCTTGTGGTTTAGTGTTCTCCTATAGCTGCCCTAAGCCAATTTTTCAGGTACAGATATAAGATTCTTCTTGGTAGGTTAGTATGGCCTCTTGTAGTTAGAGTAGATGAAGATTAACTGTGCCTCCTTAATCTCACTGCTAGGTTATAAGGAAAGCAAGTCTGGGACACAATTATGAGACATTTACTAAACAGAAATTCGTTGTTAATAAAGCATAAAACAATAAGATCTCAATAAAATCCAGGTCTCTGCCCTTTTAAATGCTCTGACCACAGCCTGCATGAAAGAATTAGTCAAGGCAGAACTAACAACACAGGCAGAGTTAAGTTAAACTTGTGGTTTGTATCAGGGAATCAGACACAGTGCCAATGACTAGACTCAAGATCTCTTAGTGATCAAGCCTCAGGTACCTAAGGTTATTGGCTGCAGGGCTTGCTAGATTTTATTTCCTGTTTAAAGAATAGAAGGGATTCTCCTAAAATATTTCTTCTAAACCAAAAAGCTTGAATAACACTTGTTTCATCAATGACAGTAAAATCAATTAGCACACATTTATGTCACATTGTCTGTACTGAATTATCTTTTTTTTCAAGTGGACACAATTTTTAGAAACTTTATTTTCTGTCAACCTGTTTCCATTTTAAGAGTTTGTGGAAAGAACAGCTTAGGACCACTCCATGGTTGTTGCAACCCATTCAGTGGCCTGAGCAGTGGCAGCTGCAGACCAGTCTTCATTGGCGGGCTGAGCGCTCCAGTCTTCAGTAGGGAACTGCTGAATAGGCACAGAGGGCACCTGCACGCCTTCAGACCTGTCCGCCACCTCAGGCTGAGTAGCAGTGAACTCGGGAGCGGGAGCTGTCCATTCACCCTGAAATTCCTCCTTGGTCACAGCCTTTTCAGCTGCAGCCTGCTCTTCCTTTTCAATCTCTTCAGGATCTCTGTAGAAGTAGAGATCAGGCATGACCTCCCATGGGTGTTCCCAGGAGACGGTGCCGCGCATGCGCAAAACCTCCCGGGCGAGCATCCACCACATCAGACCCAGAGTGAGCTCCCTTGTTGTTGCACGGGATGGCAATGTCCATGTAGCGCAGAGGGGAGTCCGTGTTACACAAGGCGATGGTAGGCAGATTAACGTAAGATGCCTCAGTGAGAGGCTAGTGGTCAGCTCTGGGATAGGTAACCACCAGAAGTCTCGGCTCCCGGAAAGCTGCCTGGATCTGGTTAGTGAAGGTTCCAGGTGTGAAGCGGCCAGCAATAGGCGTGGCTCCAGTGGCAGCAGCAAACTTCAGCACAGCTCGCTGGCCAGTATTCCTGGAGGATATGACACACCAGCTGGGTTTTCAATGGCAACAATGGCACCGAGCTGCCAACAGAAGCTTCTCTCAGGTTCTCTTCAAATTTATGATGTAGATGCCATCACTTTTCCTTTTGTAGATGTACCACTCCATCTGGAAGTCAAGGTTGGTGCCACCTAAGTGGGTTCCTGCTGCAAGGAATTTGAGAACATCCTCCTCCTTCATTTGCAGGACATCAAGGGCTCCGGACATTATGAAAGTTTCCCTTTAAGTTACGATGGGAATTCAGAACAATGCCGTACGGACCTCCTCTGGGTAACGCGGAAAAGTGTACTGAATTATCTTAAGGCCATTTTAGGCATCATTATACACACACTGGGAAATGTTGCAGGAATAGATAACATTAGTTACCCTGATTTGTATCTTAGAGTAAAGTGGTCGATGGTGTGAAATTATAAGAGGGGAGAAGGGAAAGAGCTACATCATCAAGCAGTGTTGACAAATGTTGTGGTCCATGAATCAACTGCATCAGAATCACCTGCAGTTCTCTTTCAAAGTGAAGATTCATGCTGACCTCAGACCTGCTGAATCAGTTTGCATGTTTAACAGAACTCCAAGTAATTATCACGCACACCGTATCTGAGTGTCATTGGCATTGAGCATACAGTCTGAATCTTCTGGAAATGGCTTCAGGATTTTGTTCCTACTCTACTTTTGGAGGTATTCTGTCTCTGAAGAGCTCTTTGTGCTAAGACAAAGGAAATATGATGACAGTGAAGATCTTTAAAAATTTGAAAGGATTGTCTATTAGTAGCTAAACCAATGTGATTGAAGAAGGTGCCACAACTGTCCTTCCTTGTTGCTGGCACCAAGGGTGAGATCCACGAGATTTCATAACATATGGCAATCGGCAGCAACCAACCAGAACTGATACCTTCCAGCTTGCAAGATCAGTCAACTAGAACCTTGATGTACCAGTACATATGAGCCCACAAATAACAGTCAATCTCCATGGCTGGCATACAGATTACTGCAAATAAATAACTGTAGGGCTTTCTTCCCCTTCTTCTTTATAACTTTCATGTTGTGTTGTCTTTGTTAGACTTGCTGTTTACTGATGGTTGGTTGGTTGGGTAGAAATAGCAGTAGGTTTGAGCTAGCTCTTATTGGAAAGCTGGTTGTTAGCATCTATTCCCAGCTCTCCATTCAGTGACATCACACTATTGCTTGAAATTGATCATTGTGGGAGTGTTTGTTATCACGGTAAACGCTACAAATCAGCTTCCCTCCTATAGCTGGTTGTTACACATTTAACAGCACATCACTGGAGAGGGATGTTATTTTTTTCTCACCACTACTACAATATGTATAAATACATTAGGTGTAACATAAAATTTATCATTTTAACCATGTTTTAAAAAATGAGAAGTATAGTTGACTTACACTGTTGTGTTAGTTTTCAGTGTACAGCACAGTGATTCAGTTATACATGCATATATTTTCTTTTTCATATTCTTTTTCACTATAGGTTATTATAAGATGTTGAATGTAGTTCCCTGTGCTATTCAGTAGGACTTTGTTGTTTCTATTTTATGTATAGTAGTTTCTATATGCTAATCCCAAACTCTTCATTATCCCTCCCTGACCCCCTTTCCTCTTTGGTAACCATAAGTTTGTTTTCTATGTCTGTGAGTTTCTTTCTGTTTTGTAAATAAGTTCATTTGTATCATTTTTTTTTAAGATTCCACATATAAGTGATATCATATGATATTTGTCTTTTTATTTTTAAGTGTATAGTTCAGTAGCATTAAGTATGTTCACACTGTTGTACAAGTGTCATCACTATCTGTCTCCAGAATTTTTTTATCATTCCAAACTGAAACTCTGTGCTCATTAAACGACTCCCCAGGCCCTGGTAACCACTGTTCTACTTTCTGTCCCTGTGAATTTGCCTAGTCTAGGTGCCTCATTATAAGCAGACTCATACAATAATTGTCCTCTTCTGTCTGACTTCTTTCACTTAGCATAATGATTTCAAGGTTCATCCATGTCGTAGCAATGTTTCAGAATTTCATTCCTTTCTAAGGCTGAATAATATTTCATTTTATGTATATACCGTATTTTGTTTATCCATTTATATGTTGATGGATATTTGGGCTGTTTTTGCCTGTATAACTTTATTGAGACATAATTTACATGTAACAGAATTATACACTTAAAGTGTACAGTTTGACACACTTTGAAAAATGTATACACACATGCAACCACCATCACAACCAAAATACAGAATAGTCCCACCGCTCTAGGAAGTTTCCTCCTTCACCTTTTGTGTGGTCAGGCCATTCAAGGCGGCTGTTCTCTTGCTCTCTGTCCATCCCCTGCTCAACCGGCGCCTGCTTCACCTACCCCTACTCAAATGACTGCCTACATACTTGCCCCAGGCCCCAGCTAGTGATTGCTCTTATCAAAGGAGCAATGAGGGGTGTGCCCCTCTGCTGGTTTCCCTGGTAACCAATGAGCCAACCTGACATCAATCCCCCTATAACTGCTAACCTCCCCCCTGTCTCCCAGAGTGAAGCCTGCCACCTTGTCCTGCCCTCCTTCTATGGCCCACTGTTGGTTGTCGCTTCCATAAGAGGCTGCAGGGAAATCTTCCCAACCCACATCCCACAGGGAAACATTGTCTTTATCACACCGAATCCCAAACAACTTGCCCTCTGCTCCAGATGGAGAAACTATATCTTCCAAAGGGATCTGCCACACAAGCATTTTTGAAACGATTGTCTGGAGCAGAGCTGTCAATGCCTCTGTTCACAAGACATGCAGAAACACAGGAGACTCACGGATAATTGTTTCCCATAATCAAGTGTACAAATCCATTTGTTTATCCATTCTCCTGTTGATGGACATGTGGGTTGTTTGTACCCTGGGTTATTATAAATACAGTTGATGTAACCATTCTTGTACAAACTTTTTGGATCTGTATGTTTTAATTTCTCCTGGGTAAATACCTAGGAGTGTAATTCCTAGGTTATCTGGTAAGTCTATGTTTAACATTATTTTAAAAAATGCCTGTTTTCAAAAACAGTTATAACATTTTTTTTTCTATCACTAGTGTATGAGAGTTCCAGGTGCTCCTCATCCTTGCCAGTAACTGTTAGCATTTTATCATGCCTGCTTTATAATTATTATTTTTCCTCTGTCTTTCTCTGTATCTTCTATATCTAACACTCTCATAGAGCAAGTTGAAGACATGACATCTCTTTACCCCTAATGATTTGGTGGGTGTTTCTTAAAAATAGACTTTTTTCTTACATAACCACAATACTATTACTAAAATTAGGAAATTAATATTGATATAATACTGTTATCTAACTTATTGATCTGATTCAGAATTCACCAATTTTGCCCATAAAGGCCTATATTGCAAAAGAAAATCTGAAATTATGTATCATGTTCTGTTATAATAGCCCTTTAGATTCTTAATAGTGTGATTTGCATTAGTTTTCCTCTTGTATGAGGAGCAACTGGCCCTTTGATGCTAATCTCTTCATCCCTTTTTAGCCATTATGATCCCCATTTTAGTTTTTTTTTTAATTAACTAATTAATTATGATGCAGGAAAATGGATGTGGGACTTGAGGAGGGCCATGTCCCAGGTCTCGGCTGAGTTCCTGGGATGTGCCTCGCCAGGTGTGGGTCCTTGGCTTCATGCAGGAAAGAATTCAAGTGCGAGCCACAGCTGAGTAAAGGTAGATTTATTTAGAGAGATACACACAGCATAGAGTGTAAGGCAAGAGAAAGGCAAGGAAAGAGGTGTGGGAATTTGGTGCTCAGGTTAAAGTAAAAGTAGGTACATACTCCATAGACAGAGTGCAGGCCGTCTCCAAAGAGGAAGGAGCGAAAAAGGCCGACTAGGTGTGGTGTTGCCAGTTTTTATGGGCTCAGTAGCTTCACATGCCTATAGGTGGGACCATTCCAACTGCAGTGGGAAAGGGGCTGGAGTTCCAAGGAATTGGGCCATCGCCCATTCTTAGGCCTTTTGCAGTTAGCCTTAGGGGCTGTCATGGCACCTGCGGGCATGTTATTTATCACACTGTTACAATGAGCATAAAATGAAGCTCAGGGTCTACTAGAAGTCAAACCTCCTGCCAACTTAATTTTCAAGGCCAACTGGGAGTTGAATCTTCCACCATTTTGGTGTTAAATTGCTCTCATTCCCTGAGTGGCTGTGCCCTCCCTCCTTCCATCCTGTCTCATTTATGCAAAGCAATACATTCACATGGTTCAAAATTTTAAAGCATAAAGTACTAAAAGGGAAAAAAATCTCCTTTCCACCCTTCTCCCAGGCTCCCAGTCCCCCTCCCTGAAAGCAATGTTTCTAGCTCTGTGTGTATTGTTCCATTGATATTTTATGCACATAGAAGCAAAATGTATAAAACATTATCTTCCACCTCCTCTCCCTACTTCAATACAAATGGTTAAGCTTCCTAATGGAAGGTAGTTAAGATTCCCCACAATAAGAAAAAGACTCCCATAGTGCTCTTGACTTCTAGGTATTTTCTGATTCTCTTGATACCCAGTCCTATAGTAAGACAATCTAAGCTCCATTATTGGCATTAATTGTATGCCTCAAAATCCTCCTTCCTAACTTACCTGGTTTTAGGATTGACTTCTACTTCCAAGCTAACTACTCTTCACTGCCAGCTCCCATTCTGTCTATTTATAGGGGTTCAGGGGGTTGGAGGTAAGAGATGGGCAGGCAGAATCTGGAGACTCCCCAAAACAGGAATTTGTAACTGTGTCCCTAATTGGCTGTGTATGTATATGTTTTTTTTTTTTTACCCCCCACAAATCTGCTTGCTATTGTTTGCCAAACACTTGAGGAGGAGGAGTTAATTGTCTTTTAAGCAATTAGGTAATCTGGCAATGATGAGAGAAGGGATTACTGTAAACCAGATTCCCCTTTTGAATTAAATTGACCTTATCCAGATTAAGACTTTATTTGCTACTGTCTCTACTTTTCTCTGTTCTCCAGTAGACAATCACTGGGTGGGGACTATGTCACAAAGACCTAACACAGCCTGTCACGTATTAGGGACTCTGTAAACAAACATGCATTGAACGAAATAATAAACAACTTAATCTACCCAGGGGATTCTCAATGAATACAGAACATCTCTGCATTTCTCCTCTTGTTCTTAAGTTACTTGGGACAAAGATTCTAGAGGACTGAACTAAATGAGGACCGTGTCTAATTTCTGGAGGAATACCTTCTCTGAGGCTCAGGACTAGGAGCCTCTGGGGTCAGTGCCAGTGATTTAGGGAAGATTTGCCTTATATCCTGAGAATGGTAAAGTGTCACAGGCCTTGGCAGTAAAGACCCAGGTGCATAGATGAGTGTTTTCACTTGCCCCTGGGCATGGCTGTCATATTTTCCAAAAAGAAATTCAAGACATATAACCTAAAAAAAAATTTCCCCTGGTAAGTGAATTTATTTATATTCAAATTTAGAGTAGCATAATAATTATACTCAACTATTTATAAGTTATTTATTCATTACAAGGCATAAAAAATATAACCCAGGAAATCTTACTCTCATGTGAGCTACTTGCCTTTTTTTAAAACTAGTGAGTCTACTGATTTTTTAAAAAAGATTATAGTGTAGAAAATTTCACACTCAGAAATAGAGAGTGACTCTCCATATTCTCTTACTCTCCAGCTTCCACAGTTTTCAGCTCATGGACAAACTTGTTTTATTTCTGCCCTACCCATTCCCTCCTCCCTGTAGAGATATTTGAAGCAAATCCCAAGCCAAAGCAAATCCTTTCATATCATCAATGCATCCATAAATGTTTCAGTATGTTTTTCTAAAAGATAGAAACTCTTTAAAAAATAATTACAATTCTTTCATCATTATCCATGATTCTTTAATATTATCAAAGATCAAGTGTTCACATTTCCTTGACTGCCATAAATATAAAAATTACAGTTTCTTCGTTTGAATCAGGGGTCTTGGCTGATACATCACCTAAGATGCTCTGATCTTTAGCTTCCTGCTCAATCTCTTTTTATTCCTTCAAAATAATTTTTTCCCAAAGAAACCAGATTATTTGTCTTGGTGAGTTTCCTACATCCAGGGTGTGCTGACTGCATTGCCATGGTGTAGTTTCATATACTCCTCTGCCCTTAATTTCCATAAATTTGTAGTTAGATCTAGGCTTGATCAGATTCCGTTTTGAATTCTATGGCAAGTCTTTTTAAAATGTAGTATTGGGTACTTTAATAAGGTACATAATGTCTGTTTCACTCTCTGTGATTTAAGCAACTCTTCATGATCATTGCCTAGATCCATTTGTTTACTAAGAACTGAAAATGATGATATTTTATTCCTTTCATTCCTTCTTTCTTTCCTTTCTTTCTTTCTTTCTTTCTTTCTTTCTTTCTTTCTTTATTTATTTTTTGTCGGGGAGATGTAAATTCTTTTTTTTTTTTTTTAACATTTTTTATTGATTTATAATCATTTTACAATGTGTCAAATTCCAGTGTTCAGCACAATTTTTCAGTCATTCATCGACATATACACACTCATTGTCACATTTTTTTCTCTGTGAGTTATCATAACATTTTGTGTATATTTCCCTGTGCTATACAGTGTAATCTGGTTTATCTATTCTACAATTTTGAAATCCCAGGCTATCCCTTCCCACCCTCCACACCCCGGTAACCACAAGTCTGTATTCTCTGTCTGTGAGTCTATTTCTGTCCTGTATTTACGCTTTGTTTTTGTTTGTTTGTTTTTGTTTTTGTTTTTGTTTTTTAGATTCCACATATGAGCAATCTCATATGGTATTTTTCTTTCTCTTTCTGGCTTACTTCACTTAGAATGACATTCTCCAGGAGCATCCATGTTGCTGCAAATGGCATTATGTTGTCGGTTTCTATGGCTGAGTAGTATTCCATTGTATAAATATACCACATCTTCTTTATCCAGTCACCTGTTGATGGACATTTAGGCTGTTTCCATGTTTTGGCTATTGTAAATAGTGCTGCTATGAACATTGGGGTGCAGGTGTCATCCTGAAGTAGATTTCCTTCTAGATAGAAGCCCAGGAGTGGGATTCCTGGGTCATATGGTAAGTCTATTCCTAGTCTTTTGAGGAATCTCCACACTGTTTTCCACAGTGGCTGCACCAAACTGCATTCCCACCAGCAGTGCAGGAGGGTTCCCTTTTCTCCACAGCCTCTCCAGCATTTGTCATTTGTGGACTTTTGAATGATGGCCATTCTGACTGGTGTGAGGTGATATCTCATTGTAGTTTTGATTTGAATTTCTCTGATGATTAGTGATATTGAGCATTTTTTACATGTGCCTATCGATCATTTGTATGTCTTCCTTGGAGAATTGCTTGTTTTGGTCTTTTGCCCATTTTTGGATTGGGGTGTTTGTTTCTTTCTTATTAAATCGTGTGAGCTGCTTATATATTCTGGAGATCAAGCCTTTGTCGGTTTCATTTGCAAAAATTTTCTCCCAATCTGTAGGTTTTGGATTTGTTTTACTTATGGTTTCCTTGGCTGTGCAGAAGCTTGTAAGTTTCATTAGGTCCCACTTGTTTATTCTCGCTTTTATTTCTATTGCTTGAGTCTGTTCTAGGAGAACATTTATAAGATGTATGTCAGATAATGTTTTGCCTATATTTTCTTCTAGGAGGTTTATTGTATCTTGTCTTATGTTTAAGTCTTTAATCCATTTTGAGTTGATTTTTGTATATGGTGTAAGGGAGTGTTTTAGCTTCATTGTTTTACATGCTGCTGTCCAGTTTTCCCAACACCATTTGCTGAAGAGACTGTCTTTATTCCATTGTATATTCTTGCCTCCTTTGTCGAAGATGAGTTGACCAAAAGTTTGTGGGTTCATTTCTGGGCTCTCTATTCTGTTCCATTGGTCTATATGTCTGTTTTGGTACCAATACCATGCTGTCTTGATGACTGTAGCTCTATAGTATTGTCTGAAGTCTGGGAGAGTTATTCCTCCAGCCTCTTTCTTTCTCTTCGGTAATGCTTTGGCAATTCTAGGTCTTTGATGGTTCCATATAAATTTTATTATGATTTGTTCTAGTTCTGTGAAATAGGTCCTGGGTAATTGGATAGGGATTGCATTAAATCTGTAGAATGCCTTGGGCAGTGTGACCATTTTAACAATATTGACTTCTTCCAATCCGAAGAGCATGGAATATCTTTCCATTTTTTAGTCTTCTTTAATTTCCTTCATCCATGGTTTATAGTTATCTGTGTATAATTCTTTCACCTCCTTGGTTAGATTTATTCCCAGATATTTTATTACTTTGGGTGCTATTTTAAAGGGGATTGTTTCTTTACTTTCTTCTTCTGTTCCTTCTTTATTTATTAGCTGTAATATTTCTACCAAAAAGCTCTCTACTGATCAACATTTTGGTCCAATATTTCCACTGAAGATTTCTCCATCTCCCTAAATATTCTTAAAAATATCTTTAAAAACGTTTCAGAGCATATTCCTTCTTAATGACTGAGCATTCTTTTTTTTTTCCTTTCATGATAAGTTTGTTATAAATATTTTCTCCTGACACTATGGCTTGCTGTTTACCATTCTTTATACACCCATTCCTCAACTGTCGCACATTCAGACTATTTCTGATTTTTCACTCTGTAAACATTGATGAGGTCAACATTCTTGTACACTTCTTAAATACAGATCTTCATTTATGTATCTGGTTATTCTTTTAGTATAGAGTCCTAACAGTGGAAGGCCAAGCACTAAACAATTTTGTAGCTAATTACTGCATCTCGAAAAGCACCGGTTTATTCCCTCTACTGATGACAGTGGCTATTTCCTTCTCTATCCTAGCCATTCTGACATATTTAATGCATTTGTATTCCATGTTTTATTTTAAATGTAAATTGTAACAAGTGAATTAAGAATACACCTACTGCATGATATGGTAAAAACATTCAAGTCTTGCTATTTTATTTTATAGAATGCATAGAAATAAGAAAAAACAATTGCTCACATAAGAGAAAATTAAAAAATTAATCTGTAGAATTTCAAAATCATGGAGATTTGTTGAAATACTGTTCCTGGGCCTCTCATTTACTCACCTATTGTTTTCAGAAAGTAATGGTAATTATAGAGTCGCTGTGTGTGTGCGTGTGTGTGTGTGTGTGTGTGTGTGTAATTTATTGTTCTAAAATTGTTGAGGTAATGTTTTAAAAAAGTAAATTTCTGACTGTAAAAATAATATGCTAATTGCAAAATGCTGCTCTCAGGGACAGTGTTTTAGAAATAATGCCCCAGGCTCTGCAATGGCCGTACTCTAATTTTTAAGTTTTCTTTAGTTGACTATGATAAGGAAGATTGTCTTATTTCTTTCCCTGTAAATTTAGAGATTTTGATACCTGGATTCAGAGTTTACCTTTATAGTTTCCTAGATATGCACATCCCTGTGCCTTAGTTTCCTCAGTGCTGATACGTCAAATGGGAGGCACTAGGTTGGCTATTTAGTAGTTGAAAGCTGGCCTTTGTGCTGATTTGATGCTGAGCTGTACCAGTTGTTAAAACCTTTGAGCTAGCACTCTGTCATCCTTGGGAATAGGTGTATCAACCTGGTAGTTATACCTTCTGGCTTTCATTGTGGGATCAAGGATGCTACAATGCTATCTGAATCTCAACGGAGCACTTTAACCACTCTCTAGCCGTGGAAATTGTCAAATTTTTCCCGCTTAGCAGAATTGGTGAGAGGGGCAAAGCAACATCCAGATGTGGGAAGATGTTTCAGGGACTATGCATATGTGTAGGACCTGCAATTTAACCTCTGCGATGATAACATGACCTTTTAAAAAAGATTTGTTAAAGGATGTGCTTCCTTACATAAGTGGTCTGTTTGCTTTTTAGCTTTTTAGGAAACAAAGTTTTGAAGATCACTGCTTAAGTTGAATCACCTTCATAACCTTTTAGTGAGACTTACAGTTGTGTTATTACAGGGCATGTCAACGTCTCAAGTTTTGGGATATGGTGAAGTAAGTATTTTAAAAATCAGTGCTTAGACAAATAATGCATGATTCCATGTACATGAAGCATCTAAAATAGTCAAACTTAGAAAAGCAGAAAATCTAATGGTGGTTGCCGGGCAAAGTAGGAAATGGGGGATGTCGACAGGTATAAAGTTACAGTTATGCAAGATGAATGAGTTCTAGAGATCTGTTGTACAACAGAGAGCCTACAGGTAGCAATTTGGTGTTGTGTATTTAAAAAGTTGTTAAGAGGGTAGAGCTCATGTTGTGTCCTTACCGTGAAAATTTTTTTTAATTAAAAAAAAACCTAAAGGGACATAAGGAAACGTTCGAAAGTGATGGATACGTTTATTACCTTCATTGTGATGATTGTGTCATGGGTACATGCGTATGTCCAAACTCATCATATTGCATACATTAAATATGTGTCATTTTTTGTATGTCAATTGTACCTTAATAAAGCTGTAAAAAAATCAATACTTGTAAAAACTGATGAAGTTGAAATACAATCTGTACACGAGTTAATAGTATTATATCAACTTCAATTTCCTGATTTCAACAATGCACTATGTTAAAATCAAAAACAATGCTGTCATTAGGGTGTTAAATTTGATTTTATTTCACTTTTTGATAGCCATCCTTTCAATCATCTCTTTATGCTATTTACATACCCCTCTTTCCCTCTGGTCCTGCCAAGTCATTAATAACACTCTGATTTGTTATTTTTCATATCTTTCTCCATGTTTGCATGATCACATACAAAAGTAGACATACACTGATGTTTACATTTTTGGCTAATTTCATAACAATGTGGTTAGATTACATATACTTTTTCTTACTTGAAAGTACATTGGGGAAAAAAATCTTTAAAATAACTGGTATAGATGGAACTGAATCTTTTTAATGTCACCATAAGAGTCAGTGTATCACAGTTTATTCAGTGATTCCCTTTTTAATTGGTATTCCTTTTTTTCCTAGTGTTAGGCTACTCAAATATTGTAATAAATACCTCATAAATATGTACTTTGGACTGATTCTTTTATATCTAAATTCTCAGGGGATGGGATTACTAGATTGAAAGACTATCAATTTAAAAGAATTTTAAGATATTTCCAGACTTCTTCCCCAAATGGCTGCAATATTTTATATTTCCAACTAAGTATGGGAAGCAAAGCGAAGGAGAAGAATACCCTTTTCCCTTCATCCCTGCCAGCAGGTGTTATACTGCCTTGTAACTGCTGTGAGTTTGTTAACTGAGACATTATATCCCACTTTATATTAATTTTACCATTTCCTGACAATCAATAAGATTGAGCAGGTTTGCAAAGTTTATTGATCACTTGGATTTTTTGTGTATGAATTGTTACAAAAATAGATTTTGCCCTTTTTTCTATTGAATTATTTTTGTCCCTTTATAATTTGCCAGAGCTCCTTGCATATTGCAGATATTAATAATTTATCTTTCATATGCATTGTAAATCTTTCTCCTAAGCTGCTTTTTTTGCCCTTTGTCTATGTTTATGGCATCACTTGCCATACTACATTTCATTTTTTTTAATGTTGTGAAATATGCCTGTATTTTTCTTCAATGGCTTCTAAGTTGCCTATCTTTCTAAAGAAAAAATCCCCAATCCCTAAATCATACCATATGGTACTAAATTTTCTCTGATGCTTTTTTGTTATTTTATTATTTGAAATTTTCATTGAGTGGAAATGCTGATTATTGAGCTATCATCTCTCTGTGTTTTGCATCATGCCCCTGGCTGGAGGACTTTGCAAACCCCATTTCACTTTGCCAGCTGGCTCCCTGCTTGGCTCTGTCAGTGGGAAGCAGAAGAGGGAGACTGGAAAGATGGAGGAGGAAGAAGAGATTTGCTTATTTCTGTTTGTCCCTCCTTTTTGTCAACATCATTGCAGCCATGAGTCCTCACCCAGTGGCAACTTGGTTCCAGAGGAGTGTCCCAACACTTCTAGTTATGCAGTTTTTGCAGTTTTCCCAACACTTGCAGAAGCAGCATCATTGCACCACCTCAGACTGGTCAGTTGGCACCACCCACCTCTCTGCAGGTCTGACCTCCCCTCAATGCGCCCCATCTCCAACCTTCTAAATTTTAACAATCCCCATTCCTTCCCTCTGTTCCCCTGTCCCTTAGGGCGGTAGCTGCTTCCACCAGTTATTCTCCTGTGATATCTCAGATCCTCTTTCTGCCTTTTTTATTTCTTGAGTATTTGATTAACAATTCTTTATGTTAAATTCGCTCTATTAAAATAGCTGACATGCTTTCTCTTTCCTGACTGGACCCTGAAGGTTACTGTTGAGTTTTTCAATCGTTTCCTTTAGCTTTCTTGCCTGTTACGACATGCTTTGGATGTTAGGAATTTCCCAGAGGCCAGTCCCACCTCCCTCCACCCCTTAAATGGCTCATCAGTTGTCCTAACAGCATTTAGTATCTGATCCATCTTTCTCTACTGATTTTGTTTAAAATACTTTTTGATATATACTACTTAACATTTTTTATGCCAAACTTAGCAATGATTTTTTTCCTTGTTATTTTTTACTTTCCTCTTATGCTCTAGGAAGTCCTTGACACTTGGAGTTCAGAAGAATAATTGTGTTTTTTTCTTTCTGGGTTGTTGTACTATACCATATTGCCTCACTTAGGACAGTTTTGAGCTTTAAAAAACTTGAGACCCACCAGAAGAAGGTATTTTGCTTCATCAATGAGTATACTTATACCCATTTATATAAAACAGAAACAAAAATTCTATCACCAAACCATGTTGATGGCAGAGATTTTTACTACTTACAGGAGATCCCTCAAATTTCTCAGCTCCTATACAGTTAGATATAGTCTGAGTTCTGGGCAGAAGGATGAAAACAGAAATACTGTATGCAACTTCTACTTCCTCAGTGGAGGGATCATGTCCTTGTGCCCTTCCCTTTACTTGCTGACTGAAATGCAGGTGTGAAGGCTGGAGCTAAAACTGCCATCTTGAACCATGAGGTGACCTTGGGACTGACACAACAATAGAGAAGTGGCCTGAGTATTTGAGGACTTGCTGAAGCAGAGCCACCTGATGCCTAGACTGCCTACATTTTGACTTTAATGAGAGAAATTAACATCTCAACATCAATGTGAGAAAGTAAATTGTTATTTTATGTCTTACCGTTTCTCCCACCAAATTTAATTCTCACAATTACATCTTCTGTAGTTTATGCCAGATTATACTTCCACCAACAATATATGAGAGTGCTGCTTCTCCATGGTGTCAGCAACAGGTTTGTTGTCAAACTTTTGGATTCTGACAATCTTAAAAGTGAGGAAAACATAACGCCATTTGCAGCAACATGGATGTCCCTGGATAATGTCATTCTAAGTGAAGTAAGCCAGAAAGAGAAAGAAAAATGCCGTATGAGATCGCTCATATGTGGAATCTTAAAAAAAAAAAAAAGGAACATAAATACAAAACAGAAACAGACTCATAGACATAGAATACAAACTTGTGGTTGCCAAGGGGGCAGGGGGTGGGAAGGGATACACTGGGAGTTCAAAATTTGTAGATACTGACAGGCATATGCAGAATAGATAAACAAGATTATACTGTATAGCACACAGAAATAATACAAGATCTTGTGGTAGCTCACAGCAAAAAAAATGTGACAATGAATGTATGTATGTTCATGTATAACTAAAAAATTGTGCTCTACACTGGAATTTGACACAACATTGTAAAATGAGTATAACAATAAAAACAACGTTTTAAAAAAATGAGGAAAGTGATCTTAATTTCAATTTGCATTTCTCTTTTTGTGAGTCAAGTTGAATGTCTTTTATGTAAGGATGATTTATATTTCTTTTTCCATAAACTGGCTGGAGATAAATATTTTTCTAGCAAGTACTTGATTTTTTTCCTTTGTTTCTGGGAATTCTTTGTATACTAAGAAAATTAATCCTTTACCTGTGATACGAGTTGCAACTTTTTTTCCCTAAATTTGCCTTGTCTTTTGACTTTACTTTTCTCACTCTCTTTTTTTTGGTTATGAAGAATATTTCTAAAAGTTTTGGTAAAAGCCTGTAATCAAATTAAAAAAAAATTTTTTCCTGGCATTTAGGTTTTAAGTTCTAGTAGAAATCCAAAGTTATAAAATCAATCACCCATTTTGTTTTCTGGGACTTTTATGAATTTGTTTTTTAACCTTACATCTTTGAATGTAATATGTGAAGTATGAACCCAACTTCATGTTTTTCCAAATGGCTCCCTATTTATGCCAACCACTTATCTTTATGTCATTGACATGAGATGTTGTCTTTGTAGTGCACTAAATTCTTATATTTATTTGGTTCTGTTTCTAGACTTTGTTTTTCATTCCGTTGGTTTGTCTATTCATATGCCAAAACCACATTTGAATTACTGAAGTTTTATAATTTATTTCCATATCTAATAGAATTGGTCTCTCTTCGTTGCTTTTCTTTTTCAAAAATTTCTTGGCTATTGTTGCTTGTTTAATTTTTCATAGACAAATTTTAATCAGCTCATGTAGGTTTAGAAAAAACCCTGTTGACATATTTATTAGGATCTCATTCAATTTACCAGTTCACTTAGGGACACTTGTCATCTTTAGGATGTTGAGAATTCTAATCCAGTTTCCTATTCAGTCCTAGGAATTTGATTGGTTTTGATAGCTGTTGCAAATGGGGTCTCCTTTTCCATCTTATTGTCTAATTAGTTATTGTTTGTGCATGTGTAGTCTATTGATTTCTGAATGTTAATTTTATATTGCCTCACCCTTTTTTAATTTCCTTGTTGTTTGTAGTAGCTTTTCAGTTGATATTTTTTCAGGCATACAATTATATCTGGAAATGTAGATAATTTTACTTCCTCATTTTCAATTCTTATCTCTGGGAATGATTTTGTACACCTGGCTGGTCTCCTTCCTTCCTGTCTTTTTCCAAGCTTGGATGGGCAGCCTTCTTGGCCTTTCTGTGTTACTCAATATTCTCTCAATAATTTTTTTTTTTAATTTAAAGTCAGAACTGATTTCTTGTTACTTTATCTAAGAAACCTGATGAAAAGTTTCATTTTGCATAAATTAGGTCCAATGATACATCATCAATTGGGATATCTGTTGCCATTTATTGAGGGCTTACTGTGTGCCGGGCAATGTGCAAAGTGATTTGCATGTAACTGGTTATGATTCAATTCCTAAAGGATGTACTTTGAATTTTTGTCCCTCGTTGTAGTACCAAATTTGAACTTGTCCTTTTCAGCTTTCTTCAAAGACTCTCTGCTTTTTGTGTTAGTAGTAGCTCTGAAATGTAAGGCAAGGGCCAGTTTAATATGTTCAAGCTTTTATTATTTGTCTTGACATTATAAAATGAAGTTTATTAGCATAAGAAGGTTTGGGTGTTTTGTTTTGTTTTAGCAGTGGTACCCTATTTCCAAAACAAATATTAACTGGGGGTCCAGTATAAAAAACAGAGAAGCTACAAAGGTTAGGTAGATGGAATGGTGGTAAGTTACCTAACTCACAATTTTGTGATGCTTCTAAGAATAGACAAAAAAGAGAGGGTGGGGAAATAGAGACATTTCTGGACACAGATCTTGGTGACTATTATGGGTTGAATGGTCTCTCTGAAAAGATATGTTGAAGTCCTAACCCCTAGTACCTCAAAGGTTGACCTTATTTGGAAATAGGATCATTATAAAGGTAATCAAGTTAAAATGAGGTCATTAGGGTGGGCTGTACATGACTGGTATCCTTATAAAAAGAGCAAATTTGGACACAGACACAAAGGGAGGATGATCTGAAGGAACAGAGAGAATGCCATCTACAAGCCAAGGAACATCTAAGGCTACCAGAAGCTTGGAGAGAGGCATGGAACAGATTCTTCCTCAGACCTCTCAGAAGGAAACAACCCTGCCAACACCTTGACTTCAGACTTCTAGTCTCCAGAACGGAGAGCCAATACATTTCTGTTGGTTAAGCCACTTAATTTGTGGTACTTTGTGGCAGTAGCCCCAGGAAACTAATATGTGGCCAATTGGACAGAATTTGGAAGTGGAATATCCTACAGATTCTAGAATGCATGTTCACTATACACGTTTTTTTGGCACGGGTCAAGGACCCTTGATAAGTTATATTCTTGTTATTTGTCAAAGGTCTGTTTGGGCTCAGCTAAACAGATCATCCTTGTAATTACTGAGTTTTTGAAAAAAGCCTATCTTTAGGTCCACACTTTTCATGTCTTAAACCAGAGGCTATAAACTGGCAACCTGCTCGTAAGTATTTTGTTTGGCCTACACAGTGTTTTAAAATAGGAAAAACATGTACTTCCTCAGCAATATTTTAAGATCAGATTTCTTCTAAACATTTCTGGATTTCTGTTTTTGTCTTGAAAATGAGATTTGCATTCCCTCATGGCTGCTGCTGTTGACTCTTGCTGACGACCTGCTGCTTCCTTTAGCCAGGCCTCACTTCAGTGAGCTGTGTGACCACCAGGCCCAAGGTGCTGCAGACAAAAACAAGGGTGGCTGGAGCAGAGTGAAAAAGGAGAGGGTAGTAGGAGGAGTGCCCACAGGTTAAGGGAATGTGTCAGAATATGGCAAAACTTAAGGGCATCAAGGTCTCTGGCTTTTACTTGAATGAAATAGGAAACTGTTGGGGGAGTTTGAGAAAAAGAGTGACCTGATTTGACTTAGATTTTTAAATAATCACACAATTGCTCTGCTGGTATTAGACTGTAGGGGGAAGACACTAGACTGCAGTGATGGAAGCAGGGAGACCTATTCAGAGGCTTTTTACAGTGATCATGAGATGGCTTGGACCATGATGGTAGCAAGGGAGGTGTGTTAAGTGGTGGAAGTCAGAACGTATTTGAAGGTAGAATCAGCAGAATCGTCAGATGATTTTGATGTGAGATATGAAAGAAGGAAAGAAGCCAGGTCAAAACTCCAAAGGTTTTGACTTCAGTAACTGGAAGGATGGAGTTGCTATTTGAGATGAAGAAGCTGCAGGAAGAGTAGATTTCAGATGGAAAAATGAGGAGTTTCATTTTGGATACGTTGATCTTGAGATATATAGTCCACGTCGAAAGAAAATGTTGAATAAGCTGTCAGATATGAGCCTGGAGTTCAGGGGACATGTCTGGCTGGCAATAAACATTTCCTCTTTTGATTCAGACTCAAAACTTTTAATACCATATAATACTGATGACTCCCAAACGTTTATGTTGGCTTCAGAGCAGATCGTGGTTGTATGGATGTACTGCCAGGGAGGGGAGAAGTTGGTATCTGGCTCTGTTTCTTTGTCTCTGATCACATAAGAATGATCTTAGTCCCAGTGCTTGGGTCTCCTCCGAACTTAGAAATCATTGCTCTGAATCCTTACCCAGCAAACTAAGGCTCATTCCTTGATGGCTTCCCCAAGTTTTATAATCTGGTCAACTCTAGAGACAAAGTTGAATCAAGGTCTAAAATCCACATCTGGGGCTCTTTCCTCCATGCCACCTTCCAGTATTTGGCAAGGCTATCTTTCAAAGACCCGTTCTCTTTGCTTTCTCATCTTTTTAGGCATTTAAATTTCTCTCTTAACTTCACTGGGCCCACTTAATTTCAGGAGCAAGAATCTTTGTGCTGAGAAACTGAAATATTAAGGAAAATCCTCAACTAAAACTTTCAGGTTCCAGCTACTAGGGGTATTTTGTCCTCTCTAGCTAATTCTTAATTGCTCCATCCAGGTTAAAGTTCCCAGGAATTCTGTAGTCCTTGCAGTCCCAAACTTTTTCTCAATTTAATTGAACTTATACTTTTCTTTGAATGTGGCTCCACGCCTGAAGAACACTGGTCCAGTCTGGGGAGAAAAGATATGCTCTTAACCTTTTCTGTTGTAATCAGCGCGACGGCCCCTAAAGGGCAAGTCCGGGAAGTTCACGGCTAAACTTACGGCCAAGCTTTGTCCTTGGATCCTGCGCTCTCCTCCCTGCGCTTCCCGGAGCGCGGGGGGCTTCCGGCGCGGCCCCCTCCTCCCGGGGGCGGGGCCTACCGCTCCGGTTCCCGCCTCCCCGGCTGCGCGCGGCTGCGGGCCGCGGTCACGTGAACGCAGCGCGGCGGGGGAGGGGCCCTGATTTCCGGGCGGCGGAAGGAGACGCGGCCGCGTGAAGACGAGGCGATTTGAAAACACGCTCCGGGAGCGAGAGGCTGAGGCCGGTGGCTCACGCCGTCGCCCGGTGGGCTCTCCTCGGACGTTTTTACCCGCCTGCCGCGTCCCCGGTCCCGGCCGGGCCCTCAGGTGAGCGGCCGCCGCCCGTCGGGCCGGGCCCTCCTGGAGCGCGGGACGGCGCGCGGGGCCGTTGCCCCCCGGTAGGCGGCCCAGGCGGGCAGGGCGGGCTGGGGCCAGTCTGCGCCCCCCGGGGGCCGGCCGGGGCGTCCCCGCGGAGCCGGGCCTGGGTGTGGAGCGGGGCAGTGCGGGGGCGGGGCGCCCCTCGGGCGTTTGAAGCGCCTTAAGTGACTGGGCGGGCTCGCGCGGTTTCGGGTCTAGGGGACTTTTAGGCCGGTGTGCATTGATTGGGCCCCACTTCCTGGACTGTGGTCCTGACCGCCGTCCACAGGAGGAGAAGGAGCGCTAGTTTCTTAAAGCCCACGGAGGTCTCACTTCTGGGATGCAGGACCGAAGTCTGGGGGTGGAGGTGAGCAGTCGTCTCCTAAGCGGCCCTCTCTCAGTCCAGGTGTGGAGGGTTAAGCGATCTGTGCGGAGCAGATTCGGACCATCTCGAGTCGCCCCAGTCTGGGGTATTTGTTTTCTGGGAAGTCCAGTGCTTCCGAGTGGCCCCCTAGGTATAGTTTAAGGAGCTCACGAGCGTAAAAGGTGGGAGAGGAAATTACTGAAAGCCGAGTGCAGTGTGCTTTCTTGATTCTTTTTTGGACGGGGGTAAAGAATTTGGAAATTTGGGAAGGGTAATGAGGTGGCAGATAAATTAGCTGAAATTCGGTTCGGTCGAAATCCTGGTACACTAGAATCTGCTTTTTGTTAAGTTTGGAAGACCTGCAGTTGGAGTATGTGAAATTCAGTTTTAAAACTTTTGAGGCTCACCTGGTCCAGTGATGTGAGAGCTCAGCCCCTAGGGCTGCAGTTCCTACCTTCTGTTCAATACCAGTTACTGCAAAAGTGGCTTAGTCGGACTATTTGATATGCTGTACTAGGAAAATCCTTAAGAGAGAATAACAGAAGTTGCTAGAAGAACTTTTAAAAGAGTTCGTAGTATAAAAATGCTTCCTGTGTACCGTAAAAATAATCTTACCTAGCCTTTGAAGTCAAGGAAGGGTAATCAGGTCTCTTCCTAACAGGGGAACAGTAGAGTAATTAATACAAAGTGATGGATGATATGGCATAAGCTTGGCAGTAGACCGTATATTGGACACCAGTTAGTTAGTGGATAAAGATAGGACAGAGGTGTGTGTGGTGGGGGTGGAGGGTTAATTGATTCGGTTTTTCTGAATGTCTTGTACTATTTATTTTCATCTCTCCTATTAGCTAGTAATAAAATTGTAGAGAGAGTTCACTAAATGTGCTTGCTTAATTAATGAAAACTTTTTATATTAAAAGAGGACAGGTGAGTATTAGGGCCTTGTTTTTAGGTTTTACTCATTTTTGGGGCTAGAATAGCTAGAGGTGTGAGTAGGATGAAAATTTGGGATTGGGAGAAATGAAATAAGACAAGCCATTTTGCCGCTGCTTTCCAGTTCTCATCTTAATTCCGGTATGAAATTGGTTTTGCAGAGCTCAGTCTTGCGTATGAATTCCTCTTCAGCTCCTTAATAAAGGACTGACAAACCTTTCTGAGCCACATCTTTAAGATGGTTTTAGTACCACCTTCCTCACGCGGTTTTGTGAGAATTGAATGCTGTTGTGCATACTGCATCAAATACTGTCCTTGTCCTGAGACTAAGAAAGTACACATATTTGTGCTTATAGAGTATGTATTTAATAGCGTGCCAGGCACAGTTCTGAGTGTTTTACAAATATGAGCTTTTTTGCCCCTCATTCATCCTACCTTATAACAACTGTATGAGGTAAGCATTATTATTAGCCCCATTTTGTAGATAAAAACTGAGGCACAGTGGTTAACTACAGCTAGAAAGTGATAGAGTCTGGACAAAGACCCTAGTTAGTCTGACTTTTTTTTTAATTGACATGTAGTCAGTTTACAATATTGTGTCAATTTCTGGTGTACAGCATAATGTTTCAGTCATGCAGATAAATATGTATATATGTATTTTTTTTAACCGAAGTGTAGTCAGTTTACAATGTTGTGTTAATTCAGTATGACTCTTGAATCTGCTCTTAACCTATGTAGCCAGACCCTAGCTCGTGAGGCTCTAATGTAGTAAAGCCTTGCAATCATGTGAATTTGGATATAATGTCATAGGTGATTGGCTTCTGGATTCTGGGAACTTGAGCTGTCTGGTCCTGCACCAGTCATTTTATTAATCTCACAATAATGCAAACCTTCATTTTACTCAAATTTTTTGATTTCCATGAGTACCATTGTGACTTAAAAAAAAAAGCTGGGCATAGGATAATTATGATAGTACCGGGAGAGGTTTTATTTATTCCTGAGATATCCACTCCAGTGGATGTACTATTCAAGGCATAATTCATTATTTTTACAGTGTATGGAAAGGGCTTTATGGAGGGCTGAACTGGTTCCAGGTATAGGAGGCTAAGGAAGATGAAGCTGGAGAGAAAGTTAGGAAGGATGTGATAATGTCAAGCCAAGCAGTTTTTAATTGTAAGGGCGTAGAGGAGCAGCTGAAAGTTCGTGAGCCTTGGTCACATCTGTGTTTAGAAAGAGCCCTCTGGTGATTCTCTAGCAAGTGGGCGGTGGAGTAGACCCTAGAGACAAGACAAGAATACTGGTGGGGAAACTTTAACAGTCTAGGGTAGAAATAAAGACTTCAGTGGCATGGGAATGCATAGGTCAAAGATTTTGTGTATAAGTGGGTAATTTGGATGTAAGGAGAAAGAATGTGATGAATTTGGGCAAGTGCAAGATGACAGGATTACACCTGAGTTTATTTATTATAATAGTGGCCTGGCTGGTCTTTGTTCCTCATGCCTCTGTTATGCAGTATTTCTTTTTCTACTGCCTTTTCTCCTTTTTTTGGGGTACCGTTTCCTGTTTATGTCTAGCCTGAACTTCTCCTGATGTTCAAAATTCTGGTAACTTTCATTTTTGCCTACACCAGACTTATCCCCTACTCTTCATCTGTACTCTGTTTTCCTTGCTTATGAAATGCTTAGTAACTCTCCTTGCTGCATATCTGAATCTTACTCATTTTCAAGCACCCAGCTTAGGTTCATGAAACTTTCCTGCTACAGACTGAATTAAATAATAACGTTGGTTTTCAGACTGTTTTGCTAGAGGTTTCTCAGGGGCTTCTAGGAACCAGGAGTTTCCCAGCAGGTGCAAGACATATCTCTAGCAACTCTGTGCTGCCTCCTTGTCACTCTACGATTGTAAAAAAAATTATCAAAAGTTTCTTGTGTAGCACATTGCTTGACATAAGGTTCCATGGCCAAAAAACCTTGACAAACCAGTGATAAGACTTGTTGCCTTATTGTTAATGACTCTCCTTTACAATATCTCTTGACTATACTGATCTTTTTTTGTATTTCATAAAGGTGTTTCCTGTTGAATATTGTTGGTGTGGTTATTTTTGGTCTTGATTCTTGATGATCTTTGAAATAAATGTTAGAGTAATGCAAATGTTGGAAAATATATTATAATTTACCTTTGTCTTTATTCATTGTTTTTAAATTAATTATTTTCATCAAAGCACTCAAGAATGACTAAAAAAAGAAAACGCCAAGATGATTTTCAAAAAGTAAAACTAAAAGTTGGTAAAAAGAAGCCCAGGTTAGAAAATGCTACTGTTACAAATTTTAAAACGAAGATTATACATCTGCCTGAGCAACTCAAGGAGGATGGAACACTTCCAACAAATAATAGAAAACTTAACATAAAGGTAAATCATAAATATTGTTTTGATAAAATAGGATTTTCCTTGAAATCATCTAGAATGTTACGTTTTTGTGAAAAGTTATTTTAACTCTTAGGGTTTATTAATGGCTGAAGTTTGAAGTTTATCTGTTACCCTAATCTGATGTTGCCACTGCAGCTTTCCCACTTCCTCCAGAAAGACTTGCTCATATAAAGTCGAAGTGATTTCTTCCTTGTGTATTTATTTGATGATTTTTTATGTCATCTGGAAATAATTTCTGTATTTAACTTTTTGATGTTTGAATGTGTCAAATTTTTGATGTGATGGTCTTTCAGCTGTTTTTATGACTTATTAAAATAGGATCCGGTCTTACTTTTGAACCATTATATACATAGCTTATTGCAGGTTCAAAATAAATGTGTGGAGTTAATTGAAATTTGAGCAATAGTTTTGCTTAAAAATTTAACAACTTTATTGAAATATGATTTACACATAATAAAATTTACCATTTCAAGTGAACGATTCAATGGTTTTTAATATATTTACATTGTTGTTGCTACTATCACAACAGTCTAATTTTGGAATATTTTTGTCACTTCAGAAAGAAACCTTATACTTATCAGAAGTCACTCCCCGTTCCTTTCCCCCACTAGAGAGCCACTAATCTACTCTCTTTCTGTATAGACTTATTCTGGACATTTCATGTGAATGGAATCATACAAAACGTGGTTTTTTGTTACTGTTCTTACACTTAGCATGTTGTTGAGGCTCATCCATGTTATAGCTTGCATCAGAGCAGCACCTCATTCCTTTGTATTGGCAAGTATTCCACTGCACGGTGGTGTCACATTTTCCCACTCATCAGTTGATAGGCATTTGGTTGTTTCCACTTTTTGGCTCTTATGAATAATGCTGTTATAAACATTTGTGAACAAGTCTTTGTGAAGATGTACGTTTTCTAGTTTTGCTTTTTGAGCTTCGAAGGCTAGATAATATCAAAGAGGTATTTGAAATTATGGTTTCGTTACAGATTATGTAAATTTTTCCACAAATAAAATTGCCAAATGTTATACTCTGAATAAAATACACATGCTCTGAAAGACCATTTAGAACAGGCAGAAAGAGCCTTTTAAATTAAGTATATAAATGCACCTACCATATATTTGGTATATAGTAGGTCTTTAAATAGTGGTGATGATTGCTGTCACTTTAAATGGTAGTGTGCCTAATCCTGTGTAGAGGATAATTTCAAAAAGAAAATTCTAAGTGAGAAGTTCTGTAATGCTTTTAATTAAGCTAATAAAGATAAAACTGTTTCTGATCTTACCAAAAGCTACATTTTTCTGAAAGTCACATTAAGAAAATACTTTCGGAAGCAGCCCCCAACCCTTCAATCCCACTTGTGTGTCAGTTTATTAATATAGTTTTAGTTAACATGTTTATTTGAAAATGATGTAATGTATGTATGTACCTAAAACCTATATTTTTATTTATAGGATTTGCTGTCACAGATGCATCACTACAATGCTGGGGTTAAACAAAGTGCTCTTCTTGGACTTAAAGACCTTTTGTCTCAATACCCATTTATAATTGATGCACACCTTTCAAACATATTAAGTGAAGTGACTGCTGTGTTTACAGATAAAGATGCTAATGTACGATTAGCAGCAGTTCAACTTCTTCAATTCCTGGCCCCCAAAATACGAGCTGAACAAATTTCTCCATTTTTTCCTTTGGTAAGTGCCCATCTCTCTAGTGCCATGACTCACATTACTGAAGGAATTCAGGAGGACTCTTTAAAAGTTTTGGACATTCTGCTGGAACAGTACCCAGCTCTAATTACTGGCCGTAGCAGCATATTGCTTAAGAATTTTGTAGAACTTATTTCTCATCAGCAGCTGTCCAAAGGACTGGTAAATAGAGACAGATCCCAGTCCTGGATACTTTCTGTAAATCCTAATCGGAGACTCACTTCTCAGCAGTGGAGGCTGAAAGTCTTAGTGAGACTCAGTAAATTCCTTCAGGCCTTGGCAGATGGATCCAGTAGGTTGAGAGAAAGTGAAGGACTTCAGGAACAAAAAGAAAATCCCCATGCCACTAGCAACTCCATTTTTATCAACTGGAAGGAACATGCCAACGACCAGCAACACATCCAGGTTTATGAAAATGGGGGTTCACAGCCAAATGTCAGTTCACAGTTCAGGCTACGGTAAGAAGGATTTCAGTTATGTCCACACTCAGTTTTCCTATATTGAATTATAACTGCTGACCATTGATGGCTAATGGTGGGAAGACATGCAGTTGTCTTTCATATAGTTACTCATAATTTGATTTTGTTTACTGATGGGAGGAGTCATTTCAAAGTATATTAATTTATTCATTTCTAGCAAAGCCTAATGAGAAATAAAAATTGATAGTCTTTTGGCTTTGTCATCTCAAAATTTAATTTTTCTTACTCGTCTTGATCAATGTAATGTATCAATTCATGGTGCTTCATTTTACTGGTACATTGTATTTAAGATTTAAATTAAGCAAGGAGTAATTTTTTTAATCATTAATTTTTTTTTCATTCTTTCCTTTCCCTATTAGGTACCTGGTTGGAGGACTAGGCAGTATGGATGAAGGCCTGTCATCTACTGAAAACTTGAAAGGATTTATTGAGATAATAATCCCACTGCTGATTGAGTGCTGGATTGAAGCTGTGCCTCCACAACCAGCTGCTGCTTTGGGAAGCGGTGTAGAACGAGAACCTCTGCAGGTCATGCAGCAAGTCCTTAATATTATTTCCCTTCTGTGGAAACTCACTAAACAGCATGATGAAACCCATAAATTGGTGAGAACTAGTGGGTTCTTCATTTTCTGAGTAATGCCTTTTATCAAAACTGGACAGATAAGAAATCAGCATACTACTACTAACTGGTTATGCATTTTCCAAAAAATTCCCAGGTTTTAACTGTAAACTTGTTTCTGTGTTTCTTATTCAAAACTACAAATTAAAATATTTTTGACTCTATAATCTGTATGTTTAAATTTTTTAAAGTGAAATGCATAACTTAATGTGCTTGATTTCATTTGTTTTTGTTGGGTATAATTCACAATAGTGTTACAATGTTTTGTTAATGGCAGATTGATTATGTAGGAACATTTTAATTTCTGGAGGCTTCTTGTAGGATTTAAAAAGTTGCTTGTTAAGTATTTTCTTCCAGTTTGTGCCATGTTGCCAAGTTGATGGCAAGAAATGGACCAAACTGAAGATCTTATAACCACCTGAGTTGTTTTTAAACTACGATGTTTTAGAGAAGAAGCTACACACAGACTTGCTTAGTGTGTGCTTTTTTGTTTTCTCTTGATAAAGGATATAAGATCAGAAAATACTGTGAAAAGTTACCTTAACGGTAGTTAAGCTGCAGTTGTAAGTACGGTGTGAGTGAAGTGAACCTAAGTGAATTCCAAGTCATACAGCAGCTTCTTGCTAGATAGCTGATAGTAAAGACATGTTTTTCATGAGGAAAATTTGCCTCCTATTTGGGGAGAATTGAGTTTTGGTGGCTTTTTTTTAAGTGTTATGTTATGGTAATACATAGTGCATAGCGCGAGTAAGGAAGAACAATCTCAGATTAATTGGTGCTGAATTAATGTGGTAGCACACGTAAGAAGGGCAGCTGTAGGAATAGTACTTTAAAGCTTGAAGCATCTATTTTGTAGAATTTCTGCAAGGACTTGACAAGGCAAGTGTGAATCCTTGAAGTTGCCTACATGCATACAAAACTGACAAGGCAGTTTTTGAGTTTTGTTTAATTCTTTTTATTTCAAGCTCACGTTTAGAATAAGTTAGTATGCCACATAAAATAAGACAAGGATAAATTAAGATAGAATTTGATAATCTTGAAAAGCATAATAGAGTCATATGAAGGTGTGTGTTTCTTTTAAGACCTTGCTCTGTCTCTAACCTATTACCCATTATTTGTAGGGATGTTTTTTATGAGTTGCTTTCTCAAATAGGATGGCTTTTTATTGATTACAGTTTTGAGTCTATCTTATGACTCATTGCATACTTTGGCAAGAAATTGATTATGGTTAGGGGTATAGTGGATGATTTTATGAAAGCAAAGCTTTCTCTCCTTTATGGTAATTAATCTGTGATTGTAGGCTTGTCACAGTAGTAATGCATCGCAGCTTCTTAGAAAATACATATATATTATTTGGAGACTTGAATGTATTTATTGTCACAGACTAAGATAAAAAGTAAATATAGTGATATTCAACATGAATCTTACATACTAGTCTTTCCTTTAGTTTTGGAAAGTGAGAAATAAAAATTCCAAGCATTTTGGTGTTTGGTTATTCATGGGCACTGGTTAATTTTTGTTGTTGCTTTAGTAATAGTATTTGTAATTAGATAGAATGGTAGGAGCAAATAAAATTCATTAATTGAGCTAGTTTTGGATCATCTACTATCATTCGGTTAACACTGACAAAGGATGAAAACACTGCCTTAATTTTAGGGAGATTTAAAGTAGTATGCTTTTAAAACTAGTCTGTGCTATTATAACATGACTATATTAGCCATTCATTAATATAGAATACTAAGTTCAGAAGACTGTTTTGCATAGACTGTTGGAGACTATGCAGAATAATAAATTGAGATTCTATGTAAAATTGTCGGAAACTGAGGGGGGTTTAATTCAAATAGGAATAGTATTTAAAAGCATCCACTGGTAGAATTCTCTAATTTACCTTGGCAAGTTTGTTATGCTGAACTATAATAACTGGATAAGGTGAGGTCTGTTTTATTACCTTAGAGACAAAGTTAAATGTATGTTAGCTGTATAAGGTGACATTAAAATGCATGTTAGTTTATTTTTTTGTTACTGTTCCCACTATTTTCTCTCACTCACATTCAGTTATGTCTTAGTAGTTAAAGTATTGAGTAACCTGTAACAGCTCATACTTTAGGAGGAATGAAATGGCATTTCTTGGCCTTAAACTCGAATCACATATCACAGGCTGAATTGTAGCTCTTTTCTCTTAGAAAATGTGTAGAGTTTCTACTGATAAATTGGTATTTGTATTAGGTGCATCCTTAGGATCACTGACTTTTAGGTTTTGCTAAATGCATGTAGTGTGTTTGTATTTTACTGCACAGTTCAGAAATTTCATTTTTATCCAAGTAGTATTTTTTGAAACCTTTTTAGGAATTTGAAATCTTTCATCTTTGCTTTAAAAAGAAATCTCAAGTTACATTAATCTTTAAAATTGAAATACAATTTAACATTAGCTTTTAAATTTACTTTATTTTTTGGAGTCCTGTATTAATAGCTTCAGGTGCAGTTTTTTACACTATAAAATTACAATTTTACACTATAAAAATTTTGTTGTATCTTACCTTTGTATTTTAATACTTGCTGCTTTTTGTCTAAATGTCTCAGTCTTTTTACCATGAGGATTAGAATTGTGAGGAATAAGATGTGATCATGCATCAAAGATTTATTGAGCATCTATAAATGTTTCTACTTAAATTAATTAAAATTCAGTTCCTCAGTCACACTAACCACGTTTCAAGTGCTTGGTAGCTACGCATGACTAGTGGCTACTGTATTGGGCAGTAAAGATATAGGACAGCTCCATCATTGCAGAACAGTCTTTCAGATAGCACTGTTCTACAGTGTGCCAGGTGCTGTTCTGGGCTCTGGGGATTCAGAAGTAAACATGACTGACAGGGTGCTTACCCTCACAGAACTTAGCTCCTGATGGAGTTGATAGATGGTAAACAACTGTATAATGTCAGTATTAGAAAAAAAAAATGGAAGAAAAGCAGGGTAAAGAGAGAACATGTGATGGAACAGAGTAGGGGAGCTGTTTTAAATAGATGGTTAGGAAGTGCTTTTGTTGACATCTGAATGTCCCTGAATGACTTGAAGGAGCAAGTCTTGTGAAGACCTGTGGGAAGAATCTTCTAGGCATAGGGAACACCAAGTGCAAAAACCCTGAAGTGAGAACAGATTTGACATATTTGAGGAATGGCAAGAAGGCCTGTGCAAGTGAGATTCTGGGAGAGTGGTAGATGATGAGGGAGAAAGAATGACAGTAGCCAGATCACGTGGTACCCTGTGGTCCGTGATAAGGAGTGTGGATTTTAATCTGAGTGTGGTGAAAAAACATTGGACTGTATTGAGCAGAGAGGAGTGGCATGATCTGAATTATGTTTGTTTAACTTTAATTTACAAATAAAACACTAATGAACTCCCATGTGCTCACTATCCAATTCTAGTAGAACTGAAGTGTGATTTATATTTTAAAAGCTCACCCAGGCTGCTGTGTAGAGAGAATTGACTTAGTGGGGCAAGAGGAAAAGCAAGGAGACCATTAGGAGGCTATTGCAGTAATCTAGGTAAGAGGTAATGGTGGCTTGGAGTAGAATGGTAGCTAGTGGTTGAAGTGATGAGAAGCAGCTGGATTCTAGTAAAGCCAACAGGGCTGCTGGTGTGCATAGTGAAGGGTAAGGCCTGTGTTATGGTCCATATGACAGTGTGACTGCTGGAGAGGAGAGTTGAGTTTATTTGTGTTAAATTTAAGATGCCTCTTAGTGCAAAAGGAGTTGTCAAGTGTACATTTTTAGGTCGAGAAGAAGAGAAGAATCCAGTGAAGGTAACTAAGAGGCCATAGGGTGACTATTTTAGTACTTCAAGTCCCACATCCCAAGGAACCCCTTGGCCCCTGGCAGAATGGAATGGTTGATCTGGATAGGAGGAAATAAGAGTGTTGTAATCTGAAATTAAGACAGTGTTTCAAGTAGGAGAAAATGATGCACTCACGAATACTTCTGAAGAATCTCAGAGAAGTGCATTACTTCGTGAAAGTGTTAAATACCCTTCTTGGAAAATAATAAAATTGCTGGGGAATACAGGTACAGTTATATAGAACACTAGGTAGAAGACTTCCTTGTATGTTTTATAAATACTGTATTAGTAGTTCCAATTCAGAATGTTCTTTAATCTTAATTGCTTTCTTCCTTTTTTTCTCCTCTTAAACAGAAAAAATACAAGTGAAAGTAATTATTAAGCACCAAAAAATTAGTAGGTGAAAATTGGATGGCCTAACAGTTTATTCTGAGTTTAAATTTATTTACATATTATGTCTTTAGCAGAAGGTGTATTATAATGGGAAATTTATAGTTGAATATTGACAAGTTGTTAAATTTCTGCTTAAGATCTTATTTGTTATTTTCAGTTATTGTTTCTTACAGACTTTTCTAATCTTTGCTTATTTTAATAGGAGTCATGGCTTCGAAAGAATTACCTTATTGATTTCAGACACCATTTTATGAGTAATTTTCCATATGCCTTAAAAGAAATAACCAAGCACAAAAGGAAGGAGACAAATAAAAGGTATTGCAATTCTTTTCCACTGTTTAATCTGAAGTTACCAGAAAATAATTTGCTTTAAACTGAAACTTTCTACACTGTGAGGTGTTTTTAATCTAGATTTTGTGATTATTTTCAGTGACCAACTGATAAAGTTAATGAAAAAAGAGTTTAGGGTAAAGTAAGAGTATGTAATAAGGAGCTGGTCCTGCTTTTTCATGGGGGGAGTAGAGCCCCAGGGAAGGGCTGCCCTGATGAAGTGATGTGTGCCAAGGTATAAAAGGAAAAGGAAGGCGTTAACTCTATGAAGAGGTTGAGATGGTCAAATTGTGGAATTTTTAGCAAAAATGGATTGACAGCTTATTCTTCCTAAGTTTCCCCAGTGATTTGTTTTTAGGGACCAGAGGCTGCTCTTGTACTTCATAAGGAAGGCCATTGAATACTTAGCAGATAGCCGTGGAGGGCAACACAGGTTAAAGTTAGGGAAGACCCTTAGGCCAGTGGTCCTCACACTTACTTGTGTATCCTCAGTTAATTTTTGACCTGATGTTTACATTTTTTAAATCTTAGGTTGAAATACAGAATTATAAAGGATATTATTTTTATTGTGGTAAAATATACATACATAACATGAAATTCAGCTTTTTAACCATTTTAGTGTACAGTTCAGTGGCATTAAGTACATTCATGTTGTGCAGCCATTGCCACCATCATCTCTAGAAATTTTTCATCTTCCCAAACTGAAGGTACACGTTAAACAATAACTCCTCATGCTCCCCTCCCCCTAGCTCTTGGGAACTACCTTCTACTTTTCTGTCTCTATTAATTTGACTATTCTGGGTACCTCATATCGGTAGAAGCATACAATATTCCTTCGCATCTGGCTTACTTTCATTTAGCATAGCAGAGTTTATTCATGGTGTAGCACGTACTAGCATTTTGTCCTTTTTCAAATAGTTTATTTTTTAGAGCAGTTTTAGATTCGTAGTAAAATTGAACAGAAGGTACTCTGCCACTGTCCCCACAGAGTGCATAGCCTCCCTCACTGGCAGCATCCCACACTGGAGTTATATATTTGTTACAATCTATGAGCCTAAGTTGGTACATCATTAACACTCACAAAGTCCATAGTTTTTATGTTTGGATTCACTCTTTGCTGTTATACATTCTGTGAGTTTTGGCAAATGTATAGTGACATGTACCTATCATACATGATAGTTCAGTGTCCTGAAATGCACTGTGCTTATTATTAGCCTCTTCATCCTACCCTCGTTCATGTTTTTTTTTCATGGCTTGATGCCTCATTTCTTTTTAGTTCTAAGTAATATTCCATTGTATGAGTGTGTCGCAGTTTATCCATTCACTTACTGAAGAACCCCTTGGTTGCTTCCGTGTTTTCATTGCTTTTTAAGGCTAACTAACCTTCCATTGTATGTACATACCATATTTTGTTTATTCATCTGTCAATGGACATGTGGGTGGTTTCCACCTTTGGCTTTTGTGAATAATGCTACTATGATTATTGGTCTCCAGATATCTCCAAATATTCAAATCCTGCTTTCAGTTCTTTTGTGTATGTCAAAGGATATAATATTGGCATTGAAAATATTAACATTTAAAAAATTAAGTGTAGTTGAGTGGTCTCTAAGAAAACTTTTTCTTGTACTCATACTTTATTAGTTTATGTGGTGATTTTTCTAATGAGGTAATTTTAATATGTACTGGGAACAGATACAGCTAAGTCTTGCCTTTGGCCTACAAATCAGCTTGTGAGAGAGAAAAGTTCACTGCAGACTAGAGTCTTCTACTAGTTGGGGAACTTTCCCAGTGTGTTAATAAATTTTTTTCGGAGGGATTAGAGAGCTTTGATTGATTTAACAAGTTGAGATTGACTAGGAGTGGTTGGGATTTTATTGCAAAGTATATTGGGAAAGGCTAGTTTTCTCTTTATGGTAGTGATAGAAAGTTTCCTTACAGAAAATATTTGTTTTTAAAAGATGAACTGTGGGGAGGGGATACAGCTCAGTGGTAGAGCGTGTGCTTAGAATGCATGGGGTCCTGGGTTCAATCTCCTGTACCTCCATTAAAAGAAAAAAAGAAATGGGGAGTTGAAAATTTTTTAAAAAACAAATAAAAAGTAAGCTATGTTTAACATAGTGGATAATAATAGTTCAGGCAGTGTGTGAATGATTACATTAAAAATATACTTGCAAATAGATTGTGGGAACCTGAGGATAGAATAAGCCCCAGAGGAAGATGGTGCAGTAGGAGGTGAGTAGAGCTGACCCTTGAACAACTTGGGGGTTGGGGTGCCCATGTAACTTTACAGTCAGCCCTTTGTGTTCTTGGTTCCTCATCCTCAGATTCAGCCAACTGTGGATTGTGTAGTACTGTCGTATGTATTTATTGGGGGAAAAAAATCCATGCATAGGTGGACCCGCGCAGTTCAAACAGACCTTGTCCAAGGGTCAACTGTACTTAAGCAGAAGTCAAAAGGAAGTTGACTTGCAGTTTCATTTGTAGAAGAAATCTGGGCTTCCTATACTTAAATTGAACAAAAATGTTTGTTAAGACTAAAAGAAAAGATCATCTGGAACAGTATAGAAGGTTACTTTTTAAAAAGAGATTTGTTGGATGTACGGTACAAACATATTATTGTGTTTTCAGTTCATTGCACTTGGCAGGTGTTGTGTAACTTTTTAGAAATTGAAGGTTTGTGGCAACCTTGCATCAAGCAAGTCTATCGGCATCATTTTTTAACAGTATTTGCTCACTTCGTGTCTCTGTGTCACATTTTGGTAATTCTTGGAAGTATTTCAAAGTTTCGTTATTCTATTTCTTATGGTAATCTCTGGTCACTGATCTTTGATGTTATTACTATGACTCACTGAAGGCTCAGGTGGTGATTAGTATTTTTTACTAATAGAGTATATTTTAGTTAAGGTGTGTACTTTTTTCCAAAGGCATAATGCTATTGCATACTTAATAGACCACAGTATTGTGTAAACATAACTTTTAGACACATCAGGAAACAAAAAAATTCATGTGACTTGCTGTATTGTGATACTTTCTTGTGGTGGTCTGGAACCAAACCCACAGTATCTTTAAGGTATGCCTCTATATAGAAAGTTTAATAAGTACTCCATTGAAGATCTAGAATCTGAAATTCTTAAGGGCAGCTATCATTTTGGGAGAACCTTATAATTAAAGGAACAGAACAAATTAAGTTGGTGGGGTTGGAGGAAACTTACTGGTGTTTCCTGTAATCAGTAGATTATTGTTTCTGTTGTGAGACAGCTTATTACAGTTGGCTAACTTACTCGTATGCCTAAGACAGCAGTTCTCAAAGTGTGGTCTGTGTCCCCTAGGGTCACAGACTATTTTTACAATTATATTAAGATATTATTTGCCTTTTTCATTGTTCTGACGTTTGCACTGATGGTACAAAAGCATTGGTGGGTAAAATAGCTGATATCTTAGCTGTGAATTAAGGCAGTGGCACCAAACTGTACTAGTAGATGTTGTACAGGCATTCCTCTGTATCTGCTAGGGGTTGGTTCCAGGACCCCCTGCGGATCCAAAATCCATGGATGCTCAGGTCCCTCAGTAGGCCCTGCATATCTGCACACTCCATATCCATGAATTCAAAAAACCATAGTTCATAAACATACACATAACACACAATGCACAGTTGGTTGAGTATGTGGATGCATTACCCGTGGATATGGAAGGCCAACTGTATTCTTCATCACCATGCACTCACAGTGTAAAAACATGCCAGTTTCACTTAAAAAATTCTCAATAAAGTAGTAAAAAATTACTAATTTTATTAAGTCACAATCCTTGAGAGCATATTTTTCATATTCTGTGTGATGATCTATGTGGCTGAAATTCTTTGGTACGTAGCCAAAATAGACCTGTTTTGGAATTTTTCCATTGGCCTAGGTTTGTCTCTTCTTTCACCAATACCGTACTGTCTTGATTACTGTAGTTGGACAGTAAGTCTCAGAAGTGGTAGTTAAGAATCCTCCAGCTTTGTTCTACTTTAGTCTTGTATTGGGTAGTCTAGGTCTTCCTTAAAAACTTTAGAATCAATTTGTTAATAACTACAAAATAACTTGCTGGGATTTTCATTGGAATTGTATTGAATCTATAGATCTAGTTAGGGAAAATTGATACTTAAACTGCAGAGATGATGCAAAACTGGGATTAAGTTTTGTGTAAGAGCTGCTTTTACTCCCAGTTCACCTTTACCCTGGAAGAGAAGCCTTTAAGGGTCCAGCTTGAAGTAGGGATAATATACAGAAGTCCCTGTGTTTTGCAGGCCCTGGGTTTTGACTTTTCCCTGTGAGGCCAGTAAAAGCTACTTCAGTTTTCCAACTTTTTCTTTGAAATTGGCAGTTGCCTTCGGGACTAAGCCTTGAGCGTTGAGATCTTGCTTTTTCTTAAATCTGGGGGCCCTGTAAATGTTCATTATCTTGTTAGCTTTTGAATTGTTAAAAACTATTTCATCCCGCTTTTAAAGTTATTTTCAAGAAGGGGATTAGTTCTATTATCTACGGTATCATTAGTGAAAATGAGTTTTCACAGTGACCTGCCACCCTTATAGAATTTTAGTGGTTGATATATTTAGACTTAACATTTTGTGTAAATTATTGGAGAAACGGGATAATTCTTCTAAGTTTGCAATGTCCATTGAGACCTTTTAGACAATAATGGATTATGTTACTTGAGATAAGCTTAGGGTAAATCTTGGAAAGTCTACCTATGGTGAAGAAATGTTGCAATTGAGATTTTGTGTGGTCTAGTTAGTGTAAAATGTACCTTGGTTTTAAGCACTGAGCATTTTGGCAAAGAACCTACTAGTGATTTTGGGTTTGTGGTATAGATTGCTAGTCATCTGTGCCAGTTTTCACTCATTCTCCCTCTCTTAATGACAGAGTTTTCAGTTTTTAGCAGGGCATTTGACTACACAATATAAAAACTAGATTTTCCAGCTTCTTTTGTAGCTAAGAGTGATCTTGCGGGTAATTTCTATTTAAATAGCTCAGACTCCTCCCTCCAGTGTCAGACTTACACAGTGAATTGTTTGATGGCTATCTCTGTTTGAATTTGTACTAGACATGTTAAGCTTAACATATCAAAAGTAGAATTTATTTTCTGCATATTTGCCCCTTTCTGCTACAACATCTCCACTTACCAGTCACTGGTGCTAGAACCCTTAATTCCTCCAATCCTCATTGTCCCAAAACTCCCATAAATTTATACATTCAAGTGGACTTCAAATCAAGCTCATTTTTATTCTTAAATATCCCCCTTTCTCCTGTCTATACAAGCACTGACTCTAGTTTTGCACTTGTCATGCCTTGCCTGGATTGCTAAAATAAGTCATGCAGCTGCTGCTTTGTTTAGAGTCTTGTAACTCTGATTTTTTCTTTTCCATCCACAGAATTATCCATCTGAAAGAAGTTTTCAACCATGTTACTCCTATGCCTGCAGAGTTAATTTTAGTCCTTAGCCTTCAACTCTCCATAATCTGGTCCTGTTTGACTTTTTCAGTCTCATTTGTCATTCCTAGCCCTACATTTGCTGCCCTGATAGCTCCAAATGTCTTTTATCTTTTCATGTATTTGTAGTTCCTCACTTCTATGTCCTTTCTTGCTCATGCCTAATCCAGGATTAACTTTTTCCTTTAAAACAAGTTATTTTGATGTATTTTTTATTTTAATCAACTTTACATGTTTCTAAACATGGAAATAGACCCTGCTTTTGAATACAACATAGCCTGAAATGAGTTATTAATGTCCGAAGTTGCAAATTTTGTTTTTATTAAGGCATTCTATTTGAAGTTTTTTTGAAATATCTTTCAAGCTTTGAATGAATGTGTTTTATTTGGCTAGAAAAAAAGATTTTAATATGTGAGATGTGAGTCATAAAAGTAAGTCATTTCAAAATAGTGCTTATCCAGACCAGTCTTGTATTTCCCACATAAGGAAATTGTGGCCAGGAGAAAGTGGTTCTGTTCAGTCATGATTAGTTAGAAGCAGAATCAAGGTCTGCTGTGTCCTCTATCCAAATGCAAGTATCTGCTTTAAAAAAATCTTCCAAGTGTGTTGAGGTTTTCAAGTCTTCTTGCCTCCAAGTTACATCTAAGATTACCAGGCAGTGTTACAAGGACCTATACTTTTTGTGTGAATAGCAACTTGGATAATGAACTGAGAAGCATGCACTCTAATTTATGCTTTTAACATCCCTGAATTCATAATGAATGGTTTATTGACTAAATAGTGGCCTGATATACCTGTCTTCTTGGCAGTTTGTTCCAGGAGGAAATATTTTTTGACCCATTGATGATGATTTTAAGTATGTTAAGTGAAGCAGGTATGATAGATAAAACACTTACAGATGTATGTCTTTGTTTTTAGCTTCAAGCAATGCACGATTCTGTCCAATAATGTAGATCATCTGTTACTGAATTTAACACTGTCTGATATCATGGTCTCCCTGGCAAATGCCTCAACTTTGCAGAAAGACTCCAACTGGATAGAAGTGATAAGAAAGTTTGTGACGGAGACCCTCGAAGATGGCTCTAGGCTAAATAGTAAGCAGCTGAACAGATTGCTTGGGGTTTCTTGGAGGTTAATGCAGATACAACCAAACAGAGGTAGGTGCTGCTACTTTGTCCTTGTTTAAGAGAGCTGCTCCTATGCATGCTGTGTAGGGTCTAACTTTGAACTGATGACTTTCAGACATTTCATGTAGTCAAGTTATTTACATTTAAGTCTTAAAAGGTAGCTTGCATAATTATAAAGGAATATCTCCTTGAACGCTGAAATCTTTCATGGCTCAGAGCATCCCCTTCTTAGTGGGTAGGTCCATTCTGAAGTGAATTACTAGGATTTCTCCTAGACTTGTACTAAAGTTGTAGTAGAAGAAGGTAGGTGTTATTAAGACAAAATGACATTGAGTGTAGTGATGAAGAAATAACCTCTTCTAATCTAATTTGACTAGAAATTGATGAATCCTCCTTATATCTTTACTTTTCTTCTAGCTTGAAGTTGTGTCACGTTGTTAGTTTTTAGTGTGACTTGCTGATTCTTTTCATTCAAAAACAGAGCTTTCCTGTTTGATTCCCATCTTACCTACCTTTCTCGTTTTCTGGTTTTTGTCATCCCTACCTAGGTTTGTTATCTTTTAGGAAAATGTATACTGTAATCTTTGGTTGGTTTGTATTAGTCAGGCCATTGCTGTAGGATTTTGATGATAGTTATCAGTTTGTGGCTAAGATCTGCTTAGTCATAGGAACAAAACACAGTATTTATGTGTGTTTTAGGAAAATTTGGGGACTGGTGAAGAAACATTTTGACTCATATAGTTTTTTCTCTGTTTTTAGAGGCTACAGAGTCTCTCATTAAGGCAGTTTATACATTGTATCAGCAGAGAGGCCTTCTCCTTCCAGTTCGGACTTTGTTACTGAAATTTTTCAGCAAAATCTATCAAAAAGAAGAACTGAGATCGTACAGAGTCAGGTAAAGTTTCATTTGTTATTTTCCCTTGCTTTTTCTTGCTGAGTTATTTTGTAGTCCAAATAAGGCAATAGGGTGATTAAATCTTTAGAGAAATTAACTATTTTTATCTTTTCTTAAACTATTCCATTTAAGAAAAGATAAAAAATTTTATAAAGAAGCAGATATAATAGTGCCAGTAATCTTTATACACATAAATGAGCAGGTAAGTCTCTTTAAGCATGTATTTCCACTTGTCCAATGACATTTAAAGGACAATTAGAACAACCTGTAGCAGCCTCAGCCTTTTCTTTCGCTTCCCATAAGAATTATGGAGGTTGAGCCACTAGCTCTTAGTGACATATTGGGACATACAGTGTAAGTATGAGGACAATAGAAAGAGATGGTATGAAATAGGAGAAGGGGGTTAAGAGGTACAAACCTCCAGTTATAAATAAGCCATTGAGTATTATATATAACATAAGGAATATGGTCAATAATACTGTAATAACTTTGTATGTGAACAGATGGTTACTAGACTTACAGCATGATGATCATTTCATAATACATGCAAATATCAAATCATTAGGATATACCTAAAATTAACATAATACTATATGTCAACTATATTTTAATTTTTTTTAAATGAGGGCAATAGAAAAATAGAAAATATGAAGATTTCTGTCTTATTTTGGTGCTATCAGGTGAGATAGACAATAAAGAAGTAGAACTGAGGAGTCAGTTTTTTGATATGGTGAGTTTCAGGTTTATGGATAGTCAGGAAGAGATGTTCGGGTGGAAGACAGACTTGGGATACCTCAGCATATGTAGGTAGCTGGAACATATTCAAGTCTTTACACTAAATCAGATGCTTTTCATAGTTTCTCAATAATTCTCATACTTTGAGGTAGGTATTGTTTTCTCTTACAGAGGAAACAGGCTTAGGTTAAGTAAGTTGGTGAGTGTCATGCAGCTAAAGGGCAGCAGAATTGAGACTTAAGTTCAGGTCTGTCTGACTACAAAGGTCATGCTTAAATCACTAAAGTCTTCAGGGACAGCAAAAGTGATTAAGTGAGTAAGGAGACATTAGAGCATTAGCAAGTATAGGAAAGAACATAAATGACAGGTTTGAAGCCATTTAATGTGGGAGCACCCTACACTGAATGCATCAGTGACTTAATATAATAATTAACACTGATTAGGACAAATAGTTCACAAAGAGTTAAGTCGTGTCTGTGTCTTTTAAGATAAAAAGTACAATTTAAAGATAGTACCCCAGATTACATGAACAAAATTTAGTGGGTAAAACCTTAGAAAATACTATGGCTGAATAAATGATGCTGCCATCTTATAGCCTCTCATATTTAAATGAAGAAATATGGTGTTATTAGTAGATGATCTGTCACTTCGTGGTGTGTTGAAGTTAAAAATATTCTTTGTTTACATTTATTTCCCTTGTCTTTGAAAATTATACTTTATTTTGTTCTTCCTTGGCCTTTCTTAGGTGTCGTAGTAAAGTGTTATCCCGATGGTTGGCTGGTTTACCGTTGCAGCTTGCTCATCTTGGCTCCCGAAACCCTGAGCTCTCAACACAGCTTATTGATATCATCCATACTGCTGCAGCACGAGCAAATAAAGAATTACTAAAAAGTTTACAAGTTACTGCTCTCCGAATCTATGGTAAGAGTTCTGTTTAACCATGTAAGTAATAATTGGTCTACCCTGATTTAGGAAAGAAGTTTTAAAGGGGGGCTCTTTAGGCTTGCTTTTCCTTTAAATTATTGTAAATTAATTATAGCATGGTAAAATTAACAAAACATCAAACAGTAAATTTGTTTTCAATAGTAAGTTATTTATTAGGATAGTTTTAGAAGGTTAATGGTTGAGGTGCTTCTTGCATTCTTAAATTGTCTTAAACCACATTATTCATAAATTCAGAACTGATCAGGTATTTTTACAAAATTCTTTTGAAGCTTTGGTGGCAAATTTTATGTATTTAATCATCATGGATATCTTGTATGACTTCTCTGCATTAATAATTCTTTATTCATCTCTGGAACTGTTTCATTTTTTAAGCAAAAATACCAATACAAGCATACTGGTATATATACATATATACAAATCCACATTATTGGGATATGATACATGTATCATAAAATTTGCTGTTTTACAATGTACAATTCATTGTATTTTAATGTATTTCCAAGATTGTGCATTTGTCACCACTATCTAATTCCAGAATATTTTTATCCCATCAGAAAGATACTGTACCATTAGTAGTTCTTCCCCGTGTCCTCCTTCCCCAGCTCCTGGCAACCACTAATCTACGTTTCTGTCTCTATATATTTGCCTGTTCTGGACATTAGTTATAGATGGAATTAAATAATACGGGTCTTTGGAGTCTGGCTTCTTTCACTTAGCATACTGTTTTTAGGATTCATCCATGTTGTAGCATATATCAGTACTTCATTTCTTTTTAGTGCTGACTAGTATTCCATTGTGTGGGTATACCTCTTACATTTATCTATTCATTAGGTGATGGACGTTTAGTTTGTTTTTGCCTCTTGTGCGTAATATTTTTAAATCTGTGTTTTTTAGTATTGCTTATAAGTAGAGGTGTATGTATTTACATAAATAGGTCTTTGGGTTTTGATGTTATAATTGTCACTGTTTAGCACAAGTGCTTATTTTTCACTGTTTTGCTTTGTCTTATCCCTTTAGCCCGATTATCGTTCTTACTTAAGATAACACATTTGGTTGTACGAAATTATTAATGTTAAGTGTATCTTAAAATGATTATATTCAGTGTTTTACTTTAGATAATACTTTAAGCCATACATATATGCTTTATGATAAAACTTTTTCCCTTGTAATTGATACATTGGAATTCAACAAAACAGTGAAAATAATTACTTAATCTGCTTTAGTATTTTAACTCTGGTTTGTGTATCTTTTATAGTTGGATTTACTGTGTCTTCCTATCCCACTAGATCCACAAGAAGGCACTGTGGTGGTTCTCCCAGCAGAGTCTCAGCAGCTTTTGGTCCAGCTTGTATATTTTCTACCCAGTCTGCCTGCTGATTTGCTTTCTCGGTTAAGTCGTTGCTGTATTATGGGAAGACTCAGTTCAAGTTTGGCTACCATGCTTATCGGGATACTGCACATGAGGTAGCATGCTCAAGTGAGCTGTATTTTAAGTGTATAATCTTTTCCTCTTGCCCCCTGCCCTATGAACTACCGAAGACTTTTAAAGTTACATACTGCTCCTGCCTTCATTTCCCCTTAATACAACAATTAAAACGGTTGATATTATTGCTAGAGAGTTAGTTCACTAGAGTAAGACTGTTTCAGGTTATTTGTTTAATGATTTGTATAGGTAGATTGGAATAGGGGTTAAAATTGCCAAAAAGCATGTAGTAAGGGTTCAGTGGCAGGTGAGAGTATTACGCTTAAAACCTGTGGTGTTGGAAAATTGCAACATAGAACCTTCCTTTCTGGAAAGGAGCTCAGATTTAATGTAGCTGGTGAAATAAGTAAGTTTGTGGACTCAGACAAGGAATCTTTTGAAATACCTTTGCGCGTGTGTGTGTGTGTGTGTGTGTGTGTGGCAAAATATATGTAACACAGGGCCATCTTGGCTGATGGCTCCCTATTTGAGTGCCTTTTCCTTGCTTGAGTGCTTTTCTTTCCTTTTCCCAGCTCAAGCACTTTCCTTCATTTTCCTCTTTTGAGAAATAAAAGTAGTTTTTGCTCTGTCAAAAAAAAAAAAATGTTCAGTGGCGTTAAGTACATTCACATTGTGCAACTAGCACCACTGTTCATTTCCAGAGCTTTTCATCATCCCAAACTGAAACTGTACTGATTGTTTCCCCCTCCCCCAGGCGCTGGTTACCACTATTTTATTTTCATGATTTTGATTATTCTACGTAACGTATAAGTGGATTCATACAATATTTGGCCTTTTGTGTCTTGCTTATTTCACTCAGCATAACTCTTCAAGGTTCATTCATATTGTAGCATGGACCAGAATTTCCTTTTTTAAGGCTGAATAGTCAATATTCGATTCTATGTATATACCACATTTAGTTTATTCATCTGTTGATGGACACTTGGTCGTTTCCACCTTTTGGCTATCGTGAATAATGGCTACTGTGAACAAATACCTGTTTGAGTCCTTTTAATTCTTTCAGCTGTACACCCAGAAGTGAAATTGCTAGATCATGTGGTAATTCTGTGTTTAATTTTTCGAGGAACTGCCATACTGTCAAAGTGACTGTACCATTTTACTCTGAAAGGTTTTATAACTAGTAGTATTTCATACTGCAAGTATTCAGAGTATCCTTAAAAACCTCATGTTTGTATCTGGCGAAGTACTTCAAATTCAACAGTATTTATTACAGGTTGCGGCTCAGGGACAGGATCTGATACGGTTTTAGGCAGAAATTGAAATACAGACTGTAGCTGAAAAGTTTAAAGATTAGCTTCCTTTTGGCTTCTTGTACAGATTCCCTGTCCCACACAAAGTTAAATAGGAGTAGCTCACTTTATTAGATGTTCTTTAGCTTTGTTTGCCAGTCAGTCTCTTCATATCAATGTAGGATGTACATTTGAATGTTGTCACCCACAGTGTACTTCATAACTCATGATAACCTTTCCTTATAGTAGAAGTGAGCTGTTTGCAATGTGTTGTTTACATGTGAAAATTCAAGGTTTATGTCTGTTCATGTGCATTAGAGAGAGACTTGGTCTTATTTTTAATATTAAGTCCTTTAAACATTTATTAGTTTCCCATGTTTTTCTCTTAGGAATTAAAAACAACAGCAATAAAACCCTGCTCTTTGTCTAGTGCAGGTAATTACTTAATGCTCAGCTTAAAAAAAAAAAAATTAAATGTTATTTCTTTTTCTATAACCTAAGTGGTTTCATATTTTTTAACTTCCAGTAGAGGGCACTCTGTTCCTTTGACATAACTACAGTGGCGGATCTATGTTAACATTCAGTTAAAATCAGCTTTTGAACATTTCTTGAAATTGATTCTCTTTGGAAGCTTATCATTAATATCTTTATCAACATCAATTTGATTCCCTTATGCTTAATAACTTGTCAAAGTTTTTTCAAAAGTCTATTTTGCTTTTTTCAGTTTTTTCAAAAGTCTGTTTTGCTTTTTTCTTCTTGTGGATTTGTGGTGAGTATTGAGAAAACATTAATTTACAAATAATGATAGTAGGGGTTTAGAACATTAAGAGCAGATTGTCATTGTAGTTAAAAGTCCACAAGTTAAATTTTGCTTTTTAGTATTTGCAGAGTCTATTAGTAGACTTATCTTTCTGTAGGTGTATTGTTCCCATTCAAACTAATCTCTTAAAAAATAGTACATGTTGTGGCCATGGGATCTCCAACTGCAAGAGCAACTTGGAGAGACTTTGACAGCACAGGTCAGCATCATACCTGCAGCTGCCACTCGCCTTTTCTAAAATATTAAAAGCAAACAAACTACAAGATTGAGACCTTTCAGCTTTCTCAGGCCAGTGGCATTATTATTGTATCACTTTTCCTAGATTTAGAATTTAAGAATAATGTTTGGTTCCTTGGACATACCCTGAGTTATTTCGTATCTTTGTTTTTCTTTTCAAAATATCCCTTCTTTCCTTGACCATGACTATAAACTAGCCAACTTTTTCATTATCTCCCTCCTGTACTATTACAGTAATCTTGCTTCTCAGTCCCATTGATTTTATGCAGTGTTGCCAGATTAATTTTCCCGAAATATTCCTTTAATCATTTCTGATTTTTGTCTGTACATTAATTGGACTGTGAGATATAGTTCACTTGAGGTTTTGTAGTTCTGACACTCTGTTGTCTCTAACAGAGTTTATCTAAGAACAGGAAACCATCAAAGAATATGAGTTTGTTCCATGTGTGAAAAACTCATCAACTAAAACCTGTTGGTGTTCATTTTAATCTTTTTAAACGTGTACTTAGAATTGCTGTTCCTCCTTTTTTTTTTTTTACCATGCATTTAGAGCTTTTTAGAGTTAGATCCCCCCTCCCCCCCAATCTGTGTTGTTCTTTTGGCCTTTACTCATTCCTTACCCTCTCTGCCCCAAGTTTATGTACAGCTGGGTTAGGGAATATAATTTCCATAAACGTGGAAAGGGAATCTACACTGTCAGATAAAAATCTCAGAGAAGGGAGAAACTCCTGGACTGAGAAATTTGGCTTAATTTTTAAGTTGGGTGGATATATGGGTTGGTGTGCCAGCAGCAATTCTGTCCCAGTGTAATTAGTAATAGCATCCCCTTTTACTCTCAGAACTGTTCTGGCTTGGGCAGTATATTATAGTTTTAAGGACAGTGTGATAAACTGATTTTCTTTTGTCCAAATTAGACTCTTAAATGGATTTGCTACCCTTTTTAGCCACTGGATGGCACAGTTTCCACTGGGTTCTAGAGGATATTTGCTTTCTAACCACGGTTTTGTGTGCTGTTCCACTGAGTATCTCTGGCTTTTTATAACCTTTTAGCTTGTGATATTCCCTCTATATCCGTTTTCTTATTGTGGAAATGATACTCAGAAGAGTGTTTCCATTTTTAACTTCCTAACTTATAAGAATATTAATAAATACAATTATTCCAATGGTAAAAAATTTTAAGTGCTTCTAGTTGTATTAGAAACTCCTAATTTTGTCTGACATTTATTCAGATTTCTGTGATAAAAATTTGTAATCTCAGCTTGTTGAGTCTGATCATTCTCACCCTTTTTTTTTCTTCTTTTCTTTTGCTATATCCATGGTTGACGTTTGCTCTCTTCCTTCTTGAAGGAACTGTTGAAGAGAGTTTTTAAAGGAGTCACTGGAAACTGATCTCATAGAGGAATCAGATAAACCTCATTTAATGAGAAGGTGTTTCACATTTAGCTATTCCCTTGAGTCCTCTACCAGTTCTTCAGCTACCAGTTCTTCAGTATTTTGAAGCAAATCTAGTTATAGCCTTGCAAGGTATAGGAACACATAGTTATCTTAGAGCAGTGTTAAGTTGAAATATTCTTTGCCTAATTAAGATACTTTTGCTTAGGCAGGAAGCTGGAGCTTGTTTAAACTTAACTCATTTATGTAAGCAAGGTAAGACTTTATAAAAATCAAGTAGTAAATACATAGCACTTGAACCTACTACTGAAAAGTTAAAACTTATCTTGACTCTTTATAGAGTCTGATTTTCAAGTGGTGTGGAAATTTTTTAAGTTGTACCGTATATGTAGACCAGTTACGCTTTTCATTGAAATTTTACATGAATATCAATATGTTAGAAGTTAAATTTTCCATAATGTGATACTTGAATCCTTATATGTGAAGTTAACATATACTATGTGTTTTGTTTAAGCTAGTAAACCAGACTTGTTTTCAATAAAGAAAAATGGTTATATACTGTGCTTTATTCTTGAGTCTTCAAGTTGGGCACGTCTAGTAATAGTTTTCCTATTTATTATAGATCATCATTTTCTGGATGGAAGTATTCAGTTAAAGACTGGTTGATAAGTGATGTGGACTATTTCAGCTTCTTATTTTCAACACTTACAGGTAACCACATTTACCTGCCAAGTTAAGGAAGAGAAAAAACCTAGTATGAAGATTCTCCTAAGATTTACTGTCTTACCTGTTTGGCTCTAAGTTTTGAAGATGATAAATAATCTATCCTGGAATCATTTTTATTGACTAATAAGTGGAAATTTTTGAAGAAATATTTGTACCCTACATTGTCAAGCTTTTGAGGCAGGGAGATGCATGATTCATCTTTAAGTCATAGTACAAGTACCAAAAACTTGATGATTATTTGAATGTCATGTAATTTATTACATTTCCATTTTCTTCTTAGTCTTATTTCTCAACTTTTTTTTTTTTTTTAAGGGAATAGATTTAATTATTTTATCTATTTATTTTTTTAGTGGAGGTACTGGAGATTGAACTCAACCTTGGGCGTTCTACCAATGAGCTATACCCACCTCCCTCAACTTTATTTTTATCTTTGTTTACGGTGAATTGAACATACTTGACTTTTTTTCAAATAGCCAGAGAGAAAACCCCACTGCATACTTTAAAAAGTTGATGAACAAACTATCCATTTAAAACTTGTTTAAAATGATAGGAAGAGCATTAGATTTCAGTTGGCCATTTTTTACATTACATTTGACCTCAAAGCAAAATTAATGAGTCTAGAAACACTACTTTAGATGTATAAATGTTATTATTATTGTTTTAAATGATTGTACTATCTCAACATTTTTGTTTTACACTTGTATGATGAAGATGAAATTCTTTGAAATTTTCTGAAGACTTGAAATTAGGAAACTTAGTTAATATTAGTTAGGTCAGAATCCGAAAAGAATTTAACAGGTTCTGATAATGAGCTGAATCTAGCAAGATAACTATTATACAAAAAATAAAAGTAGACTGTGTTTATATGATAGTTTTGGATGTACACATTTGAGATGGAGGTGGGTCTTCATGTTTTAATCGTAGTACCTATTAAAAGGTTTCAGTGGTTTTAGGAGACTCATTAGGAATCAGTACTGCGGTGTGGCTTCCAAACTAGATGACTCTAGGTCGTGTTCATGGAAATGTAGTGATATCACTGAAAACATCAAAGCAGACAGCTAGGGCCAGACCACATTGCTGGTATCCTGATCATTCCAAGATCTCTTTCAGTCGTTGGCAGGCTGTCTATGTAGGTCAGGCCAAGTAAAATAGAGGTGGTAAGAGAATCAGAAATTTTATTATATAAGGTGTAGTTGAAGGAACTGCACATGCATTGTCCAAAAAAAGGATTTAGGGATAGAATAGTTCTAAAACATTTGAAGGGGCATTATGTAAGAGAACACAGAGTTTGATACATGTATGAAGGATTTTATTGTTTTACTTGTTCATTTACTTTTTTAAACCAACAATTAATTAGAATGATTATGCCTTTTAATTTATTTAAGTAAAAGTGGTAAAGCCCCCAACATAAGGGATAAAACCTGTTTCTTGCTGTATTATATACTGAGTCAGGTTACATCCATTGTGTACATAATTATATAAATTTTGCTGCCTCCATTGCTAGCATTTCGTTTTTAAAAATACTACATGAAATGCAGAAATTCAGAAAAAACAAGGTAGCTTGAAGAAGAATTTAACTTGAAGATATATGTTAGCTCTATTTAAAAAAAATTGTAAGTATGCCACTTGCTTTGTGATTTATTTTTTTAAATTGGCTTTCTTTGTACCCAAATTAGGATTTTCAAAAGAGGAGTTGACTTGGCTTCAGAGCCTTCGAGGAGTTCCTCATGTCATCCAGACACAGCTTTCCCCTGTGCTGCTTTACCTTACTGACTTGGATCAATTTTTACACCATTGGGACATAACAGAGGTAATTGTGCATTTAAAAAGAAACTCGTGACTCTTAGAATTTAGTTCATCAACCACCAGTACTTACTACATATTAGGATTGCCATGTATAAGATATTTTTAGAGACGTAGAGTAGTATCGTATAAGATACAATCCCTGTTCTAAAAGTGCTTATGATCCATGGATAGGAGATGTTTGTTTCTGAAAGAGGAATGGTTTTCATTAAAAGTTATGCCACTAGAATAGAATAAATTAGCAATCTGAATGATAGAGACAAATTTATTCTCTTTTATCTAGCATAGGATAGATAGGATAAATCTATTATGGAAAAGAGGAAAGGAAAGAAAAGGAAGAATTTTGACTTGGAAATTGAAGGATGAGTATGAGTTAAGTAGGATTTGGAATCCTTGAAAGTGGCCTTTTCCTGAACAGAAAAGATTATTCGGGAGTTCCTTTGGTTTTAAGAATTAGTATGTAGTGTATTAAGTTGAATTTACAACCCTAATTTTTTCTTAAGTTTTAAAGTTCAGCTTACACATGTTATTTTTTAGATAGTAAATTTAAGCAATCATTTTAAAGAGGGACTTTGATTATATTTTATTCCTTTTATAAACATTAAAAATTTTAAACTGTTTAAATAACTTTTAATATATTCAGTATTTGTTAAGTAGTTCAGTTTTCTGTCAGACCGTCACAAATGTTATAGTAAATCTTAAATATTTAATAAATTTAACTTATAAATATGATTAATCTTAATATGTTAAGTTTCAGCACTGTTTATAGTGAAATTCAAGTTAAAATCACAAGTCTAAATTAATTACTGACATGTTTTAAATTGGAGTTATAGGGCTGATCTTTTATCC